>NC_054385.1:84615252-84967752 GCF_017654675.1 Xenopus laevis
GTGTCTGTTTTTCTTAAGAAGTACAAGGTGCAAAGAACGAGAGAGTGCACAAATGCAGGGGAACCATGGGATTAATACATGCCTCAAAGTGTTACTGCTAGGGCTGTTTAGTGTGCTGCACCTTTACATGCAACATGTTTGGAGCTAATGAATTACACACAGACATTATTTCTGCTGTTGCAAGCATCCTGATCACAATATATCAATATGGAGCCAAAGGAGGAGTCTGCATTGGTAAATTGGTCTCAAGTTGCAGCTCACATTACTTCTAACAGATGTCCACTATTGCATTGGATTTCTGGGAAATAATACTACATTTTGGGCAAAAAAACAAGGCAACTTACATCCATTTTTGCACTTTGCACAGCAGTCTTGCTTTAAAAAATGAGCTTTTCAATTTTGTAATGGTATGCTTTTTGGCTCCATTCTTTCTTATACAAAGCGAGTTGACTATTTTTCTGTAAATTTTCAATATAGTAAACTCAGCTATATGGAACATACTGTTCTATTGTAAATACTCAAAAACACTTACAGAAATGTTTCTATAAATCCCGATCACTGTTATAGAAGTAAAGTAACACAATAGTTTAGATGTTTGCTTATCCAGAATGTTATTTATGCCTAATACAGTAATTCTAATATTTAAAATTATTATTACTTATATTTTGTTTCGAAAACACTAAAATATAATGTCTCATTTGAAAAGCATGTCTGTGCTGTTGGAGTTGTCATACACGAACACAAAGCATGAGCACAGCAAGGCACTGCATAGACATATTTAAAATCAGGGTCTGTCAAGAACACATGCTTTCTTTTGTTTAATATGAAAAGATAACAGACCCCCTGTTTGCTAAAGTCTTCAGAGCTCAGTGGAAGTTAAGTGTTATGTCACATTTAAAGATGAAGACAATGTTTTATGTCTTTGATGTTAAGTGGCAAACAGAAATGAGAGAACACTTGAATGTGATGGAGAGGAAAGGAGAGCATCTCTCATGTATAACACTAGACATTTGACCTATAAAAAATGGTTAAAGGTATTATATGTTGTACGAGATATCAATGCTTATTAAAAAAATAAAACAAGTCAACTGTATGTAAAATTGAAATACTCATAAAGGTACTTGCACCAATACATGCTCTTTAGCAACTTTTCGCACACTCCAATGTTCCCAACCAGCTTGCATGCAATTGTCCACATTGATACAATGGAGCCCTGGAATAACCAGCAGCTTCTACCTGGTGGTAGTTCCAGGGTTCCCTCAGCAGCTTTTCCCCATACTGTATGTGCAACTGACTTGTACCAATTGAAACAGATAATAATTTCATTACTGATGCTGCACTCTTGAAGTGACGGCATCTACGCACAAATGAAGTAAAAAAAAAAGTGTGGCTATAACCTTGTTGTTTAGGACAAAATGTACATTAAAAAAATATTATATCTTTCTGAATTGTGCAGTATACACATTGCACTGCATTTGTAAATCAGAACTTCGGTAAAAACTTTTACTTTTGCTGTTGGTAAAATAGTAATCATACATCTAGGGCATAATCTATAGTGTTTGAAGGACAATGTTCACCAGTATCTACATATTTTAGTTTTCATGACTTGTAACTAAGCAAAATTTCAAAATCCTTACACAACCCTTTCATCAAAACCTTTACCTGTGAAACATATGCTGAACATTAATGAAAAAAAGCTTACAGCAGATTTACGCCTAATTGATCAGTATTGAACAATATCATCAAACTAATACTGTAGATCAAATTTTAAAAATTATTGACCATGATTTCAGGGATGGGGGTAGAATCAGTATAGGTATTTAATAAATAAGCAATCTATTCACTGAATAAATATTAACTTTCTCCATAGTCTAGTGTGGGATTTGATATCTCAGACAATCTTTTGGGGGTCTTAATTAATCCCTGGAGGTTTCAGACAGCGTTAAATAATTAGATGGCTATCAATATTTTAGATCTCCACCCACAGAACTTGTTGCTTTTGCATGCATTTTCACTCTTTGCACATGTGTTATAAAAAAATCAGTGTAGTTTGTTTTTTAGCAATTGACTTGAAGAGACACTACTCTGAACATTTGCCAAGTCCATGACTGTCTTCAAGAGAAAGTGACACAACATAGCAGAGCCATAAGAGTCATGGGATAAATTCACTAAAGGGTGAAATTCCGCCTGCGGAGGCTCTGCAAAACTTCGCCAGCCGCAAATTCGCTACCACTACGCTAATTCCCCAAAATGTGAAGTTGTGTCTCTGCAGCCAAACACTGGCCAAGTTTCAATAGAATTTCATAGCAAACTTTCGCTAGTGTTCGTTTCTGCCTGGCGATTTTGTTAGTACACTTAGGTCAATTTGCATAGGGTGGGCACGTAAAGGTCATATATACCGTTTTATTAGAGATGTTGGTTACAATGGTTGAAGTGGCCACTTATTATTACAAATGTCCAATGAAGCAAAATAAAGACAAAAGAGATCCTCTAATGCCCTAGACATGAGCCCACCCTAAAACAAATATGACTTGCCCCTCAAATGGTTGGGAAAGAAATGTTAACACAAACATCTTTTAGAGACTTTTGAAGGCAATCCAACTTTAAGATATAAAAAAAAGCGTTTTTTAGAACTTTTATGACTTTTCAGCATTCAGGATATGATGTCACTGACATAAGACTGAGGAGGATGTAGCTTCATTTTATCAGTTCGCCAGGTCTAAGGTGGCAAAGTAAACTCTGGTGAAAGAATAATGTTCTGTAAAATTATCACTTTAGTGAATTTGCGGAGCAATATTCTTTCGCCTGAATGAAAATTCGTCTGGCAATAGGGCGCGAAACTGCGCTAGTGACGGTCTCTTTCGCTAGTAAATTGGTGATGTCCCTGTGGATGGGATTTCTGGCAAATTTTAGCTAGCAATGGCCACTTCGCCCTTTAGTAAATCTTCTCCATGGTCTGACATGGGTTGTAGGTTTCATGCAACAATCACAGAGGAAAGGATACAGGCGGTGTTTCACATTGCATTAAACTGAAGGAGGTGTTTTCATTGCTGCTTTTCACTAGCTGAGATCAAAACATGCTGTGCACATAGCTTCATGGTAAATCTACTACTTTTGTTTGATTAATAATGGTTACCAGGCAGAATCAAAATGAAAAAATGTTAAAAAAGTATTTGCTTTATAAATAATATGCTGTCAGTATCAGTTTATCTATAACGTTTTTTTCCCTTCCTTGGTATTGTAGTATTTTTAGCTAATATGTTTTGTTTCCCCTTTGTTATATTGGGAAATATCATTTGTAAAACTATGTTTTATTGCATTCATTCCAGGGACTTTAAATTAGATCTTATCAAGGTGACTACTTTACCTGCTTGTGTCACTGTTTTCTAACAAAGTGAGTTTGATTTTCAGCACATTTTTCACATATTTACTTTCATTTCCCAAAGTATGGTGACGAACAACTAATGCTGGCACACCAAAGGTTTAACATGGAAAAATGTCTTTATTACTTTATAGAGCAAGAAGATGCTGCAAGGTCTAGGGGTCTCCAAATACATTCATTTCCAACAAATTCTGCAATGAAGAGATAGATCACAAACTGCTCAAAAATCATTCTCCCTTGGACATTGTCTGAGCCCTGTCAATTACACGAATGATTGATTCTGAAAATATGTTGGATATAATACATTTCAAGGACTATTAATTCAAGATGGGGCTCAAGTGATAGTGCATGAAATATAAATAATGTGTTACGAAAGATACAGATACAGAAGCACTTGAATTATTCCAAATATACTAGCTATGTGCATATGTATTAGATTTCCTAGCTTGTTTTCTTTTCCATGATATTTACCCTTATCCAGTCTTTAAAGATAAGAAATGCTAAGTAATATACTGTAACACATTTCTAAATCTTCAGGTTTCTGACCCCAATCCCCATTCTAAATAAATAAATAAGTATAGAAAAGCTTTGAAACACTACACCAGCTTTGTCAAACCTTTGAAACTGCAGCTGTTATTGATTAGAGGCAGCACAAGGGTTGCAATCCTGTGCTTCAAAATACCTGAAGTGGAAATAAGATGAGATTAAAAAACAGTAAAATATCATTGGGATTTTTTAGAGTCGAAAGTGGAGTTTTATATTTTAAAGTTGACCATACAGATAATGCATACCATCCATCAGATTTTTCATCACTATGGTAGCCTAACCCTGGGTCCAACAAGTGAATTGGGTACAGTTTGTAATATTTGTGATCAAACAATATATATAAGTTGATCTCTATGCTTGTAAACATTTACAGTGATCAGGTTGACCAATGATACAGGAAAGTGACAACAGCTCCCTTAAATCCTCACGTTAGCATAATGTCCTTGTAATTCGGCAGGTTTCACTGTTCAGATCAACAATTTCAGCTTAATACTAGCTGTAGTGCCCAACATCCTCTTTCAATATAGGTCTTCAGCATAAAACCTATAATATTTATTGGTTGGAAAGGGTGCATTCCTAGTCGGGCATGGCAAAAGAAGAACTCATTGCACGCTGGTAGGGGTAAAATATTATTTAGAGACAAGGGAAAAGGGAGGCTACTGTAAATAATGTAGTATTGAATGCTTACACTTTAAGAATATTTCACTGTACTGCCAGATTAGTAGATATTAGTAGGTTAGGTATAGAGATGTCGCGAACTGTTCGCCGGCGAACTTGTTCGCGCGAACATCGGGTGTTCGCGCTCGCCGGAAGTTCGCGAACGTCGCGCGACGTTCGCCATTTTGGGTTCGCCATTGTTGGCGCTTTTTTTTGCCCTCTCACCCCAGACCAGCAGGTACATGGCAGCCAATCAGGAAGCTCTCCCCTGGACCACTCCCCTTCCCTATAAAAACCGAAGCCCTGCAGCGTTTTTTCACTCTGCCTGTGTGTGCTGAAGAGATAGTGTAGGGAGAGAGCTGCTGCCTGTTAGTGATTTCAGGGACAGTTGAAAGTTTGCTGGCTAGTAATCGTTTTGATACTGCTCTGTTATTGGAGGGACAGAAGTCTGCAGGGGTTTGAGGGACATTTAAGCTTAGGTAGCTTTGCTGGCTAGTAATCTACCTTCTACTGCAGTGCTCTGTATGTAGCTGCAGTGGGCAGCTGTCCTGCTTCTGATCTCATCTGCTGACTGCTGCAATAACAGTAGTCCTTGTAAGGACTGCTTTTATTTATTTTTTTGTTGTTTTACTACTACTACTACTACTACTACTATAAGAGCCCAGTGCTATTAGTCTAGCAGTGTTGGGGAGTGGGACTGGTGTGCTAATCTGCTGCTCCTAGTAGTTCAGCAGCACCAACTTTAATTTTTTTTTTTTAATATTCATTTTTTTTTATTTTACTTTTTTTTATTTTACTACCGCTGTAGTAGTGTATAAGTTGACCTTTTAGGCATTATTTGCCCTGTAGGCATTATTTGCACACTGTTTTCTTCAACCCGCCATCGAGCTGTGTGACCTTGTTCACATTCTGTCTAAATATCCATAATATTACCGTCTCCAGAAAAAACACCGGAGTCACTTTTTTCAAGCAGCCATAATATATTTTACGTAATCCGTATCCACCGCTGTAGTAGTGTATACGTTGGCCTTGTAGGCATTATTTGCACACTGTTTTCTTCAACCCGCCATCGAGCTGTGTGACCTTGTTCCCATTCTGTCTAAATATCCATAATATTACCGTCTCCAGAAAAAACACCGGAGTCACTTTTTTCAAGCAGCATTCATATATTTTACGTAATCCGTATCCACCGCTGTAGTAGTGTATACGTTGGCCTTGTAGGCATTATTTGCACACTGTTTTCTTCAACCCGCCATCGAGCTGTGTGACCTTGTTCCCATTCTGTCTAAATATCCATAATATTACCGTCTCCAGAAAAAACACCGGAGTCACTTTTTTCAAGCAGCATTCATATATTTTACGTAATCCGTATCCACCGCTGTAGTAGTGTATACGTTGGCCTTGTAGGCATTATTTGCACACTGTTTTCTTCAACCCGCCATCGAGCTGTGTGACCTTGTTCCCATTCTGTCTAAATATCCATAATATTACCGTCTCCAGAAAAAACACCGGAGTCACTTTTTTCAAGCAGCATTCATATATTTTACGTAATCCGTATCCACCGCTGTAGTAGTGTATACGTTGGCCTTGTAGGCATTATTTGCACAGTGTTTTCTTCAACCCGCCATCGAGCTGTGTGAGCTTGTTCACATTTTGTCTAAATATTGATAATATTATCGTCTCTAGAAAAACCACTTGAGTTACTTTTTTCAAGCAGCATTCATATATTTTACGTAATCCGTATCCACCGCTGTAGTAGTGTATACGTTGACTTTGTAGGCATTATTTGCACAGTGTTTTCTTCAACCCGCCATCTAGCTGTGTGTATTATCGTTTCCAGAAAAACCAACTGAGTTTTTGTTGTTGTTGTTGTTTTTTTAAAAATAATGCCAGGCAAAGGCAGGCCGCCACGCAGAGGCCGTGCTAGGGGCCGTGCTGCTATGCAATCCTGTGGCCCTAGCAAATTGCCCAGTTTTAAAAAGCCAATGACCCTGAACTCCCAAAATGCTGAAGAGGTAGTTGACTGGCTTACACAGCACACCCCATCCTCTACCGTTTCTAACTTTACCACAACATCCTCCTCATCCTCCACTGCTATGGCCACCCCACGTAACACTTCCTCCACCACCGGTGCCCCTTCTTCACTGGGGTCAGAGGAGTTATTTTCCAATGAGTTTCTTGAACTGAGTAATGCGCAACCATTATTGCCAGAAGAAGATGAAGGAGATGAGGACCTTACACCCAGATTTAATTCTGGCAGAGAACACGATAGAGATGGACATAATGAGTGATGAGGAGGAGGTCCCCGCTGCTGCTTCCTTCTGTGATGTGTCAGAAGAAATTGATGCATCTGAGGAGAATGATGATGAGGAGATTGATGTTTTGTGGGTGGCCTAGTAGAAGAGAGCAAGAGGAGGGTAGTTCAGATGGAGAGACGGAGAGTCAGAGAGGCAGTAGGAGAATAAGACTTAGAAGAAGCAGGGAGGACAGCCCGCAGGGATCAGCAGGGCAACAACATGTATCGGCACCTGTGTTCAGCCGGCCAACGCACCCGCCATTGCCGCCAATACCGCCAACTCCGCCAACTTCTACTGTTACCCGCCAGATCGCACACTTCCAAAAAGTCAGCAGTGTGGGATTTTTTTAATGTGTGTGCCTCTGACAAAAGCATTGTAATTTGCAATGAGTGCAGTCAGAAACTGAGCCTTGGTAAGCCCAACAGCCACATAGGTACAACTTCTATGCGAAGGCACATGAGCGGCAAGCACAAAGCACTTTGGGAGCAACACCTCAAAGGCAACAGGCAAACTAAAAGCCACACTCCTTCTGGTCCAGCAATCTTACTGCTCTACCTCTGCTCTCCTTGACCCGTCTGAACCACCCTCCACTCCGCCTTCCACCTTGACCACCTGTTCCCATTCCCAGTCATCTGCCACCAGCCAAGTTTCTGTGAAGGCCATGTTTGAGCGTAAGAAGCCAATGTCTGACTGTCACCCCCTTGCCCGGCGTCTGACAGCTGGCTTGTCTGCACTCTTAGCCCGCCAGCTTTTACCATACCAGCTGGTGGACTCTGAGGGCCTTCCGCAAATTTGTAGCAATTGGGACACCGCAGTGGAAGGTACCCAGCCGCAATTTTTTTTCTAAAAAGGGAATACCACACCTGTACCAACATGTGCAGAGCCAAGTTACCGCATCTCTGTCACTTAGTGTTGGGCCAAAGGTCCATATGACTACTGACGCATGGTCCTCCAAGCATGGTCAGGGCAGGTATGTCACCTACACTGCCCACTGGGTGAACTTGGTAATGGCTGGGAAGCAGGGAATGGGTAGCTCAACAACAACAGTGGAGTTGGTGTCACCGCCACGGATTGCACGCGGTTCTGCCACCACCTCTACTCCTCCATCGCTCTCTACCTCGTCTTCTTCTTCTTCTTACTCTGCTGCTGGGTCCTCCTTCTCCTCCTCCACACCTGTGCACCCCCAGCTCCCCCTAGGCTATTCGACGTGCCAGGTACGCCGTTGTCACGCTGTCTTGGGGATGACGTGCCTGGAAAGCAAAAACCATACCGGATCTGTACTCCTGTCATCTCTGCAGTCACAGGCCGATCGGTGGCTGACCCCACACCAACTGCAGATCGGAAAAGTGGTGTGTGACAATGGAAGCAATCTGTTGGCAGCGTTGAGACTAGGCAATTTAACACATGTGCCCTGCATGGCACATGTGTTAAATTTAATAGTCCAACGTTTTGTCTCCAAGTACCCAGGATTCCAGGACGTTCTCACCCAGTCCAGAAAGGTGTCGGCCCATTTCAGACGTTCCTACACAGCCATGGCACGCCTTGCTGACATTCAGCAGCGCTACAACATGCCAGTCAGGCGTTTGATTTCTGACAGCCAGACTCGCTGGAATTCAACGCTCCTTATGTTGGAACGTCTGCTGCAACAACAAAGGGCCGTCAACGAGTACCTTTTTGAACTGGGTGGTAGGACTGGATCTGCACAGCTGGGGATTTTTTTCCCCCGTTACTGGGTGCTTATGCGCGATGCCTGCAGGCTCATGCGACCTTTTGAAGAGGTGACAAATATGGTCAGTCGCACCGAAGGCACCATCAGCGACCTAATACCCTTCGCTTTCTTCCTGGAGCGTGCCGTGCGACGAGTGACAGATGAGGCTGTAGACCAGCGTGACGAGGAGCTGGAAGCGCACGATTTCTGGTCGGAATCACCAGAACGAACCCAGGCACCTGCTGCAACGCAGGGAGAGGTGCCAGAAGTGGAGTCAGAGGAGGAAGGTGGCTTTGTGGAGGAGGAGGAGGAGGACCAACAGGAGCAGGCTTCCCAGGGGGCTAGTGGTGACCTTTTGGGGACCCCTGGTCTTGTACGTGGCTGGGGGGAGGAGACCGTGGATGATGCAGTCCTTGATAATGAGGAAGCGGAGATGGATAGCTCTGCATCCAACCTTGTGAGAATGGGGTCTTTCATGCTGTCATGCCTGTTGAAGGACCCCCGTATCAAGAGGCTTAAGGAGAAGGACCTGTACTGGGTCGCAACGCTACTAGACCCTCGGTACAAGCATAAAGTGTCAGAAATGTTACCAACATACCACAAGTCCGAAAAGATGCGGCATTTACAAACCAGCCTGCAAAACATGTTGTACAATGCTTTTAAGGGTGATGTCACTTCAGGAACTCATCAACATTCCAGGGGCAGAGGTGCCAGTAATCCTGCCACGAGCACACCTGCAAGGACAAAGCCCTTTGGCCAGTCTGTAACGTCAGACATGCAAAATGTTTTTCTGTCCAAGGCAGCGCCACAACCCTTCTGGATCCACCCTCAAAGAACGCCTCGACCGGCAGGTAGCGGACTACCTGGCATTAACTGCAGATATCGACACTCTGAGGAGCGATGAACCCCTGGACTACTGGGTGCGCAGGCTTGATCTGTGGCCAGAGCTGTCACAATTTGCCATGAACCTCTTGTCTTGCCCAGCCTCAAGTGTGCTCTCAGAAAGGGACCTTCAGTGCAGCAGGAGGGATTGTAACTGAGAAGAGAACTCGCCTAGGTCACAAAAGTGTCGATTACCTGACCTTTATTAAAATGAATGAGGGGTGGATCTCGGAGGGTTACTGCACGCCGGAAGACTTGTTCTGACTTCTATGCAGCTGTCCTTCTCTTCAAGCCTCATGACTCCACACACAGCTGTCCTTTAGCGTCCTCCTCCTCCCTCCGCCACCGTTACAAACTAGGGTGCAAACCCTACTGGTTTAATTTTTTCTGGCCTCTGTGCTTCAGTGGCTGCAACCAAAAAAACTGGGCAAACAATGTCTACAAGGTCAACGTATGGCAAAAAATGACTATTTTCAGCATTTATATGGCATATTTTTTCTGGCAACTGTGCTTCAGTGGCTGCGTCCAAAAAAATGCATATTTTCTGCATTTATATGGCATAATTTTTCTGGCCTCTGTGCTTCAGTGGCTGCAACCAAAAAAATGCATATTTTCTGCATTTATATGGCATAATTTTTCTGGCCTCTGTGCTTCAGTGGCTGCAACCAAAAAAATTTATATTTTCAGCATTTATATGGCATAATTTTTCTGGCAACTGTGCTTCAGTGGCTGCGACCAAAAAAATGCATATTTTCTGCATTTATATGGCATAATTTTTCTGGCCTCTGTGCTTCAGTGGCTGCAACCAAAAAATTTATATTTTCAGCATTTATATGGCATAATTTTTCTGGCAACTGTGCTTCAGTGGCTGCGACCAAAAAAATGACTATTTTCAGCATTTATATGGCATATTTTTTCTGGCCTCTGTGCTTCAGTGGCTGCGGCCAAAAAAACTGGGCAAACAATGCCTACAAGGTCAACGACGTTGACCTTGTAGGCATTGTTTGCCCAGTTTTTTTGGCCGCAGCCACTGAAGCACAGAGGCCAGAAAAAATATGCCATATAAATGCTGAAAATAGTCATTTTTTGCCATACGTTGACTCAACGTATATGGCAAAAAATGACTATTTTCAGCATTTATATGGCATATTTTTTCTGGCAACTGTGCTTCAGTGGCTGCGACCAAAAAAATGCATATTTTCTGCATTTATATGGCATAATTTTTCTGGCCTCTGTGCTTCAGTGGCTGCAACCAAAAAAATTTATATTTTCAGCATTTATATGGCATAATTTTTCTGTCAACTGTGCTTCAGTGGCTGCGACCAAAAAAATGCATGTTTTCTGCATTTATATGGCATAATTTTTCTGGCCTCTGTGCTTCAGTGGCTGCAACCAAAAAAGTTTATATTTTCAGCATTTATATGGCATAATTTTTCTGTCAACTGTGCTTCAGTGGCTGCGACCAAAAAAATGCATATTTTCTGCATTTATATGGCATAATTTTTCTGGCCTCTGTGCTTCAGTGGCTGCAACCAAAAAAATTTATATTTTCAGCATTTATATGGCATAATTTTTCTGGCAACTGTGCTTCAGTGGCTGCGTCCAAAAAAACTGGGCAAACAATGTCTACAAGGTCAACGTATGGCGAAAAATGACTATTTTCAGCATTTATATGGCATATTTTTTCTGGCAACTGTGCTTCAGTGGCTGCGTCCAAAAAAACTGGGCAAACAATGCCTACAAGGTCAACGTATGGCAGTTGTTTAAAGAGAACAGTAGATTACTAGCCAGCAAAGCTACCTAAGCTAAAATGTCCCTCAAATCCCTGCAGACTTCTGTCCCTCCAATACAGAGCAGTATCAAGCAGATTACTAGCCAGCAAACTTACTATCATCTGTCCCTGAAATCACTAACAGCTCTCCCCCTACACTATCTCTTCCAAGCACACACAGGCAGATTTTTCAGATACATTTTTGCCCTTGATCCCCCTCTGGCATGCCACTGTCCAGGTCGTTGCACCCTTTAAACAACTTTAAAATCATTTTTCTGGCCAGAAATGTCTTTTCTAGATGTTAAAGTTCGCCTTCCCATTGAAGTCTATGGGGTTCGCGAACCGTTCGCGAACCGCTCGCGTTTTTGCGCAAGTTCGCGAATATGTTCGCGAACTTTTTTTCCGACGTTCGCTACATCCCTAGTTAGGTATATTGGCACTGCTTATTTGCACTGTGTTCAGCTGTATGAGTGTGCTGCTACATTGCCTAAGTTTACATATATATGATATTGCGTTGATTTAAACAATTCACCGCTAATATTTCTTCAAGTGGGTATACATATTATGATGATGATGATGATGATGCACTATTACACTCGTCTATAGTTCAAAAAAAAAAAAAAAAACAGCCTTGCCCTCCTCTATGAAACAAATTAGTGTGTACATCTAGATACTTACCTGTAAGGTTACTGTAGCCTCTAAGACCGGAACTACTAAAAAAAAGCAGAAACAATTTTCCCCATTAGTCTTAAATTGTAATCTGTGAATTTATTTGGCAGACATGGATTTGCAACTAATTTCAGCATTTTGCCATGGAAAATGTGCAGTAAAAAAAAAAATTGTTGCGCGTCAAAATTTTTCGTATGCCCATTGAATGTAATGTATTTGGAAAAAAGACTTGCGCCTAAAAAAAATTGTCGCTTGTGTCAAAATTGTTGCGCATCAAAATTATTTTGATGCCCATTAACTTCAATGTGTTTTTCAAATATTTTGCAGTTTCGCTAGTTTTTTCTGAGTTTTGCAAATTTTCGGGGAAGCGAAATGGGGCAGATTCAGCCATCACTAGTCAAACAGTTTGGCAAAAAGATGCAAAAAGACTTCATATTTGCATCATATATTTTTACAATAGAACATGGGTGCTCACTGAGAAATGTGTTGATGAAGTTTTCAGTGTCTCATTGTCTACTTTTACTGCTATTCAGACCTCTTTGCCCACGACTCAGTCCTTCTCTGTGCATTTGTGAAACACTCAAAAGACTGAATTTATGTACTGCAGTTAAATAGGAAACTTTACTAGTTTCCTGATACCTCTCACGTGTCTGGTCACCTAAGTGTTGGTGGTAAATACTGGAACTTGCTACATCCTTTCCTTATATGTCATTAGACAGCTGAGGAAGCCCTTATCCTGGTTCCAGTTTTACCATGGCATTACACAATTAGACAGTGTCGGACTGGGGTATCTGAGGCCCACCAGATAATCTGACTTCAGGGGCCCCCTGAATGCTGTTGTTAGATATCCCATCCCCCCCTGAAAATTCCCTCAGTAATGTAACTAGGTGGGGGCGGGCCTGGGTGTGGGCCATGCAGCCAGGCACACCCCAACCCTCTTCATATTGATTTAATTAGTGGCTACAGCCGGTTGCAGCGATGTGTGATTGCCTGGAGGCCCTGAGGGGGTGCGGGCCCTGGTCCAATCGCATCCCCTGCTCCCCCGGTAGTTCCGCCACTGAATTCCTTCCTGCCAACACTCCATTACCCATACAGGACCCAATAGGACTTGTTATGGTTCAATGGCCAGTCTGACCCTGATCTGGGTAATTTATAAAGTAAATAATAACACTATAATAACACTATATTATATTTGTGTGTGTGTAAATATTGCATAGTCCAACCCCATGTGTCATTAACCCCACAGACAGTATTTCTTTTAGGGTGATATACTGCTGATTCCTGTGCTTGTAGATGAAGAAACTCTCCCCCTTTGTGTGTTTGTGCAATATCTGGAACACTAGTGAATGTGTGCAATCCAAGTGCTTTAAAAGTAAACCGATGTCTTTAAAAGGGTTCTAGAGGAAGGTGGGTAAATGCAGTTAGAGATGTATTAATTATATTCTTATTGGGAATGCACTTAAAACATTCGACCAGCTCAAAAGTGACTTTGACTTGCCGAATCACTATTTATTTAGATACAGTATCTGCAGCTTAAGCATGCCTTTTCGGCACAATTCCCTGGCAACACGGTGCACCTTAGAGAGCCTCGAATAGAGAAACTTCTTAAACTGGAAGGGCTCCGTCATATGACCTCTAACCTCTATGGTGGTCTGATGGACTTAATGCCTGATCCACCGGCTACAGCTAAATCTCAATGGGCTCAGGACCTGGGAGAATTTCCGCAGGATGCTTGGTCGGATATTCTCAGCCAAGTGAGAGACATTTCAATACCTGCCAGAGACCGGCTTATTCAAATAAAGTTTCTTAACCGCATTTACTACACGCCTGTGAGATTGGTGAGAATCTTTCCAAATTCAACGGACGCCTGCTTCAGAGGCTGTTCGGAGGAGGGTACTTACTATCACATGTTTTGGCAATGCTCTCATATACAGAAGTACTGGAAAGATGTTTGGGACTTTTTGCATATCCACTTGGGCCTTCCACATGTTGCCACGCCGACACTAAGTCTTTTGGGTCTTACAGAGGACCTACCCTTAAACACCAGGAACAGACTTTTACTCCTCCAACTCTTATTCTTTGCCAAGAAACTCATTCTCCTCTACTGGAAGGATCGGGGAGTGGAAGCAGCTTGTCAATTTTAATTTGCCACATATAAAGGCAGTATATATCTCTAGAAATTGCCCGACTAAATTTAATCTGATTTGGGGCACATGGATGGCATTAGATAATTTGGTACATACTTGAGCTAGATATTGGTGAGTAGTAGGTTCGAGGCTGGACTGATAGTCTAACTGTGATGTTTGAGGTTCTGGCGTGGGTTCTAAAGAGCTGATAGCAATGTCACCTTGCAATTGTTTCTCCTACCTCCTATATATTACTGACGGACACCAACCATGAGTAATCCTACCTAGGTAATCAGTGGAAGCGTAAATATGGCAATTTTATTTATGTATTAATTACTATAGTTTAGTTTATGAGTGCAATAGTTTATCAGATTAGCAAGGTCAGAGGAAGACATGATCCATTTAAAAGTATATCCAGTTAAGTGTCAGTGACTGCACTACTCCCAGGCAGCAAGAAGGGCCAGGGTTACTTTATGTACCTCATATATTTAAAGAACTCCACATCCCAGCACTTTCAGATAAGCCAGCAGTTCCAAAAGCAAGACCATAATTTCAGAGCGGGAGGCTAGGTTCTTTTCAGTCTGGAGGAGGCATGTTCAGAAGCAGAGAGTGGAAATGGCAAAGCCCTAAACAAAGGTCTGCGTACACACTTTTATTTACTTTTAATTATCCAGCGATTACCGTAAAAACATAAGTGGCATTAACAGCAGCAGAACGGAAGTCAAAGAGGGCCCACTGGTGCTGGAGCCCACCAGGATTTTTCCTGGTGTCTCGGCGGGCCAGTCCGACCCTGCAATTAGAGGCAGTACCGTATATACCCGAGTATAAGCCGAGTTTTTCAGCATCCAAAATGTGCTGAAATAGTCTACCTCGGCTTATACTCGGTCAGCGGTACCCGACCCGAGTAGCTGAGATTGCAGTCACTTTTAATCATTCCTATACCAACAGTACACTTGGGAAGAGACTGCAATATCCCACAATGCCCTCTGTTGGTTATATGAAAGAATAACAGTGCGCCCTCTGTTGGTTATATGAAAGAATAACAGTGACTGCAATATCACACAGCGCCATCTGTTGGTTGTATGAAAGAATAACAGTGCGCCCTCTGTTGGTTATATGAAAGATTAACAGTGACTGCAATATCACACAGCACCCTCTGTTGGTTATATTAAGGAATAACAGTGACTGCAATATCACTCAGCACCCTCTGTTGGTTATATGAAAGAATAACAGTGCGCCCTCTGTTGGTTATATGAAAGAATAACAGTGACTGCAATATCACACAGCGCCATCTGTTGGTTATATGGAAGAATAACAGTGACTGCAATATCACACAGCGCCCTCTGTTGGTTATATGAAAGAATAACAGTGACTGCAATATCACACAGCGCCCTCTGTTGGTTATACGAAAGATTAACAGTGATGGCAATATCAAACAGCACCCTCTGCACATGGTAGTGGGACAGTGGGACAATGCACCCAGTAATCCGTTTGGCAATTCTCTGTCACCATCAACTTTGCAAAGAAAGTCCGGTTGATCGCTGGGGGGGTCGCTTTGGCAGAATGTGCGCTGCTGTGAGACAGGGCTGTAGTTGTGTCTAGGCTTATACTAGAGTCAATAAGTTTTCCCAGTTTTCGTAGGTAAAATTAGGTACCTCGGCTTATACTCGGGTTGGCTTATACTCGAGTATATACGGTAAGTTAAAATAGAAAGGAACAAGTAAATGTGATATAAAACAGTATAGTAAAAATTAAGGAATACATGCAAGTTCATTTGGAGTAGACTGAATAGAACCATTTGAAGGGTGAGAAGGAGCCTGTTACGATTGGTATCCCAAACCTAGGACAAACTCCAAGGTCCTGGACATGGCTCACTCTTCCGCCTTAGCAACCACTGTTGGCTTCGGGAGGAGCCCTTGGCAACTCAGGTGCCACCTGGTCTTAATATGAGAGGACCAAGGGAAGAGTTCTAGGCAAGTAAAGGAAACCACACTTTATATGGAGTTGGAGAACAGGAAGCGAAGTTGAAATCACAGGCCAGGTAAATACCAAACAGACAGTGTAGTACAATATCAGGAGGCAATAGAATAGTTGGGGTCACAGGCCAGGTTAATACCAAACGGAGAAGGAGAAAAATGTCAGGAGGCAAAAGCATAGTCTGGGTCAAAGGCCAGGTCAGAATACCAAAGATCAATTAAACAGTATCCGAAAGAGTGGTCAGGTATGGGCAGAGGTCAGGACAAGCAGCTTACAGCACTTAATCAAAACAGGCAGGGTCAGAGAATCACAGAAGAAACAGAAATTGCACCCAGGAACTACTAAGAGACCTTTATGTAGGGCAATGAACATTTGCCCAAGTCTCCTTTAAATAATTGAATTTTGCGCCACAACGCAATTACATCACATGGCGCCACACAAAAAACCCAGAAGTGCACCACTCTTTTCATTGCAGAGCGCGAATCGGCACACAAGGAAGAGGAAGAGGCGGGCATCCCCACTACACCACAAAGTACTTTCTTTACAGAGACACAAACATATTTGTCTTGAACAACAGATTCTTCCATAAATTTTTGTGACTTTCCCTTCTCTTAACTAAAGAGATTTCAAAACAGTGATAAAAAGCTACATAGTATAATTTTCACTAGGGAGCTTAGTATCACCAATTTTTTTTCACAGCTTTCAAGAAAAGATGCTAATGAGCTAAAAGTGTTGAAGAGAACAGAGAATATCTACAGGGATCTGCACGACAAGCATAGGACCTTTAATGATTTTCCTGTCACATCTACTTGCAGCAAATTGCAAAAGAAATGAACTGCAGACTCAACTGACAGCAAAAAATACCAAAGACTTAAAATAGATATATACCTGCAAGCCGAACCTACCAGTCACCCATGAAAATGAGGTACTGAAGTAGCATAAATTTAACCCATCTAATTTCCAAATAATTAAATGAATTATTATCATTCGGTGTCTGAGAATTCCTGTGTGTTTTTGAAGTCAAGAAAGCAATATATTTCTGGAATCTTGTAATTGTAGTCTAGGTTTTATTATAGACTGCCATTTTCTGGAAGTAGCGTCGTAACCATTTTTTTATTCAATACTATCACTTAAGGAAGTCTCATTTGATCTATGCCACAAGATGCCATGTTTATTCGCCCTGTTATATTTTAATGTTTGGTAGCACTTAAAATGTTAACTATATGTACTCAATTGATTAAGCCTACCCTGTTACCTGGTAGTCAAGTATGATCCTTGTCTTCTTATTCAAGTATTTTTATGCTTCTAGTACAGTATACATTTTAGTTCAATCTGCTTATACAGACGGGAACACAGTGTAGCAGGGGCACCAACTGCATGGAGTAAGTATTTATTTGAGTATGTAATATTGGGGGGGACATTTTAGGACAGGTTGACAAGCTTGCATAAGAATAATGGCAATATATTTCATAACTTTCCATCCCATTAGAGATAGTTTTTTCTTTTTAAAATTAGTAGGGTTACATCTCTTTCTATTATAGAAAGGCAATAAAATAGGCACATTATTATAATGTTGCTGGTCAACTAATCTTGTGTCCCATACTTTTTGGCCACCTACTGTACTTTGTTCTTTGATGTTCATTACCACATTCTTCTATACTGTATATATGTTGTCTTTCTATAATATACTGTAGGTTGTTTTGGAAAAATATTAACACAATTCCAGCTGCTCTCTTTAATCTCTTTACAGGAACCTTTTAAATGTTTCTGTAGTGTAAGTTATTTTAATTAGGCAGTACAGTACAGTATCTACATGGCATTCAAACAAAACTATCAATTTACAGTATTTGGTCTTATCTAAAAATATACATTCATGGATTTTATCTTCCATCTTCTGACTCATTCCTGCTCCATTCACCCTATTTTTTGCTTCTCTTTCCTTGCAAAAATGAGACTCACCTTACCAACACTGTTATTATCTCTTTTCTATACAAGGTTACTTTTACAGATTTCTATTCAAAATGTAAGCTTTTGTGCAATGGCTTTCGAAAAAAGGATATTTTAGTTCCGTGAGTCTTCATATGATATGTCAACCAATAACTACAGATTTGCAGTTTATATATAATTGTTTTGAAATAGAAAACCTCGGAAGACAAATTGCTGTATCAGGCATAATACATTGCTAGGGATATAGTAACATTCCCAAACATTTTTCATACAGTGTTTTGATAACATTTTTGATATTTTAAATTACTAGGACACTTTAACTTGAGATTTTTTTAACTAATTTTAGAAGTTCGAAACGAAAATGCTGATTTGACTTTTGATGTTTTGGTGCTACATGTTTCAGGCCACATCTGACCTTTTCCACACATGAAAAAAGCACAATCATGTTGCATCTGTAAATGTACAGTAATTTGCATGTAATTCTTTAAGGGGCAGATTTATCAAGTTGAAGTGAAAATTTGAAGTAAAAAAAAAAATCGAATTTCAAGCTATTTTTGTGTACTTCGACTAGGGAACAATCCAAATTCAATTTGAATTTGGAAAAATTCAAAAATTCGAATATCAAAATGTATCATGTACTGTCTCTTTAAAACTTTAAGCATTCGCCATCTAAAACCTGCGAATTTCTGTTTTAGCCTATGGAGGACCTCCTAGAACTTATATGGAGTAAATTGGTGGACTTTGAAAAATCAAAGGTTTTTTTTTTTAAATACTACGAATCAAATTCGATCTTACTTTGATTCGAACGATCGAGTATAGCACATTCACCCGCAAATTTTTTTTAGATTTTTTAAATAAATTTTGGATGGTCTTCTTTTATTCAAATTTTGAAGTTATGGGAGTTAAAAAAAACTCTCATTACTTCGAGATTTGACCCTTGATAAATCTGCCTTAATTGTGTGGTCATTTCTAGACATTACTTTTGGCGGATAGGGGTTTTGGTGGTGATCAAGGAATAGTAGCACACCAATCTCAAGAACCACAGGTTGTCAGGTGACCAGAGTATGACTAATGTGGGGGAATTATAGTGACTTGCCCCTGTGAGGACATTTTGGTTAAGGGCATTTAATACTTTTGCCATTTTATAACAATTTTCTTGTCCTTATCTCTATTGAGATAGAGAGGGGTCCTTAGACTGTAGAGAACAGCATTTCAAAAAAGATGTGAGGACCTCCAATAATGAAGAAGCATTAAGAGGCTTCTTCATTATTGGAGGTCCTCACATCTTTTTTGAAATGCTGTTCTGGACTTGCACCTTGGCACTGGGTGAACTGTGAGTAAATCCTCTCAGATTAATTTAATATTAGATTTTGAATTTTTGATTTATTAGTTATTTTTGAGTAGTGCCATATATACTTTTCACATGTGGCATTGGCACAAACCTTGCCATTATATACATTGTTTTCAGTCCTTAGACTATAGTCTGAAAAACATAAGAAAAGATTGTAGATACTAGGGGGCCGACTCACTAACTTCGAGTGAAGGATTCGAAGTAAAAAAACTTAGAATTTCGAAGTGTTTTTTGGGCTACTTCGACCATCGAATGGGCTACTTCAACCATCGACTACGACTTTGAATCGAAGGATTCGAACTAAAAATCGTTTGACTATTCGACCATTCGATAATCGAAGTACTGTCTCTTTAAAAAAAACTTCGACCCCCTAGTTCGCCATCTAAAACCTACCGAACTCAATGTTAGCCTGTGGGGAAACTATCCTAAGTCTTTTTGATCGAAGGATATTCCTTCGATCGTTGGATTAAAATCCTTCGAATCGAACGATTCGAAGGATTTAATCGTTCAATCGAAGGAATAATCCTTCGATCGTTCGATCGTACTATGTGCGCTAAATCTTTCGACTTCGATATTCGAAGTCGAAGGATTTTAATTCCCAGTCGAATATCGAGGGTTAATTAACCCTCGATATTCGACCCTTAGTGAATCGGCCCCCAAATGTTAAAAAGGTGGTTGTGAACTAAAAAGCTGCACAGAAGCAGTCACATAAGGCCCATGCTAATTGCTTCATCTGTACAAGTCTGAAACGCAAAATACATTATTTGTCAAAAAAGTCTAACATTATAAAAAAAGGAGTCATTTAAAAAAACCGAAAGTGCACTATGGGGTGCAAAAGTGCAACCATTAATGCTTATTCTAAGAGCACTCTTATAAAGGGTCTGGTTGCTCTCTGCACCTGTCATTGGGTAAGAAATCTGGCACAGGGTACATAGTGCTGCATCAGCAGGCACTGGTCAGCCCTGTCCTTACCACCTGTCATAGGGTAGACAGCAAGTACAGGGCCCCACCCGATCACACTTTTTTTTTGAAAAACAAATTATGTGATGGTAGGGTATGGGAGAGGGGGATTCCTACATGCCTCCACTCACCCACTGCTAATGCAGACATCATTGTGTTCATGGGATGCACATACGTCTTTGCACTATGAAATGGAACAACCTACATATAACATGGCTGATAATGCCCCATTTTTGCCCTTTGCGTCCAACCTTGCAAATAGTACATGACCATTAAAGTGTATGTTAATATTATAATTGTGTCTACAACATATTAATATTGCATGCCAGCAAAAGTCTAGAATCTATTTTCAGTGTTATTTCTTTCAAAATCACTGGCTGCGGTTATTCCTATATAGGACTGAGAAATAATTAATAAACTAATAATTAGATATACAGTACAGAAACTACAAACAATCATATCAAACAATGACTGAAAAAGTCTATATTATTTTCCCAGTGTACAAAGATAATTCTAGAAGATTATGAAAAACTATGAGCAGTTCAGTACAATCAGTTTGATTTTATCTTGCAAATCCTTAGTAAAGTAATTATGTCATTACAATTCTCATCATTTTCATTTAAATTGTGTTCTTTATGGAAGACTGAGATTAATTAATCTAATTAATTTTAATATTCAAAAATATCATAATGAACTTTTGTCACAACGCATGCTTAACCCTCATTCTCAAAATTAATTGTTATACTAGAAAATAGGGAATTCCAGAAGCATTTAATTCTAGTTCTACTATTACTTTCCAATCAAACGAAAAAGAGAAAATATATGATTCTTCATTTCCCCTTTTCTTATATTTACTACGATTAAGACTGGCTATAATAACGTTTTCTTTTCTCCAATCCCAATCCCATTCTTCCAATGTTCTCTCTTTTCTCTTCTCTTCTTACCTTTCTGTTCTGAGCTTCTCTTTTTTCAATCATGTCTCATTATCTAAACCCCTTTCTTATTTTTGATTAATTATTCTGTTTTTAATTTTTCTACCTTTCTTTCCATATTTCTACTGCCCCCCCCCCACCCATCTGCTCTTAATTTTTGCTAGTCTGTCTCTTACACATTCCTTTTAGCAGGTATAAATATCAGGCCCAGAGCCTTTCCCAGTCCATTTTGAGGTCTGCTAAAAAATGGCAGGGAGAATTTCAAGAAAATTATATTTCCCCAAGTCCATCCAGGCCTCAGCTTTTTTGGTTATCAATTTTGAAATTACTTTGGATGTCATATTTCTTGAAACTGCAGGAAGTATTTCCAGGCCTATGGAATTTCTCTTGGTATGACACCTGCTTTATTCCCTATGTTTATCCCCCTACACAGCTGTGACCACAAGCATATTGAAGTATGCCTATGCTTCCTTTGTTTTGAACCAAGGATGAGAAATCTTTTTTGGTCAGTACAGTTTTGCAACAAATTTACTGGTTCATACCTCCCAACTGTCCCGTTTTAAGCAGGACAGTCCAGCTTTTGACAGGTCAACCCGCAGTCCCGGATTTGTACTGATAAGTCCCCAGTTTCTCTTTGATCTGCTGCACTGAACAGCCAGAAAAAGATACAACGTTTCTAACTTAGTTGCCTCTTGGCAGAGAGCCCAGAATAGATACCTAAAATACTTTTGTTACAGTTTTAGATAAGATAAGAAGTTAGACTCACAGCTTACAGGGTAATTCATCTTCATTAGCAAAACTGTAATAACGCAGACAACCCACAGAAATGTGTTCAAACTTTCATTACCTGCCAAATTTGGAGACTGGAGTCCAAAACTGCACTGCATACTCCAGATGAGGCCTCACCAGGGACCTATAAAAAGGCATAATTATTTTTTCATCCCTTGAGTTAATGCCCTTTTTATGCAAGACAGTACTTTATTTGCTTTAACAGCCACAGAATGACACTGCCCAGAATTAGACAACTTGTTATCTACAAAAAACCCCAAGATCCTTCTCAGTTAAGGAAACTCCCAACACACTGCCATTTAGTGTATAACTTGCATTTATATTATTTTTGCCAAAGTGCATAACCTTGCATTTATCAACATTGAACCTCATTTTCCAGTTTGCTGCCCAGTTTCCCAACTTAGACAAATCACTCTGCAAAGTGGCAGCATCCTGCATGAAATCTAAAGTTCAATAGAAACAGTACTTTCAATGGTCATCTCCAGGTCATTAATTGCTTCTATTCTGTGCACATTTGTTTTACATAGTGAAAAAAATAATTGCAAAATAAGCACATAAATCTTTGGCATTATTAGCAATATTGTTTATTAATCCTTTACAGAAACAATACATTAGTCACATCAGTTCTTGTGTCTCAATTGTAGCTTACAGTCTAAGGTTCCTATCAGGTTCATACACAGCAGATGCAGTTTTATTAGGAGCCAGTTAACATGCCTGTATATTTTGAATTGTGGGAAGAAACCAGAGTATCCAGACAAAGCCCACACCGATAACAAATTATTGCAGATATTGTCCTGGGAATAAAATATATTTTATCTTGCCTTGGTCAGTTATTTAGGATATGACAAACAAAGAGAGGCTGAGCTACATATTATACATACCTATGGGAATATTTTCACATTTTTGTGTTATTAGTCCTTTTGGATAATTCAGTTTTGTCATGGGGTAATTACATTTTAATAGGGGAATCTGTAATATATACAGTAGATGATTGGAATGAGTGAATGCAATAAGTGATTCTCGATAGTGATGGGCGTTTTTGACGCCGGCGTCCGTTTTTTTGAAAAAAAAAATTTGACGCCGGGTGTTTTGCGAATTTATTCGCTGGCGGCGAATCACGCAAATTCGCCGCGAATTCGTGTCTGGCGAATAAATTCGCCCATCACTAATTCTCGACACTGCCCAATTACAAAAAAAAGTAGCTACTGATCTTGTAACAGTTTTTTTATTACTATAAACTTTACACAATAATGACGTGTAACAAGCAGGGAGAAAAGGAGCAAAGTTAATATTATACAATAATATTTCCCCAGTAGCACAGACGTGTATCTAAAAGATCTGCAATCTGTATGTATGGCCCCAAGCTGTTTTTCCATTTTTTGTATTAACAGGATCACTTTGCAGTATAAATGAAAAAACAGCTCAGGCATAGTTTTTGTTAAAGATGTAAAATAGCATAGAAAAAATAGACAATGTAATGAAAGATGATAGCATGTTACAGTTTAATCTGTCTCTAGTGTACCATTTCCATGAAATATGAGAAAATATATGAATTCTGCAGCGTGTTTGTTATATTAGAATTGGTAACATTGACTTTATTACACTAAGTAAAATAATTTAAAATAAACTTCCATGTGTTTATGATTGCAATGATTTTTAAAACAGTCATAAATGCAGTAAATAAGGACTTATCCTTTAAACCAGTTTGTATCCTGTATATACAGTAGTACATCAGTCTGATGCTGATCAGGCCAAAATGATGGAAAGTTTGTAGTGAGAAAGAGGCATATTATGAATCAGAGTAATGGAAACTGCCTGGATTACATATTATGAAAACAGAACTGATATTTTATGTATTTAGCTATTTTTCCTTAAGAGAAAATAAATACATTTCCTGCATGTAATGCACTATATGTATATATATATATATATATATATATATATATATATATATATATATATATATATATATATATATATATATATATATATATATATATATATATATATAGACAAATACAAGAGTAGCATACTGCTACTGAAAAATGCCTTAGCCTTTAAACAAAACAGGGATTGTTTGTCCATATATTGCAATACATTTAAGCTGGCCAACTACGTCAAAGTCATCCCATATCTGGCCAGTCCTACGCTCAATTTTCATCTGATTCATTAAGAATTCAATTGCTTAATTATACATTTTACGAAGGGATTAAGTTTTACCTGCAACTTACTTGCTGCTTTCAAAGTAAAACTCCCAAACTTGGCTCATTTGAAAGGGGGATAGATACATTTCATGGTTAATCCAAAATTGTTTCTCAGTGAGTTTGTTTGAATTCTGACATACATTATAAAAGATGAGTCACAAGAACAGTAACTGAAGCAGGGGTGCTGGATTTATCCAAAGCATAATCAGTATGTAGAGTGGTCAAACTGAATGAGATTATGTTAAGAAGAGATAATTCTTAAGCAAATGATAGGCTGAGGTCAATACGCAAAGGAACCAATAACCAGTTATCACTTACCATGTAAAATACTGTGTGGTTTAAAGCTTTTAAACATTTTAGACCACACATTCCAGTGTAAACAAGTGTTAAAAGCATCCATTGCACTGTAAGTATTGATATTTGCTATTGCTGTTTTTGTAAACAGCATCTCACACACAATTGTTTGTCGTCTGAACTTTTGCCCTTTGATTTTAAAGGGTTACACCCCAACCAGTTCTTTTTTAATGGATGCATTTGGGGATTGCGTTTTTCTTATTTTTAACACCAGTGTGCAGTCTATGATTATTTTATGACAGGTAGAGAAATAATTGTACAGTCTATATTTTACAATCAGATCATACAACAGACAAGGGACTATTTGAGAGCTGATATTCATTGGTTCTTTCAATTTCATCACAAGCAGGTGCCTGCTCTGTCTTATATTAAATAGTTAGGCAAGCTGCAACTGCTTAAATTAAATTCCGATAAGAAGCATTTGTGTTCCTCGTGCTAGAGGCTACAAAAAACCCTTACACTTGATCAAAGCATCATACCTGTTCTATTTTATAAATATTAAAGCTAGGATTAGCAGCTCTGGCTTTGATACATGTAATTGCAGTATCTGTGTTAGAATATTTGTTCTTATGTTTACAGTAAAATTGGAAATACCTCTTTTTTAGACATCTTATAAAGCTGCAATTCACTGCATACTAAATATTATATGGTCTTTAAGTTGCAGATATATTTTCTGAAAGTTATTTACAAATAGGCGTTCAGTAATTGCTTCTAGGGTTGCCCAAGAACCCCTTTTATATTGGACACCTATATCATGCTGCAGGGTTATTTAGAAACAGGTTCTTTTGCTAATGTTGCAGGGATGTGAACTGATATCAAATGCTGGTGCTTTGCCTCCTTTACACTCAATATGAGAGTGTGTCCATGATACGTCTGTTTATACAATGAAAATTCTTGAGGTACAGCTATTCCTCCCATGCACGACCCAAGTTTGAATTGTAAATGGAAGTTAATTGCTAGTTGGACTACATCACATTTATTTGCAACTTTGTATTAAGTTAGACATATCAAAAAAATAAATAAAAATTCAAAAGAGGCTAAAGGGCTAGTTATAGTATTTGATCAACAGGATCACCTCAGTACCACTAGTAAAAAGGAACAAACTATTAAGTTTTTAAACCCTCTGACCTACCCACCCCCCAGTCTAGTGCTATTTATAGTTCCGACACGCTAATGTTGGAGAGCACTGCTAGCCAGACCTGATCATCATGCTGGACTTGGGATGGCGCAACCCTTCTATAGGTTGAAGTACAAATGTAACAGTATTACAGCCTATAAAAACATATTGATACCCCCAGCTGAATGTGATCAATAGATATATCTCTCCTTGATAATAGGGAGTACTTTCTTTACTAGTGGTGATTGCAGGTAAAGTTGTTGTATCATGTCAGCCAGTAAAAATGTTACAGGGCAACCCTTTTGAAATAAAAAATAACAAAGTGGTAAAAAGGTGATACCTTTATTGGCTAACCATTAAAGGTATCATAAGGACGAGAGGCTCAGAAGCATATTCCCAGAGCCACCACTCCTAGAATTAAGACAGCCCCTAAACCCAAAGACACTAATAACAAGAAGTGCCTTATTGCACCCACCAAAAATGGAACATACCCCTGTGGCATGTAAAACTTGCCCACACATCTTCATTTCAGACAAAATACCAATTCTGGACACATTAGAGGAGTACAGCATCCATTTCAACTTCAACTTCCAATGTGGAGTAGTTAATACAAAGCACTAAATGCATAACAGGGGACTGTATATAGGAGAGACTGGGCAAAGTCTAAGAAGGAGAAAAAGACACCACCAATTCACTAACCAATAAAAAAGTGGACACACCAATAGGAAATCATTTCAATTGCCCTCATCACTTCATAAAGGATTTAAGAATTTTGGTTCCTAAGGGCAATTTTAAAACAGGTAATGAAAACAAAGTATGGGAGTACTAACTAATGGAAACTTTCAATTCTTTGGAGAAGGCACTAAACCTGGGCCTTGGATTTATGGCTGATTATGTGGACTAAGAAAGGCCTGGACCAGGTCAGAAATACTAACATATGTGGATCTGGACTAAGAGATCATATGGAATTCTTTTTATTTCATATTCCATTAAACCAGTCCTAATTTACATTCAGCCTCTTTGGCCCACACTATCTTTTACCTTATCTGCTTGTCTCTTGCAGATCGCCTCGTAGATTACGTTAATATCTTACACACAGATTGATGTTCCTTTTTGTTGGTCATTTGACCTTTGAGCTGAATTTTGTATATATGTATATATATATATATATATATATATATATATATATATATATATATATATATATATATATATATATATATATATATATATATATATACTGTAACAGAACTGCTGGGAAATTGGTTGAAGGGGTGTATGTATCATCCAGATTTCTGTCATACTGTTTTTAAGCAACCAGGTAAATGTACAATTCTGGCTAGTTGTAATAGCCGGAAAAAGGACCCGGTTTATGAGAGTGTTGAGTGTTGGGCGGGATCCGATTCCAGATGGACAAGCCGGGTTTGCCCAACACCTGAGAGAGGAACAGGTGTTTTCTCTCCTTAAGTAGGGAAGGGATTGTGTGTGTCTCTCTCAATCAGAGCAGGCAGTGCAGGCCTGTTAGGGAGCCAGATTCATGTGAGTACGTGCTGTGCCGCAAATACTGTTTTCTGTTAGGTGCTGGATGTTAGATCCTCACCTAGTTAGTTAGAAGCTAATTGTTTAGTTGGTGCCGGAACATGCAAGGTTTTATTTTCATTTTTGTTTGTTTTGATTCATGTCTTCCTGCCAACCAGACAAATAAAACTGGTTGCGGCCAGTTGCACATTACCAGCCAGTTTTGTGTTCTTTTGCGTGGACTCCAATACTGCTGTGCAACCGTCTACCCCCAGGAGACGACGACCCTGTTACCTCAAACGGTTACAATATATATATATATATATATATATATATATATATATATATATATATATATATATATATATATATATATATATATATATATATACACACCAGAGAACACCACAACTTCATTGTCATCAGCTTGAAAAAGGATCTAAAATGAAAGCTTGCTAGGATTATCTTTACTAGTGGTGCATACACTATCCTATCAATTACAGGAACATCACTTTTATACATTGCTGTTAACAATGAGCCTTGTACAGAATGCTTAATACAACACAACAATAGGACAACTAGCCTGTACAATATTTGTCATATTATAAGGTTTACAAATGCTTTAGGCTTAATCGTATTGTCATGTTCCCCAGTGTAACAGTATAACCTTCACTCATTCATTGTAAAAAGGTTAACAGTAAGATTCCAGAATTTAATATGCTGTATACACTTGTTAAATGTCAAGGACTTGGGCAAAATCGGAAATAACCTTATATATACATTTAACATATCTTTGTAGTTGGACCAAATATGACACCATTTTAAACGTTAAAAACAAAATAAAGCTGCATACAAATAGAATTATAAGCAAGTAAATATTCTTGGTTTCTAGATTTATTTTATGGAAAACCACAGTATCCTTTAATTATGTTGTAAATGTCAGGTTAAGAACTGGTCGGTAAGTTCACTAAAAATGAGAAACTAATAGTGGATCAGCATTGTTAGATTTGAGATAAAGTAATTATTATATACTAATATAGTACAATGATAACATTTTATGGGCCATTAATTAAGATAGAAACCTTAGTACATGTTTTTTACCCACAAGACTTTTTTTACCCTAAAACCTTTTCTGTTTGATAAATTAGTCACAATTAGTGAGCATTTTAGTTTGTTTTAACTCAATTCTGTTCTCTTTTTGATGCCCCCTTATAGTGCCTAGTAATACTATATGAGCCCTTTAGAGTTCATTTATATGGAGTTAAAACCCTTCTTGCTTATTACAAGAGGGGTTCTAAACCCTTCTGCTTCTAAATGTTGTCTAAAACCTATCCTGAGATAGTTTTGTAATATGCTTTGGTGCAAATTATGGGACAATTTACGATAATCCTTAAAATTGGTATCAGTGTCATATCCCATTCTGGCTGGCCTGCTTGCATCAAATATTGTTTATAAGTTCTTGCTAATGTGATTCCTTGGCTGCACTATACAGTACTTGATCCAAAAATGTATTTTGTGTATTGTGTGGGACTGTATTTTTGTGAGTTCTTCATACTGCATTTTCTGGGCCACAAAATGTTGCCATATGCCAAGATGAGAACTTCACTTCAGGCAGCAGTAGTGACAAAATGCCTTAGATATTGCAGAAAATATCCCCTGCAATAACCTCAAAATCAAGGGAGCCAATAACTGGATCCCCCAAAAATTTCCCTTCTACAGTGAAGAGGTATCATTAATCCTCTTGCATACAGACTAGGTATGCAATTAGTGATATTATTATTATTATTATTATTATTAACATGTATTTATATAGCGCCAACATATTGTGAAGTGCTGTAAAGTAAATGTGATTATACAACTAAATCACATGCATTATATACATAGAACATATGGAGTTACATACATCACAATCAATACCGGTACAAAGAGTGAGGAAGGCCCTATGCAGCAAGAGCTTACACTCTAAAGGGAAGGGAATGATACACAAGTTGTGGGAGTTGGCAAGATCGAATTAAGTGGGTGAGAAATGTGGTACTGTATGTGGTGTTGCGTTTGGTAGTTAAGCAGAGTGAGGGTAGGCTTTTCGAAAGAAGTGCGTTTTAAGAGATTTCTTGAAAGCAGAAAGGTTGGGAGAAAGTCAGACAGACCATGGGAGAGAGTTCCAGAGAAGGGGTGCAGCCCATACAAAGTCTTGAATGCGAGCATGTGAGGAGGTAATGAGAGAAGAGTTGAGTTGCAGGTCTGTACAGGGCCGGACTGGGAATAAAAAGCAGCCCTGGCAAAAAAAATCAAAGCAGCCCACATAGAAATATATATATTTATTTTTTTTATATTATATTATAAGTCAAAAATAAATGCAAAAGGAGTACATTTTAGTTTCTGGGCTTGCGCTAAAGGAGAAATGCATCCAATAAGATACATACCAATGGGCATTTCAATTTATAGTTGCTTATCATTTACAGTAGGGGGTACATTATCCCTCATAATACATGCGTGATACTCAGAGTTCCCTGTATAACTCAGCCTGCAGCCTTGTGTCTTTATATGGTCACAGAACAACCCCTCAGTGACTTCTAATATCCTTATCATTTACAGTAGGGGGTACATTATCCCTTATAATACATGCGTGATACTCAGAGTTCCCTGTATAACTCAGCAGTACTAGATGTATGCAAATGAAGTGCGCAGCACAGGGCTGAGGGGCTATTTCGGTGGGGCCCCTTAGACTGAGTTGCCAACTGACATACCACATGGACTGCAGTCTCTGTTTCTCTCCTGCTAACTGTTACCGAAACCCTGCTTTTGTACTGTATACCTCTCTTCCTTGTTCCATTATCCCCCTAGCACTTCATGGATAGTGGTCCACAACTATCTCAGCCCACTGCCGCAAGAATAACAGAAAGTGGAGGGATCCTTTCTGCTTTACTTTTTTCAAACTCATGAGCCTTCATTTTTCCACCTTCACCATTAAGCTTTACTTTTTTCAGCTTTCTCTCCTCTCCATTGTTTATTCTGCTTCCCCATCTTCACTCCCATTTATTTTGCACCTTTATTCTTTATTACATCAGCCTAAGCTATTCTTTTTCAATGGTTTTGTGTGCACATTGCAATTTGCAACAAAAAAAAAGGATAACTGCATCTTACTGTGGCAGGGAGGATTATGTTCAGCTCAGCACAGGAAGGGCAACAGTCAGCATAAAAAATACGATCCACCTCTCCACAGCCGCAGTAACTACAGGGCAGATGTGGGACCTGCTGGCTGCTGCTGTAGTGTAGTGAACTGCAGAGTGTGCGGGCTGCTAAAACAGGGGACTGAGAGGCCCTGCTGGAGGCCCAGTTGATCCGGCTTCCAGTTTGAACGGCAGGGACAGCAGCAGCAGCAGAGAACAGAGAGGCATGTAAGGGGCGGAGCCACAGTGGGAGCTAGGACGGAGGAGCGGTCCTAGAGCCCTCCAGATGCCCTGAAAGGTACAGTCGTTTATAATTAGTATCGCTCAGATGCGGCCACTTAAGCAAAATATAGAGCGGCCCTTCGGGGAATTGCCGACCCAATATATTGTCAGTCCGGGCCTGGGTCTGTAGAGGTGCGTAGTAAGCGGTTGGGTGAGTATATAGAGATGAGTTCAGAGATGTAGGGTGGGGTAGAGTTATTAAGTGCTTTGAATGTCAGGGTTATTAATTTGAATTTAATTCTGAGAGGTAGTGGAAGCCAGTGTGGGGATTGACAGAATGGCATGGCAGAGGAGGAGCGGTTGCTGAGGTGTATGAGCCTCACAGCAGTGTTCATTATGGACTGGAGAGGTGACTCTGGAGGGGAAGGCCAATTAAAAGAGAGTTACAGTAGTCTATACGTGATATGACGATTTGGCAGCATCTTGCGTGATAAATGATCATATTTTGGATATGTTTCTTAGGCGGAAGTGATATGATTTAATAAGTGACTGGATATGAATGTATGGGCATTCATATGAATGACAGGGCAGAATCTAGGATAACCCCAAGGCACCGGGCCTGGGGAGAGGGGGTGATAGTGAAATTGTTAGTTATGATAGATACTTCCGGGATGTTACTGGTGTTAGTTGGAGGAAAGAGAACCATTTCAATTTTAGAGAGGTTTAATTTGAAGGTAGTGTTGCGACATCTAGGTAGAGATAGTGGAAAGGCAAGAGGAGACGCGAATTAGGTGTTCTGGGTTAAGATCAGGAGATGAGAGATAGATCTGAGTATCGTCAGCATAGAGGTGGTAGTGGAAACCATACGAGTTGATTAATTTGCTGAGGAAGGAAGTATAGAGGGAGAATAGTAAGGGTCCCAGGACAGAGCCTTGAGGAACCCCAACAGAAAGAGGTAGGGGAGAAGATGCTACTCCGTTGTAGGAGACACTGAAGGAACAATTGGTGATGTAAGAAGAGAACCAGGACAGGGCTGTGTCACAAAGTCCAAGCGAATGGAGGGACTGGAGGAGGAGAGGGTGATCTACAATGTCAAATGCAGCTGAGAGATCAAGCAGTATTAGTAGTGAGAAATAATTGTTGGCTTTAACGGTTAAAAGGTCATTAGTTAGTTGGGTCAAGGCAGTTTCAGTGGAGTGTTGTGGCTTAAAACCGGATTGTAGGGGGTCCAGCAGGTAATTGTCAGAGAGGAATGAGGTTAGTCGGTTGTAGACTAGGCGCTCAAGTAGTTTAGAGATGAAAGGTAGCAGAGAGATAGGTCGGAGGTTGTCAAGATTGGAGGGATCAAGAGAGAGGTTTTTTTCTGAATAGGGGTTACAAGAACATGTTTTAGTTGAGAAGGAAACAGTCCAGTTGAGAGTGAGAGATTAAATAGGCTTTGATGAGTGATGAGTGAATCTGTCCTGTTTTGTTTCATCAAAAAAATTGTGAAATGGCAAAAATGTGTGAAACGCATAGATAGATGTAGCATGACAGCAAGTATTGTGTATTATGTGGGACCACCCACCCAACTGTAACTGGGTAAAATAATGTAATTCTAAACCATATTCCAATATGTCTGAATGGAAACTTTTCAGTGGTGTTGCAGTTTCTTGCAAATGTGTTGCTAAAGAAAGCAATGTCTCTCTGTCCCTTTAATTCTCAACACTGATGGTTCTGACTAAAACAGAATAATCACCCCTTTAACCAATAGTCCCCATTGCACTCTCCCAGATGGGTATACAGCCACTTCAGATTTCTTACTGGCAGCAATCATTGAGCAAGAGCATGCCACAGTGGCAGATAGGTCCAGATTACCTTCTATTGTGCATGTTCCTTCTTGACCATTCAGGATGTGCATGACAGGGGAGGTGAAGGATGCTGGGCACTACAGAGCACTGTACTCTGCAGGAATAAAGTATAGGGTTTCCTTGAGCCTGTGCAAGTTGAGTTCTTTGTCTTGGATTTCTAATCTCGCTCAAGATTGAAAGCACAAAGTATACCTTACAACTTGATTGTCAGAAGTGCTCCCTGCATGAGTCCTATGGGTTCCACTTACAGTAGCACTGGGTGGCACAATGGGATATAAATTAGCTCATACTGAATTTAATAAGTGTTTATTTTTCTAGGTTTTTCTTGATGCCACTGGCAATATATAGACATGTCAATTGCACACTCAGTGCACATAAAGAATAAACAACAGATCAGTCATAAAAGAAGATTCTGATATATTTATATGCAAACTTATATACAATATATTTCTAAGCAATACTGTATAACTGAGGGATTTTCGTTGCTGGTACAACTAAATGATCAGGTTGTTAGTGAACACATGTACACATCTGATTCATCAGATTAAGGCAGTAGTAGAGTCAATTAAAAATCAATGGCAATGTTTAAACAGGTCAATCCTGGGCATAGCTTGATGTAATAGTTCTTTAGGTGGGTTCACCACCAATAATCCAGACTTAAGCATTTTTGCATAGTATTGTTGGTATTTAAAATGTTTAAAAACAAGCAGCCCTATGTTGTAAACAGCCTTAATTGAACCAAGAAGCTAGCACCACACTATGGGATAGTTCAAGGATTCCCACAGTCTGCTAAAGCCTTCTTCAATAGTTTCAGTGCAAAAGAATCATGCACACCCCTCACTCTTACAGCAAATGATGGAAATGAGGCTGGACTTATAAAATATTTAGCTTAATATGCATCAAAGTGCAAGCACAACTATTAGCAATGGGCGAATAAATTCACAAGCAAATTAATTAGATATATTGCGGCGACAATTTGCCGACGAAAAAATTCACAGCATCAAAAGAAAATCGATGCATGTCAAAATTGGCGTGCACATAAAAATTGACGCTCGCGTCAGAATTAATTTTGATGCCCATTGACAATGCATTTCGCGTTTTTTTTTTTTTGCCGTTTCGCCAAACTGCACAGATTTGCCCATCACTAACAACTATATAAACAGTATCCAATGCAACTTCCCCTGGTGTGCACATTGATGCTGGGGGGAAATGCTGCATTGTGGGTAAAAAATATGGCACTTTAGTTTAGAAGTGCACTTTGCAAGGACCATAATGATTTTATGAAGCCCAATGACTGATTTTCAGTAATTAAATCAAATTGAGCCAGACCGAATTCTGGATATAAGCAGTGCATCTCTGTAAACTGTAAATGTTTACTCATGTTCAGGTTAGTAATGTAATGAATCAATGTTTTGGCAATTTTCCTATTAAAGGTTTTCGCAATACCTGTTTCTCAACAATATTGCTGGTGAAATGTAAAAAGGAAGCTTGCTATTCCTGTTATACAGACACATACATGATCTGTTTAATATAATAAATGTCAGCTGTAGAAAAAACAGTGCCGGTACCTAAACAATCAAAGACTAAGCTTTATACAGATATGATGATCTCAGCTATTTGAGCTGCTTACACCAGCAGAGGGCCCTCACAGTGCTACAGATCTTTTTTTTTTTCTTAAATACAAATTCGAGAATTTTGTGTTCTTTGAATAAATCTACCTGTATTTGCACTGCTAGATGATAACTTGATAACTTGATAGTCAGAATGATCATGATTTTCATTAGGGGAACAGTTCATCTCTAACTTTGTTACTTCAAGGAAACAATAGTGTAATTTCCTTTCTAAAGATTTGTGCAGTATGTGAAACAGCGCAACATAATAATGCATAGCTCCAGCCTGGATGAAGTAATAAAATAATTGTTATAAAGATAGTATATGCATTGCTCATCTGTCTGTAATTTGCAGGTATCCAGTGAGTTAAACAAGATGGCATGAGATAAAAGCAAAAGAAATCATGCTGCAAGCTTTTCACATCATTTGGGATGTTCCTTATGGAACTTATACAGGACACCTTCTTCCTTTATAGCAGGAAGGAAGAGTTTTGCACATTATTATATCTGTCTAACTTGTTATTCATTTTGCTTTCCGCTGATCATGCAGCATCATTACAGGGTTTCTGTAAAGTCAGCCTTCTTTGTAGTAAACAAACAGCTCAATAAACATAAAAGATACTTTATTTATTAACAAAAAATATGATGACACAGATTTTCATTTTACAGGCTTAAACCTGTACCAGGCTGTGCATAATACAGAACAGAGCTACGCTGTGTAAAACATTATTTTCACTTGCCATAAGATCATTTGTTCTTAGGATCTACCTAATTAGAAAGAACTAAAACAAGAAGTGTTCCTGTGATGGGTGGATATGTTTTGTGGTCCAATGAGACCAAAGGTCAAAGAATATATATGTACAGATGGGCAACCAAGCCCCCTTACCGTGCACCATCAATATATATTTACCAATATTGCATGCCACAGCATTCCCTGAGTCCTTCCACTGGTGCAGTTGCACCCCCAGCCCCCCTTAAATATAGCAATGGATAACATCTGTCCCAAAAGGTTCTGGGCCTGGATATCTTGTTAAAATAGAAAAAAATGGATGATGCAAAATGCAGGGAGATAATGCGAGAGAACATGTTTCAGTCTGCTAATAAAAAATCACATTGTTGGCAAAAAATGTTTTTTCGAACACAAGACCAAAGTTACAGAGATGCAGAAGTGGTACAAAAAAAAAGGCCAATGTCCTACAATGGCCCAGTCAATGCCTTGATCCCAGTTTATTTGGGAGTAGTTGAAAATGTGCCATAGACTAACCTGAATAACATGTAGAAAATCTGCCTGGAGCAAAGGGCCAAAATTTTTTGCATTGTGGAATGCACAAAAAAGCAACTGCATGGAAGCACAAGGAGAATATCTGTAGGTAAGAGCCTTTTCAATTAATTTTTCAATCCTGAACTATTTGTTAATGTATTATCTGAATACTTGCACTTGTGATTCCGGTATTAAGGCATCCGATGGGTGCTACTACTCAGAATTGCACTCAATGCTAACACTTGTTAAAGTTATTATTCCTGCTAAAAGTCACTCTCAATGTTGCCTACATGCTTCATGGCACCTACCCTCATATATACTCTACATCACTGCTGTATGCATCAGGAAAGTGCTTCATATTTTGCACATTGCAACACAGCCCAGCGAGCATAAGATGTCATGGACTCATGGCATGTTGGATGCTGCAGAGCACAAAATAGCTACAGAATAGATAAAAATAATGGCCAACTTGTGTTCTTGCATTGAGCCAGATTCAATTCAGTGAGAAAAAGTTATCTCACGGGTTATCATGTGAAAACTCATGAACGGGAAGGGGAACTTTTCTCCAAAATTCAGTTCCAGTTTTTCCCATAAACCTCTGTAGAGATTTCCCATTATAAACCTTGAGCAAAGATTTTTTTTAATTGAATTGCATCTCAAATTAAATCTCGTCTATTTCACGTGTTAAACCAAATGGGCCAGAATCAATTCAGTGAGAAAAATTAATTTCACAGTTATAGGGTATATTTATCAAGAGTGAAGTTAGAGATCACCACAGTCCTCTAGAGTGAAATTTCGCAACTCTCCATTCATTTCTACGGGATTTTAAAAGGCATATTTATCAAATGATGAACTTTCACTTTCATCCATTGATAAAATAAATACTCTTTTAAAAATCCCATAGAAATGAATGGAGAGTGGCGGAATTTTACTTGAGGACTGTGGTGATCTATAACTTCACTCTTTGATAAATAAACCCCTATGTGTTGCCATTCTGCTTAAGAGATGGGATAACCGGTAGCTCAATCTCATGTGAGTCTGCAGCTTTCTTTAGACAGAGGAGAAGCTGAACACAGACACCATGGGGGTAAATTTACTAAGCATCGAAAATTCACTGGTGACGGCTTTGCAGCCATCGCAACACTTCGCAAGGTGAAAATTCACTCAGACAACGCTAATTTACTAAAATGCCAAGTTGCTTCCAGGGCGCTGAACGCTGGCAAATTTTTGCTAGCGTTACTTCGGCAATCAAGGCGAAGATGTGCTAGCGTTCAGATATGCCTAGAGCAACTTCGTTTGAGGTCTTTGCTCAGGCTTATTTACATACAACTGGAAATTATAAGGTTGAATGGACGTATATATTGCAGCAAATACATTAGATTACACAATAAAGAAAATAGAGTTGCTACAATGCCCTACACATGAGCCCACTGTATAGTTTATATACCATATGGTAGAAAATGTATGGGGGAGTCTTTTGGGACTTAGAAACTTTTTCCACTAAAAATTTGATGTATGTAGCAGATGATTGAGGAAGATCTATGCACTCCAATGCACTTTGCCTGGTCTGAGCTGGCGAAGGCTAGTGATGGGCGAATTTATTCGCCAGGCGCGAATTCGCGGTGAATTTGCGCGATTCGCACCCAGTGAATAAATTAGTGAAACTCCTGCAAAAATTCGCCAGAAAAAATTCGAATTTGCGGCGTTTCGCAAAACGGCACCGGCGTCTCAAAAAACCGGGCGCCGGCGTCAAAAAAACGAGACGCCGGCGCCGTTTCACGAAACGCCGCAAATTCGCCCATCACTAGCGAAGGCAACTCTAGCGAAAGAGATAACGTTCAGTAAAATCCGCATCTTAGTGAATTTGCTAAGTAACGTCTATTCGGCAGAGCGAAAATTTGCCTGGCAATAGAGTGCGAATGACAGCTAGCATCTGTCTCTTTCGCTATCAAAGTTACGCCTGCGCCCGATAGTAAATTGGCGAAGTGCCTGAAAGCAGTAAAGCTGGCAAATCGTCACCAGCGTTAGTCACTTTAGTAAATCTGCCCCCATGTTTCTCTTCCTTCAAGAAGACAAAACTTTAGTAAACACTTCTGCATTAGCAGACAAAGATCATGTTACATGACACATGTTCAAAAGTTGTTAATGCTTAAGAACAAATCATTTAAGTAATAATGTTATTGCATACTATTCCCTGCATTTTATTGCTTTCCTCCTCATTCGGTCTGATTGTTTTCCAGGCACAGTGAGTCTTACATTTCATACAAGAAATATATAGTTAGAACAATCTACAAGCTATTGTAAATAATAAGAGCATAATAAATCACTGAGGAGTTCTGTGACCTCATAAGACACAAGACCAAAGGCATGGTGCTTTTATACAATTGATGGAGCTTCAAGATCCTCATATTTTAAAAATGTAAAAGGTACATTATTTTATATAATTTGCAAGTTTAAGTGAGTCGCATGACAAATCATATCACATCTTATCCAAGTCTGTTTAACAAATGATTCAAAATGTTTTTCATTATTTATTTTTTTACTGTAATATAAGGCAGTACATTGTACTTGATCCTAAGCAAGCTAGCAAAAATCCATACTGATGGCAAGACAATCATATTGGGCCTATTTAATGTTTATATGTTTTTAACAGCCGTAAGAGATGTTGATCTGAATTACTGGAGAAACCCTTATCCGGAAAACCTGTGTATTATTATGCTGCTAATAATAGCATAGTTTAGGGCTAATGTGAGAAGACACTAATAAATTACCAGCTGTAGGATTGTGGGTTATTTCTAAATGGCTAAATCATGATCAATGAATAGCTAAATCATGAGCTAGATCATGAACCTTTATTTTGTAATTAGATTCTATGTCATTCTGACTACCACTTACATAAAATAAAATAAATTGGCACTTAGTAACTTAGAAATGTCAAGCAATGAAAGAAGTGAATTCCTTCTATGTTACACATGAGTCATGGGAAAAATATACTGCTGTAACCAGGCTGGAAGTAATGGGGGTGGGCATACTGATGGCTGCATTCTGCTTAGGCATAGCCAAAATAGCAAGCCCAATTTCTAAACATTTCTAGAAGAAAAGCATTTCCATGACAATGTATGACAATTAATCAACAGAGTGGGCATTGAAGCCTTAGAAACATAAGAAAAGGGAAAATCTCTCCATATAAGCTGAAGGGAACACTGAAATTTTAAATTTAAAAGCTATGGCATGTTGAACACATTATATAAATTGTTGCTTATGAATGGCTATTTTGCTGACATCAGCTATATAGTTCAGAACAAAAGAGGTCCATATTTATAAAGGAAAGTGAAAACACTACAAGGAGTAGTTATTGAAATGATAACTGATGCATTGAACTTACCCCCTCCCCCAAAGCTGCTTCTTTCAGGCCAGTTTAGAAACAAAAGTCAGTGGGGACACCAAAGCAAAATCATAAATGACTAGGTCAGCAACTGGAGTACACTAACTACCAAATCAACCTTATATAGCCTTGCCCAAGATGGCACAGGAAAAACTTGCAAATATTAATGCACATGCACAGGTACAGTAAATATAATGCAATTGCACATAAGTTAACAACAATGCAAAGGCTGGAGAATAAGGAACTAAATAATAGTGCCCACAACAAATGAAGTAATGTCTAAAAACATAAAAAATGGATGTTATTTACTAAACTGTACAACAGGTACTACACTGAGAAGACCCATTAGGCCTGAAAGTGTTCCTAAAAGCCAGCCTCTGGATGCTCAAAGCGGATCTTTTTCCTGGTGAAAAGTCCTCATGATGTTAATGAACAATTTTGACTTTACATTTAATTAAATACTTACATTTTCCTACCTTAATTCTAAAGTTTAATACTGCTCATATATAATTGATCAAACCGTTTCAGTTTGATGAGAAAAACGTATCTCATGCTTTAACGTATGAAAAATCAATTGAAGTTTGTCGAAATACTCATATTTAATAGGGAGATACATTTTTCGGAATCTGTTGAATTATTCTTTACCATCTATTAAAAGAAAACAATACCCCCAACCAATGTAGGTCTCTATAAAAATACATTAAACATAAAACAAGTCGTATTTTAAGCCCTGATTCATATGAAATAAACCAGTTTCATAAAAATATATGTTTAAATTAGAATGCAACATTTGGTAATCCTAAATAGAAAATTTAAATACTAAGGGCCATCCTCGGGGATCATACGATTTACAATGCACACAAACAAACCAAGGGCACACATACATGTTAGATCACATGACTCAATTAATGAACAAAGATCTGTCATTTACTTCCACACTTATTCCAGTTACAGTTAGAGCTGTATTATATTGGGTCAGAGGATTTCTGAGGGAGCACACAGACCATCACAAAATGGTAGTTCAGTTTAAGAGATATAAAAGGTTAATATTTACTGATATATTTAGATTTGTTAAAATCTTTAATAGCACACTTATTAAGTTATAAACTATCTGTTAGTTAATTATTCATTCTGGGGGTATAGATGCCCTTTAAGATCGTTTGATGAGAAATGCGATCCTGGACTAGAAAGGTATCAGACATAGGGCCAGATTCAATTCCATGAGAAAAAGTTTTATCAAGTGAAAAATAATGGACAAGATTCAAGTTTAGATGCAATTCAATATAGAGAAAAACTCAATCTCACTGTTTATCATATGAAAACTCTATTGAAGTCTATAGGAAAAAACTAGACATGAATTTGGAGAAAAGTTTTTTCACTTGATAAACCACGTTTTCTCAGTGGCCCTTAATAAGAAAAAGCCCATGAACCAGTAGATGACACAAGGAGTGTGTTCAAGGCAGTCTAGTTAAGCAACAAAGGTTCATAGACACAGAGACAGAAATGGCTGGGTGAGAAATAGCAAAGGTCATAGAAAAGTAAAACCCTGCTTATTTGAAGGACAAGATAGCCAAAAGATTATAAATGGAATGCCAGACCTTTCCAACAATGTTATAAGGAGATTTAATTTGCTACACCTACACCTTGAAGTGGTTTTGTGTTAGAAAAATTGTTCCTGGAGACCTTTAATATTGTTTGCAATAAAAAAAAATCCACTGCAGGCATAAAAATAGACCAGATACCATAGGATGAACACTCGATTTGGAAAATAAAGGTGTTGGGTGATTAGAAGAATGGCAAATATTATTGATAATGACTTCAGCCAGTGAGCTGAAAAAAGAACAATCTCTCAGAAGTTAAATAAAACATCTGATAAATTCTTTAAGTGTCTGGTTAGTCCTCTCTGTTTGAGGAAGGCAGGAAGACAAAATCCATACTTTGATTTTAATAAATCCAACAGAGCATTCCAGAAATGTAATGCTAATTGAAATTATTTCATCAGGAAATCTAAGACTAACAACCCCTAGTATAAATATATTAGTGGTCTGTAATGGTGTGGGTAGATATGCCAGTGAGAAAAACATCACCATTTTGGTAAGACAATCAACTACAACAAATATTGGGCCAGATTCAATACAGTGAGAAAAAAGTTTAACACATGAAAACTCATGGACGAAATTCAATTTAAGAGATTGAATTTGGAAAAAAGTTTTTCCTCTTCGAATCGAATCTCTTCCATGAGTTTTTACGTAAAACCATAAACTTTTTCTTAATTTATTAAATCTGGCCCATTGTGTTTTAAACTTGAGAAGGAGGCAATTCATCAATAATGTATACTAAAATTAAGCTCCAAGTTTTCTGTGGATTGGGTAATGATTGTGTGTTATGAAACTGCATTATTTGATTTAAGAACAATTTGTACATCCAGAAGACTAGCAAAAGTATGAAATGTTAAAGAAAACTATTTTGTTTACAATATACACTGCCTTGCAAAAGTATTCACCCCCTTGGCTTTTTACCTATTTTGTTACATTCCACCCTTTAATTTAAAGGTTTCTTAATCTTATTTTATGTGATGGATTTGCACAAAATAGTCTAAGTTGGTGAAGTGAAATAAGAAAAATATATATAAAAAAAGAATTTGAAAAAAATAAAAAACTGAAAATTTACATGTGCATATGCATTTACCATGCCCCTAAAAAATGCTGGTGCAACCAATTACCGTCAAAAGTCGCATAATTAGTGAAATGAATTCCACCTGTGTGCAATCTAAGTTTGACATGATCTGATAGTATGAACACACCTTTTCTGACATGGTACCACAACAAACCTGCCAAGAGAGTGCTGCCCACCAAAACTCACAGATGGGGCAAGAAGGGCATTAATCAGAGGCAGCATAGAGACCAAAGGTAACCCTTAAGGAGTTTTAGAGTTCCACAGCAGAGACTGGAGTATGTGTCCATAGGACCATAATAAGCCCTACACTCTATAGAGCTGGGCTTTATGGAGTGGCCAGAAAAAAGCCATTACTTAAAGTTAAAAATAAGAAGGCACGTTTTGAGTTTGACAAAAGGCATGTGGGCGACTCCCCAAATGTATGGAGGAAGGTTTTCTGGTCAGATGAGACTAAAATGTAACTTTTCGGCCACCAAGGAAAATGCTATGTCTCGCGTAAACCCAACACATCCATCACCCCAAGAACAACATCACCACAGTGAAACATGGTGGTGGCAGCATCATGCTGTGGGGATGTTTTTCAGCAGCAGGGACTGGGAAACTGGTCCGAGTTGGGGGAAAGATGGATGGTGCTAAATACAGGGATATTCTTGAACAAAACCTGTGTCAGTCTGCCTGTGATTAGAGACTGGGATGTTCACCTTCCAAGGTGAAGCATACTGCTAAAGCAACACTTGAGTGGTTTAAGGGGAAACATTTAATGGCCTAGTCAAAGTCCAGACCTCAATCCAATTGAGAGTCTGTGGTCAGAAAACCATCCAACATGAAGGAGCGTTAGCAGTTTTGCCTTGAGGAAGGGTCAAAAATCCCAGTGGCAAGATGTGGCAAGCTCATAGAGACTTATCCAAAGAGACTTGCAGCTGTAAATGCCGCACAAGGTGGCTCTACAAAGTATCGACTTTAGGGGGTGAACAGTTATGCATGCTAAAGATTTCTGTTACTTTGTCCTATTTTTTGTTTTCTTCACAATATACATGTTCTGTAAATAAAATGGTGCAAACTCTCAAACAATCCATTTTAATTCCAGGTTGTGAGGCAACAAAACATCAAATGCCGATGGAGGTGAAGACTTTTGCAAGGCACTGTATAGCTTGTTCATATTAAACAATAAGGGGCCAATTTACTAATGTTGTTATTTTTTTAAAAAAAAATTCCTGAACCATACTTGTTAGTACTAAAAATCATATATTTAACTAACTACTTGAAATCATTAAATATTTGATATTTTGTGTAAGTGTAAAAACCACCAAAAACCCTCATATAAAAATCTAACAAGCTGGTGAGGTCATGTAGATGTCAATAGGAGCTGCAATTTGTCAAATCTTTATTTTCTTTAAGCTTTTAAAAGTTTTCTTATTTTTTGAATGTAATCACAAAAATTGTTATGAAAACCAGAATGTCAAGGATTATTATGTGGTTTTGTTTCTGATTGTTATACATTCTTGCTTTTTATATTTGGATATTATTATAATGAATAAGTAGATATTCATGATTTTTTTTAAATGTGAGTTAAGTTGAAAAATAAATTCAAATTCTGATAAATAGGCCTCTCGGTTTTTTTAAAAAAAAATTAAAAGAAGAGAACATGGTTTATGTCTCATTGCAGTCTTTAAATACTAGAGTCTTGTACTCTTTAAAAACCAGAAAAGGATGTGTAAACCTTCCAACAGATCTATAAATTCTTCCAACACACATATAATAGAAAGAAGTCCAAACTCCCCCAAATTGTATTTTGCTTGAATAAAAGATTGCTGCAAGAAGAATTTATTTTGGCTACCTGGCTGGGAAAGGGCATTCCCTGAAGCATTTACTTTCAAAGGGCTGAGAAAGATTGGGATGTACTGCCACACAGAGCCTTCGGTAGTCTGCCTGTCCACATAGAGGCTACCAAGTAGTGAACCACAGCCAATATTTGGCACCCCCTGGAACTATTTCCATGCTTGTGTTGCATCTATTACACAGGTCCAGTGAATTAGACGCTAATACCATGTTTGACACTGCAGGGCAGATTTATCAAGGGTTGAAATTTCAAATCTCATCATATCACGTCACGAAATTTCAATTTCAAATTTTGACTTTATTTTAGTGTAATTTGACTAGGGAATAATTCAAATTCGAGTTTAGAAAAAATTCGAAAATCGAGCTTCAAAATTATCATGTACTGTCTCTTTAAGAATTAGAATTTGACTATTCACCATTTAAAACCTGCTGAATTGATGTTTTAGCCTATGGGGACCTCCTAAGACCAATTAGGAATCATTTGGTGGACTTTTGAAAAAAATAAATTTTGATTAGATTTTTTTTGAATTTCAAGTTTATGGGAGTTTATGGGAGTTTTTAGAAACTCCCATAAACTCAAAATTCGACCCTTGATAAATCTGCCCTTGCATGCAGGAAGTGATGCCATTCACACACAAATGCAGTAAAATGCAAGTGCTGCTCAGGTTGTTATCAAATTACTAAAGGTAATACTAACTTGTATGGCATGCAAGATGTATGCATTTAATTTAGCAGGTGATTGGAATCATGATAAAAACAACTGCAATGTGTGTAATAAAAACATTGTAATCTGCATCTGAATTTCCAATTCTACACATTGCCCTTGCTTTGTAAATAAGTTCTGAAAGTCCACATGTGTTAATTGATAATATAACACATTTTCCATCAACAACTTTGAAAGTAATTGTATATGTATAAATCATCATGAATATCATCTTTTTTTATTTATTTTTTCTTTGTTGTTTATTTTTATTTGTTTTTATTTATTTATTTGCTTGAATTAGTTCTTCCTTTGGTTGCGTTGACCTAAAACCCAAATCATAATCAATAAAAACCCTCAATCATATCTGATGTTGAGTTTTCAAGATTTGTTCCAAATGGCTTCTTCCAGAACCTCCTTTACATCTCTGCATGGCAAATTTTGTATATCTTAATGGCTTTGAAAATAAGTACAATAAAAATCTGCTAAACTGGACACAAGAGGAGATATCAAACCTACAGCATTCTATTTTTAGCTACTGGCAAGATGGAATTCAGTTAAAATGAAATATGTTTTCTCTCATTTGTTGCATCAGTGGAAAGCAAAAAGTCAAACAAGCAAGCATAAAAATAACCTCTTATATCTTATTGTTCTGAGATTGTTTAAATCTATACACCTTAGGGATAAAAGGTGACTGCTTCTTAAAGGGGAAATAAAGTCTAAAATAGAATAATGCTAGAAATGCTGTATTTTGTATACTAAATATAAACATACATAAACTTACTGCACCAGAAGCCCAATTAAACAAATGATTTATATTTTCAAAGTTGGCCTCAGGGGGATGTCATCTTGTAACTTTGTTAAACATCTTTGCAAGACCAAGACTGTGCACATGTTCAGTGTGGTCTGGGCTTCAGTTGGGAGGTTAAGCTTAGGGACCGTCATACATTATCAAAACAACACAAGTCAAATAATATCTGCCATAGAAGCTGATACAGCAAGACTGATTAATAATCGGAATATGCAGACTGCACTGGGTCTGTGGATACAAATCTCTACACAGTCGCCAGCTGCTCTACAGGGAAGCAAACAAAGCTGCTTGAGTTCTGAGAAGTAAGGTTGTTGGAGCTCCCCCCTGCCGTTTGAAAGTATGATCATTTCCCTGCAGAGCGGTTAGGGACTGTCTGAAGTTTCCTATTCTCAGCAGTCAGAGCAAGTAAAATGAAGGGAGAATTTCACTGCATACAGTCAGGTTTATTATAAAAACAGTAGACATTTTCTATGTTTCTAATTATATTGTAGATAGATTTCTTTTTCATTAAAGAAAGTTATGAGATTTTATTTTTTGCCTTCACATCCCCTTTAAGAGATATCTCAGTATTCAATGATGCAATTACATCTGTTGTATATTAGTAGATCTTGCCAGCCAAAAATATGCAAATGAAGCAGGAGAGGGAATAGCATGTGCAGTACAGATTCAGTCCTGAACTTCCCCTTTGGCTTCCTGCATATCTTGCTCTGAGTGGTGTCACCAATCCCCTGCCAAATCCTGGAAAATCACCACCTATGTGTTATTAAAACATATTTTATTTATATGAAAAGGAAAAATGATTTGAACAGAAGAAGAATTGCTTGCATTGCTCATATTTTCCATCAATGTCATTTTTTAACATACTCTATTTTAATGTTAATGTGTTAAGCTTAATAATTCTCTCTTTGGTCCATCTGCTACCTTGCAGAAACCAAGGAAAGATCACTCAGGCTCTTATGTTGACAAGAATATCCATTTTAAACAATCTGCTTAATTTAAAAACTAATCAGGTGAGTACTTGTGGGAATGACTCTTTATTTAAGCCCCAAACCTACCCAACACACATTTTGCAATGCCAGCATCCACGTATTTAGACCTTCCCTTTTAAAACTGCTGTGCTCTTCTTCTAGGTGTTGATAATACAGGGAAAAGAGGATTTTAAAGTAAGTCGATTAGGATTCCTCTCACAGAGCAGGTCACAGAGATGGTTCAGCCAAAGCAATTAGTTAAAAACCAGCCATCGACAATCTTAAAGGAAATATGGATGTTATTTTCCTTGGCAACTGTACTTCCACTACGTAAGAATGTCATTAAAGCAACTGTTCAAAAAGCAAAAGATCATTTCAGTTGCTGTTTTCAGAAGATCATTGTAAAAAATGTAATAGGAAAAGTACTAGCAAGAGAAAATTAAGTTTGCACATTTATAGTACTGGAGAATAGATAAAATGGAAGGTGATGGTTAATTTATAACCCTAACATTTCAATACAGTTTAGGAAAAAAATAGACCCACAAACTCAACAATGCTTCCTGAGTTTTAGCAGCTATGAAATATGTCTTTAGTAGCCTTTGCCGTTGGCTTCGATGAATGAAAAGGAACAGAAGGGGTCAGTAAGATTTATTCTATGGAATGTTATTTAAGCCTCTGAATTCTAAAATGGTCTCATTAGTGAGGAACAGGTTTATTCCAAAAAGGGTTTATCTAAGCTTACATTTTGTAGCTTTGTATTTTATAAACCGGAATTCGATTTTGAAGATAGGCATTCAAATCTAGCTCGCTATACCATTAGTAAGGTTTTACTAGTATTAATAATATTGCTAGTTATCTGAAGATGATTATGATAAAGATGATTTTTATTATACAGTAGCTGCAGAATTTATTGTAAAGTGAGTGTAACAGCTGTGTCATTATATTGATTGTAATGGGGACGTTCACCTTTGAGTTAACTTTTAGTATGATGTAGAGAGTAATATTCTGAGACTATTTGCAATTGGTTTTCATTTTTTAGTATTTGTGGTTTTTTAGATATTTAGCTTTTTATTCAGCAGCTCTCCAGTTTTTGGTAAACTGGTTGCCAGGGTCCAAATTACCCTAGCAGCCATACATTGATTTGAAAAGAGAATATGAATAGGAGAGGGCCTGAAAAGAAAGACGAGTAATAAAAAGCAGCAATAACAATAAATTTGTAGTCTTACAGGGCATTTGTTTTTTAGATGGGGTCAGTGATCCCCATTTGAAAAATGGAACGAGTCAGATGAAAAAAGCACATAATTAAAAAAACGATAAAAAATGAATAATGAAGACCAATGGAAAGGTTTCTTAGAATTAGCCATTCTATAACATGCTAAAAGTTAAATGTTAAATGGTGACCCACCCCTCAGAGCTGGAACTAGGGGTAGGCAGAATAGGCACGTGCCTAGGGAACAAAGCTGGGGGGCAACAGGCACTCACCTTCTTTGCCTCCTATACCCTAGTCCGGTCCCGCTCGATGCGTAATGTGCATTACGTACATTTCGAGCTCGTCTCTTCCACAGCTCATCTTTTTTGCATGCCGTGACGCGTGTCTTTTTTTGTCTGTACGCGTGTCAGATTTTTTCCACCTGCACTTTTTGTTTTTTACTCACACGCATTTGCGGCCAATTTCTGCATTTCAATAAAATAAATAAATAAATTTGCGAAACCCTCTTGAAAATTTGCCAAAGAATATTCGTCAGCGTCAAAATATTTTGGACAAGAGTAGGAAAAGTCGTTCGCGTCAAAAACGTCTCGCGTCAACATGAATTGCATGCCCCTTGACTTTAACGTTGGCATCAAAATTGATGCAGGTGGCAATTTTACATTTTTGTGAATTATTTGAAATGTTGTGAATTTCGCATGAAATTCACAAATTTTTCGGCATAGCGAAATGGGAGAAATTCGCCCATCACTATGCATAACTGTAGATGACATCAAATCTGTGCTTGATTCTATTGAGATGTTTCATGTAATATCTATATGTAGGGAGTTTAGTGAATGGAAGCAGATCAATAACTCTCTAACACATTAATGCAGGTTATTCATTAACAAACGGTTTTATCAGAATAAATGGAGCATTTCTTGAGATCAGGATTCGTTTAAATTTATAAGACCCTTCTACCAGCTGTTTTATATAAAGATATAGACATTTACAAATATGAACACTGAAATTCAACATTTTTTAAAAAAAAGTTAGATTTATTTAAGTGATTTCCTTTTTCTCTATAATAATAAAACAAAATCTTATACTTTCCCTTAACTATGCTGCATGCATTATATTGGTGACAAAATAATCCTGTTGGGTTTATTTAATGTTTAAATGTTTTTCAGTAGACATAAATGTATAATTACAAAACCCAAAAAAACCCATGTCCCAAGCATTCTGGATAATAGATCCTATACCTCTATACAGGGGTGGTTCACCTTTAAGTTAACTTTTATTATAAAATTATAATATAATTATAAAATTGCTAAATCTAAGCAACTTTTAAATTGGTTCTCGTTTTTTATTTTTTGTAGTTTTTGAATTATCTGCCTTTTGCTTCTTACTCTTTCTATATTTCCAATGGGGGTCACCGATACCATCTAAAAATCAAATAAAAAAGCTACAAATGTATTGTTATTGCTACTTTTTATTACTCGTCTTTCAATTCAGGCCCTCTCTGATTCATATTCCAGTGTCTTATTCATACGAATGCATGGTTGCTAGGGTAATTTGGACCCTAGTAACCAGATTGCTGAAACTGGAGAGCAGCTGAATAAAAAGAATAAAAAAAACCTCAAAATCCTCAAATAATAAAAAAAATGCAAACCAATTGCAAATTGTCTCAGAATATCACTCTCTACATCATTCTCAAGGGTTGACTCAAAGGTGAACATTCCCTTTAAAAGTTTTAAGAAAATCTTTGTAAAACTGATTATATGTATAGAAGTATTTACTCCTGCTCAACCATTTACACTTACAATGTGTAGTAAGCCCCAGATGTGCCATATATGTATTCAGTGCATTTGATAGGAGATAGGTTAGGGTGGATCTCTGAGGTAGATCTGCAAACATTACCTTTTTTATATGCTCCATACATTCTACCTTCATTTACCTCTGAAAACCATGGAGCTCCAGGTATGCTGGCTAAGTAGTACCTGTGAAATAGAGGTCTGGAGATCTGTATATTAAACATATACTTAGGGGCAGATTTATCAAAATTTCGAGCTATTTTTAGTGTACTTCGACTATGGAATAGTCCAACTTAGATTCAAAGTTGAAAAAAAAGGGCGAAATTCGAATATCGAAATTTATCATGTACTGTCTCTTTAAAACTTTGATTTCGACCATTTACCATCTAAAACCTCCTAGAACCTATTCGGAGTAAATGGGTGGAGTTTGAGAGATCAAAAGTTTTTTGGGGGAAGAACTTCGAATCGAAGTAGATCGAAGGCGCTATTCGATCGATAGTAATATTCTAAGTAGGCCGAATACGGACCACTTCGACCCCCAAAAACCTTTGACCTCTATTCGGTTGGTCTTTTTGAATTCAAAGTTCGAAGTTTTTTTAACTTCGAACTTCGACCCTCGATAAATCTGCCCCTTAAAATATGTGTGTGTACATATGTATGTTTTTTTGTTTTCTGTGTTCAAACCCATTTTACTGTCAACTTATTTCAAAACACACAGAAAATACATTACTATACATTTCAGTGATATACTGTAATGCATATTAGGCATGTTTACTGAAACAGCAAACTGTAAACGAATAGATAAAATCATAGGGGCAGATTTATCAAGGTTCGAAAGTGAAAATTTGAAGTAAAAAAAATTGAATTTCAACTGTTTTTTATGTATTTCATCTAAGGAATTGTCCAAATTCAAATGGAATTTGAAAAAAAATTGAACATTTGAATATCGAAATGTACTGTCACTTTGACTTCGACCATTTACCATCTAAAACCTGCCGAATTGCTGTTTAAGCCTATGGGGGACCTCCTAGAACCTATTTGGAGTCAATTGGTGGACTTTGAAAAATCAAAGCTTTTTTTTTTTTTTTTAAATACTTTGATTCGAACAATCAAATACAGCCTATTGATCCGCATAAAAAAACTTCAATTTTTTTTTTGGTTGGTCTTTTTTTATTTGAATTCCGAAGTTATGGGAGTTCAAAAAAAATCCCATTACTTTGAAATTCGACCCTTGATAAATCTGCCCCATAGTGTATCTTCAATAAACTTTTTGGAAATTCAAAATGTCACAACAGACATAAGGAAGAAGGTGACATTTAATCAAATTAATATAACTTATTGTGTATGTGTCCGAATTATTTAATTCACAGTATGTATGTGGGTCACTGAACATTCTGTTCTCTTTGTCCAAGAGTGGATCAAAAGACCGCTACAGAAGACTGTAATTAGAGCAACAAGATAGCAAACTTGTCTTTTTGTGGGTCTATAATAGAGCACCAGGCACAAGTAGGATCAACAGTGTTTTAAGTCATCCTGACCTTTACTTAGGTTTGATGTTAGATATCTTTAGACATCTCTATTTAAGATATTCATGTAACAGAAAATACATGGAGCTGAACAAGACATATCATTACTTCTACCTGTATACGAGATGCATATTAACTTCAGAAATACTTCTCAAATACTTTAATATTAAAATAAAATAATATCAATCAACTACAGTTTTAATTATGATTTTGCACATTTCTGGAGAAGCTTGATCAGCAAAATTGCCAGACGACAGAAAGTCACTGAGAAGATACAGTATAATAAGATGTTGCAAAACGATTTTATGTTTTTACTATTCAGTTTCATGTAGCATTTTTAAAAGAACCATAGCACATGTGTGAACTTTAATCTAATTTTTTTACTTGATAATTAACTTCCCTATTAAAAAGTGACACAAGTGACTAATTAGACATTTTGGCACGAAATGATTGAAATCATTCATAATAGCATTCGTATGATTTCACATTAATTTTTTTTTTTTGCAAAATTTACAGGTGCAATTTAATTGGATGATATCCCCTCTTGCTGTTGCTTCACATCTATATTTATTTTTGATTAGAAAGTTTTCAGTCATTAGTTTGCATTTTGAGGTACAATGATCCATCAGTCTGTGGGGCTAATTTACTAACCGGCGAAAATTCGCCAGCGATGGCTTCGCAGCCATCGCAACACTTCACCAGGCGGAAATTCAGTCAGACAACGTTAATTTACTATAATGCTATATTTTGTCCTGGGCATCGGACAGTGGTGAATTTTCGCTAGCGTTACTTCTGCGAGCAAATTAAAGCGAAGAATCGCTAGCGTTCAATTCTGCCTAGTGCAACTTCACTAGAGGTCTTGTGATCAGGCTAGTTAAAATGCGGTGGGAAATATAAAGTTGAATGGACCTCTTTATGTTACATGCTGCTTCTAATACTGATAACTAAACATGCCAAGGGAACCCTAATAAAGTCAATTGAGTTGTCATAATGCCCTACACAAAAGCCCAGTGTAAAATAATGTTCCCATATGTTATAAAATATATGGGGAAAAAATGTTTTTAAAGGGGACCTGTTACGCTAAGAAATAATTTCAAATTCGTATCTATTGTGTTTGTTAAGCAAAATAAACTTTACTTACACTAAATAAATTATTTCAATATTGGTTGCAGTCAGCCTTGTATTTCGCCACCACAGCAAGCAGGCAGCAGCCATTTTGTGGACACTGTTATTAAGACAAGCATTGTAACACCTCAAAATCTTGTTTATGCACCAGAAAAGGGGACCTGATGGCCATACCTTTGCATTGGCTACACAGTTATAGACCGTGAACAGGGAGGGGGTAGGCAACATGTAGGAAATGCAGAATGGAAAGTGAGAGTAATTGCTTGCCCCGCCTTTATACCTAAGGCATAGAGGCATGTCAAAAAAAAATTGTTGCACTTCAATGTATTTTGGCAAATTGTAGCCATTTCGTGGATTTTTGGCAAAGCAAAATGGGTCATATTCACCAATCCCTAACTGCAACAAATCACCTATGAGAAGTTATTGATGGCCATCAAAAATGCACAGATAGTCAGACGGGATTAGAATTCAGTTGATGCCTTAAATTGTCATCTGATCATTATCTTTATTGAGTGTTGGTACTCACACCACTTAAATGGGCACACAGTAACAAACTGCCAGCATTTAGTACCTACACCTAGACAGAATACTATATTGATATATCATGTAACTACAGTAGAGAATATAGATTGTATGCATTAAGATTATTTTCATGGGGTCAGAAAAATCCATGCAAAAAGTGCAAACCTAGTCATGTTAAACAACATCTGAAGCAGAAACTTAAAAGCTGCTTTTCAAAACCAATATGCTTGCAAATCATCTGGTATGCATGTGTATAACAATGTTCTAATCACTAAAGCATAAGCTGTAAGTACCATAAGAACTATACTGATATAGTTTGATATGATTTGTCATGCAAGTACACAACTGATACTGTGGTGGTGGGTAGCCCACACACTTCAAATAACGCTTACTATGGCTCATTAATTAATGAAATATATCAAATTAGAATTTGTAATATCCCAAACTCAGCACGGGAATGAAAACATTTTAGCTTCAGTAGTGTAGTAAAATCCAAGGTATACATTTTCCATGGCAACAGGATACTATATACAATTATGTCATACTTCCCAACATTTGAAAAACAGAAAGAGGGACATAGTGTGATATTTTTTGACCACATCTATTTATGACCACACCCCCTAATTACCATGTCCTAATTACCAGCTGCTAGTCTCAGTTCTCCCAATAGACCTGCTTATGTTAAATAATTGCAATTGTATCTTTGCTTATCTAAAATTGTTACTAATGTGTCTAAGTACAGCTGTTGAGAGTTCTGGGCTTTCTGAAAAAAAGCTACTTATTTTAATTAAGTTTCAGAAACGTTGTATTTTTTTGGTGTCAGTGCAGGAGACCAAAGAGAACTCCGACTTTTTCATAAATAGCCGGGATTGCGGGCTGAGCAGTCAAAATTGGGACTGTCCTGCAGAAAACAGGAAAGTTGGGAGGCATGTTAGAACAACTAGAAATAAAAGAACTGCAACAAAATGCATGTAAAGGGCAATGTCCTAAATGATGAAGGACAAAGTAGAGCTCCCATTGTAAATGTTACTCACAAATGTTTTATTTCTACCTAAAAAACAAGTAATAGATTTATATTCATTGGGCCATTGTACTGCTTAAGACTTTTTTTGAACTGAGGAAAATAATGGTTTATTTGTGATTCAGAATGCTGAGTATGCTCTGAGTGCCCTAATATAGTTTCATGTTTACATAGTTAAAATTGGTTGAAAAAATACCAATTCCAACCTCTCCAAATGAACCCCAGTGTACATAACCACACTTATACCAAACTATCTATACACTCACATAAAAGAAAACATGATTTGTATCAGCTTTCCAATATACATTTACTAAAAGTTTTCAGTGCTTTTAAAGTTATTTGTAAAAACAATTGCAATTGAAAGCAACATTTGCTTAAAGGAAAACTATACCCCCCAAACAATGTAGGTCTCTATAAAAAGATATTGCATAAAACAGCTCATATGTAAAATCCTGCTTCATGTAAATAAACCATTTTCATAATAATATACTTTTCTAGTAGTATGTGCCATTGGGTAATCATAAATAGAAAATTGCCATTTTAAAAAATAAGGGCCGCCCCCTGGGATCATACGATTCACTGTACTCACAAACATACCAACAAACCATACATGTTAGGTCACATTAGCCAATTAACAGACAGAGTTGTGTCTTTTGCTTCCACACTTCTTCCTGTTACAGTTAGAGTTGTAGTATTTCTGGTCAGGTGATCTCTGAGACAGCACACAGACCATCACAAAATGGTGGCTCAAGGCAAGAGATGTAAAAGGGCAACATTTACTCAAATATATATTCCAGTTTGGTGAGATTCTTTAATATGCCACTTAATATGATATGAACTATCTGTTGCTTAAGTGTTCATTTTTGGGGGTATAGTTTTCCTTTAACTCCTGGTTGTTACTTTTTAAACAATGTTGCAAAAGTCACCAGCACAGGTCTGTTATTCAGCCGGCTTGACTTACATTGTTTTAACAGTCACCAGGGCAGAGAATAGAATGGGACTGACAAACACTGCTTTCAAAGTACATATATAAATAACAAAATTTGTAACAAATGTTTATTGCAAAGTTGGTTAGAATTATATTTGCTTTTTATTTGGTAAATTCGTTTTTTCGTGTTGACATTTCCTTTAAATGCATAATAAGAATCTGACAGCACAACATCATCAAGCAGAGCATTCTACAACCTCAACGCCCTCACTGTGAAGAATCGCCTTCAAATGAAAGTTCTGTTCCTCTAATCTGAAGTGGTGGCCTCTGGTACATTGATCATTTTTATACATAGTGAATATTTTACCCCCTTTTGTAAAAAGGATATTACAAGTCACAGAGGAATGCCATGTCCTTATAAAAGCACAAGGCCAAAGGCAGAGGTGACATTTAATATCTTACGACAGGGAAGTACATTATTTATTTTAATACATAAGTTTCAGTAAGTCATTCAGCAGAAATTACATCACTAAGCAGCGATTATAAGTGATGACATCACTAAGCACTGTTTATAAGGATATAATTCTTATACGATTCATGGCTCTTCGTTTAACTGTCACATAGTTAAAACATATTATTTACTTAGTTTATTTTATTCATGATGAACTTCAGATAGTACTGACCTATGTTTTCTCTGATGCAGCACCACTATTGTTTGAAAGACATAGAAGGAAAGAGCAAAGTATTGATTAGGGAAAGCAATGGCATTTCCCTAAAATGTTGTGAAGGTTATTTCTTTTTTTCTGATACTTCATCAAACCAAAAGATAGTATAAGTTAGATTTAAGTAACATAACCCCTTTCATTATAGTTGTTAGTGCCTGAGAGGTAGACTCTTTCTTCAGAAGAACACTGCCGTGAACAAACATCCACAAAATGAACACCGAGTGTGAGACCTAAAGCCTAACAAACTTCTGTCACCTATTGGCAGCAACAAACACCTCCTAGCTATACTGGCACCATGTGGACAAGAACCTAAAACTAAAAACCAGTTCACAGAAGTTGTTCATTAATTGTCTCAGCATGCTTCAGTTCAGTGAAAGATAATAGAAGGCGCAGGGAGAGTTAAAACATTTCATATACAGCACATATTGCAAAGCTGAAAAGTACAGAGAGAGAAAAATAAAAACTCCTTGTTACTTGATAATATAAAAAGGGCACAGATAGGAAATTGGCATGCTCATCATAAATAATGTGGGCAATAGTAGTAACAAACATAATGGGCTAGATTTAATTCAGTGAGAAAAACTTTTCAGTTTATCACTTGAAAACTCTTTTGAAGTTTATGGGAAAAAAATGGATCTGAATTTGGAAAAAAGTATTTTCTCCTTGAATTGAATCTCGTCCATGAGTTTTTATGTGATAAATCATGAGATAACTTTTTCTCACTGAATTGAATCTCGCTAGTGATGGGCGAATTTATTCGCCAGGCGTGAATTTGCGGTGAATTTGCGCGATTCGCCGGCGTCAAAATTTTTTTTCCGAAAAAAACGGACGCTGGCGTCAAAAACGGGCGCTGGCGTAAAAAACGGGCGCCGGTGTCAAAAACGAGACGTTTAGTTAAATTCGCAAATTTTTCGGCGAAGCAAAACGTCGCAAATTCGCCCATCACTAAATCTCACCCATTATAGCATTAAGAATTTGGAAACCACATTGAAACACTGAAAACACCCATTGACTTCAATGCATGCCATTTAGCAAATTATTTCTTCACTTCACAGTGAAGGATGGAAAAAACATTTTTAACTGGAAAAAAATGTATTCCATATATTATGTACGTAACCCATTAACTGCCAGGGTTTCCCCATAACCATCTTGGCTTCTCCATCTGAAGCCAGAGTGAAGAAATACTATAGTCTTTGATCATAATATTCCTCCTGCTTACACAAATCCAGTGGGGTTGAAGGCTCAATCAGTTAGGGCAAGGTTAGGGCATTGATGAGAGGAATGTCCTTCCCTGGGCCTCATTTTAATAGTAAAGGAGCCTTCCTTTTCCTTAAATAAAAAACTACCCTCCATAGTCCCCCCTCCCTGCACCCCCTGCACAGGCGTTAACACAAGTAAATACCTACAAGCTGGTAATTACCCTTTGTTGCAGAGTCAGCGCAGCAGAGCTCATGGGGGCAATCTTTAGCCGCTTTGGTAATCTCAATAAGGAAGCCCTGTATCGCCAAATTCACAGTTGGAGCATTTTCCTGGTTCACTACAACTGTGCATGCTCTGAAAGTGACAACAATTACAGAAGCACCGGAAGAAGTTCCGAAGATTACCGAATCGGCTAAAGATGGTCCCCTTGAGCTCCGCTGCGCTGACTCTGGGGTAATTAACGTCTTACGGGTATTTACTTGTGTTAACTCCAATGCAGGGGGGGGGCAGGGAGAGGGGACTATGGGGTGTAGGGGTTTTTATTAGAAAGGGGGTTTAGTTCTCCATTTAAGGAATACTACAGTGATTTTGAGGTATAGTTTCAATACTATATTACACTGTTTGCCTTGCTGAAAATTCATTCAACTATTAAACATTTATTTTTAAACAAATAAATGTGTTTTTTCTTTTGAAAAAATCTGTGGACACCTACCATAGTCCTTTGCAAAGACGTTACCACCAAATTTCTTTCAGGCAGCTACTGCTTCAGCTATTTAATTCTTATCTCCTTCCTGTTCAAATGTCTGCCACTATGTGGAGTATGAATGTATACTAAGCAGCGTAGACAATTTCTGAGTTTGTTTATGACTGAAATTATGCTGAAACTTTCTTCAGCCATTCTGCTTTTTGGAAGGATAAGGGGTGCCTCGGATGTCTGCTTCACCATATATCACTGCATAATGTACTGTATTTGGCTATAGTTTCCACTGCCTCTCACTGTATTCAATGTTCAATGTGTAATGTCATTAGGATATGGAGATAGTGTTCTTAGAAGTCACTGCACCATTATTGTACAGTATGGCTTTTACTGTACAAGCTGATTCAGGTAGTTTGCAGTTAATGACAAATGAGGGTGTTTTTTTTTTTTTTTGAATATTTATAGCTCATTTTAACTGATGGTAAAATACCTAAAACACCAATTCTGCTTCCTACTGATGTAAATTGAACCTGCCTGACACAGCAAGTACAGAATGTTTTGACCTGAAAATGTGCATTAGAGCATTTTAATAACCACCTGTACAAGTAGTGACTTGGTCACCACTTCTCATAACATTAAATGAACATGGAACAATGAAGGCAGAACTTTGCACCAAAAATGCTCATGCAAGCCTTTTCCTACCAAGGTCTGACTGTTGCTCCTACATGTGCATCAGCTATGAGAATTTTTATTTGATATTATAAGAAGCACAGACAGGGGCTTTTGTCCAGTTGGATAACAGCAATAGTCAAAACTCTCTGTGTGCTTTAGCTCTTAAAGTAAATTGGAGGCAGTATGGGCAGGCTAGGCTATGTTTCAATTTGCTAAATATAATAATAGCAGATGCTATTAGCCCAAAGTAGACACATGGAGATTTGAGGGACAGAGCCAGACTAAATTGTACCTTAGGCAAGGTAGCACTTTCTGAACCCCCTTCAACTGGGTCCCCACCGCAAAAGAAACAAAATGAAAAAATATAAATCTGGCACATGTAGCAAGGCAATTAATTGGACATATCCACTTTCCGACCACAACCCCAAATACCGTGTCCATTTTACAAAATACACCCTCTTCCATTTTTGGAATGACATAATTGCCCCCTCCCTCACTCCCCCCAGAGCCAGTCAGACAGTCCCACTCTCAGAGACCCTTTATAATTATTTTGCACCCAGATGAGAATCAATTTTTTTTGCTCAGGTCAGTTGAAGTCTTGGTAGTCCCTGCAGCCTGCCCTCCTCCCTCACTCCCTCTAGAGCAAATAAGACTGTCCCACTAGCTTCTACCAGAGACCCTTTACTAAAGCAGGCACTAGGCACAGGCTGCTGAAAGGCCGCAGATGGCACTGGACGGCAAACAGACGGAACACCCAACAACTAGGAGCTGCTTGCTGCGTGTGAATGATCTGCTCCATCCCAGGCTTCCCTTTGTGATGTCATGCAGTCACGCTGGCATGCCGCTTCATCTCGTGTGTGCCATGGTAGGAATGGCCCACCGGAATCACGGGAAAAATCCCGGTGGGCCCCAGCACCAGTGGGTTCTGCTGATAATGCTGTTTTTGTAATCATGGAAATTGCTAGATAAGCTCAGCATGCACGGAGTTTAGGAGTGAGCCGTTTCCACTCTCAATTTATCTGCTTTTTAGACACGCCCTTCCTTACTGAAAAGAGCCTATTTATGTTCTGAATTTATGCTCCTGTTTGTGGAACTGCTGCTGTGTCTGATAGTGCTGGAATGCGGATTTCTTCAAATGTATAAGGCACATAAATTAACCGTAGCTCTTCTGGCTGTCTGGGAGTAGCTTTATGCACCAGAGGCAGCCAGTCACTGACATGGAACTTGTCTCCTTTCCATCTTGCTACTTTGATAACCTATTACCCTCACAGGCTATAATATAGTAATTTACTAGTCTCTGAGCAGTCTCCCAATATCCCCTACAACGCTTCCACAGACGTATGTGTATTGTTGGCATTTGAACTAAACACATTAACTAAGGTTTTATGATTCCAGTTATTGCCCAGGTGGCTCCAGATATTGCCCAAACACACAGAAAGACAGTCTATCTTAATATAAAAGCACAGAAAACAGCAATATATCACCCTAAAAGCAATACTATCTATGTCTTTAATGAAACATTGGACTAGTCTTAGATTTCTGTGTGTGTGCAATACCCACCTATAATATACTGTTACTAGTTTACTTTACATATTATACAAATTAGGGCCAGACTGACCATTGAAACATAAATCCTGGTGGGTTCTATGGGGGTAAGGAAGTGTTGGCAGGAAGGTGTTGGCGGGCCCTGAAGTCACATTCTCTAGTGGGCCTCAGATACCCGAGTCCAACACTATACATGTCATTAGCATAGAGAGTGGAGGCGAGCCAGTTGGTGAGATCAGTGTGGCCACCAAGATAAAATCCAGAGCCGGGCCCCTAAAGCAAGAAGGGCTCTAGGCAGGTGCCTGGTGGTTAATTCAGCCCTTGTCAGAGAAAGCTGTAACCTTGTTACCCTGGCTGTTTTTCTGAGGCCAAGTTAAACAGACAAGCCTCTGTTCAAATCAACTGGTGGGAGTGTGGGGGAGGTACAGACATCAATATGCATAACAGAAGCAATGAAAGGCTGCAGCTTATCATAGTAAAATTCAGGAGACTGGGATGATCAAAGAAATAAATATAATGGCTTGCCTGATGTCTTAATTTTTAAGCTACAGTCAAATGTGACTCATTCTTGGCCTGTGAAAAAATGTAGGGCTTGAAATAGCCTGACTAGCCTGACTGATTTTGGAGTGAAAATGCATTCTGTAACATTTCAGCACCGAAGTCCGCCCAGTGGTTTCCCAGGGAACAGGGGGGCCCAGACCGATGGGTCTACTTCCTCTATAGTCACTCTACTGCTGAAAAAAGTTAGCATAATAGGCGCAAATAGGTTGCAACAGGCAGGTGACGGATGGGCGGAGAGTTTAGGTGTGGGGGAGGTGTTTCTGCAGGCAGAGGCCCAGGCCCCTCCAAGGATTTTTTTGCAAGGGGACCTGGCATCACCTGGTTATGCTACTGCACGCTGGCCAATGCAGTGCCTGCAGGTGAAGAAACACCACAGAGCAGTAGGTGAGCTTATCCACAGGCTAAGAAAAAGTCACATCTGTGTTGGACTGATATGCCAGTGGCCCACCAGAAAACCTTAGACCATGGGCCTACATTCCAAACTATTATTCCTCCTCTCCTCACTCAACCACTTTATTCTCCTAATGAGGCGAGTTGAGGCCGTCGCCTCAGGCGGCAGCGCCCCACTAGGTACCAGGGGCAGCAAAAATGCATCTCCTGGTACTTTAAGAGCAAATTTCCGGGGGAGGGGGGGCAGCAGCAACTGCTGCTGCCTCAGGCGGCAGAGGGGCCAGGATCGCCCCTGACTCTATTCTTATTATTATTCTATACTCCTTATTAAGCCTCCATTTTTCCTATAAAGAAATAGGGAATGTCCATGAAATAGGTCAAATGGTTAGATGCAAGAGACCCACTGACACCTGGGCCCACCGGGAGTTTTCCTGGTATCCCAGTGGGCCAGTCCGATGCTGAATTTGGCCCTGCCTTAACTGGATTATTCTTGAGTAGAACTGTTTTACCATGACTCTATCCTTTTAAAGTGGTTTGCTATGAAACGGTTTACTATTAAATCACCTTTTTTCAAACCATTATTCTGGGTTGAAAACATGGCCAGTCAATAAAACATGAGCTGGGTCTTCCGCCCTGAAAGGTGTTAGTGGCAGCAGGATTTCTGGCATAATTACAGACTAATTCAACCCCTTATATCTTGTATGGTATAGTACAGCAATCAACCACAATTTAAATCAAGTTCTAAATATATTATCCACAGGAAAAATATACAAGCCCATGATGCACTGCCCAATAGCTAATTCAAACAGCAGGCTGGCAGTGGAAGATCACAAGCTGGTAGTTCTGCCGTATGCTAGGGTAGCTGCATTTTCTTTACAGAGGGAATAAGACAAGTTATAAAATGGTAAAGGAAATTGCAGATAATCCTCAATCGAGATTATACATTAGGGAGTAAAATAACAAGAAAGTAATGAACATATTATATAAAAATACTAAACAAAATCTACCATTTATCACAAATTGACTAAGCAAGGAAGTTCAGTGTCAGGAAACAATTACAAAAGCTGTTAAAACAGAGTTGGACTGGGCCCGCAGGGCACCAGGAAAAAAAACAGTGGGTCCTGTTGACCCAGACCTGCTCAAAGCCTTACACTATTGAAGCTCTTCCCTACTTCGCCTTGATCATGGCTCCAAATAAAAAGAATGCGGTACATGCATCTGCAGGGGCCCAATGACTGAGGGGAAGGGTCCAGAAATATGTGGCAGCCCCTGAGGTTGAAGCCCCGATGGACTTTGGACTCCACACTGAAAACAGTATACCAATGTGCCTCTAAAAATTCGCTAAACATATTGAAGTCAATGGGCATCAATATAATTTTGACGCGAGTGACAATTTTTAATACGCGACTATTTTGTCCAAATTGGGCATCCGAATAATTTTGAACCATGACAAATTTATGCGCACGACTATTCTGATTTTGTTTTGTTGTGCCGGATTTTTCCGTGACCAAATTTTCACGCAGTTTGGCGGAATTATTTGGACCCTAGCAACCTGATTGCTGAAATTGGAGAGCTGCTGAATAAAAAGCTAAATAACTTCAAAACCACAAATCATAAACAATAAAAAAACAATTGCAAAGTGTCTCCGAATATCACACTACATCATACTAAAGGTAAACAACACCTTTAAAATACATTAGTGGTGCTTTTAGATACTTTTCCTTCTCTGATAAACTAGAGAAGTTAAAACTGATAGAAGAGATTTCTTGCAGGCTAACAAATTGTTTTATAAATTAAAAAAAATAATAGTTACATAAGATATTTCTTGGAATTGGGAATGGATTGTGACTTGTAAATGGTGTTTTTTTTCTGGACAGTGACAGCTTAAAAATTACTTTAATACCAGGATCCATTGAATGATGACTGCCTAAACTGCGACTCTCCTGTTGTCTTTCAGCTCACAGATCAATGTGAAATCTGAGCCCACTGAATGTGCCACAAATAGATGTGAGATTCAGTCATTTCGAGGCATAAATCAGAGCCACTGGCCTTGATGGGTGTCTTGCAGCTACTATGGCTTTACTATGGCTTTACCCTTTGTCTCCTGGTTCCTGGGGCAACTTTGGCATCATCTACAGTTAAAGATCTAAGTCGTCCAGTAACCCTTTGTCTGCAGGCAATGCCGGGCTGTCGCTGCCACAATCACTTCATAGTGTTGGAGTGTGTAAAACTCGCGAGATATACAGCAATGATGGCTTCTGATATTCCATGGAAAGAAATGATCAGCGAGGCAGCGAGCTGAGTTGGGATGCGGCAGGGCCCTGCTCTGTGCTGTACTGAAACTGACGGGCATTGTCCAAGGTGCTGATTGTAGTTGGGAACTAGTGAGAGCGCCTCTGACTTGAACGCCACGTTCCTCAACTCCTGACAGCGGAGCTTTTAACTCATTCCTCCACAGATGGAAAGAAATAACAGGTTGCGGAGACGGGGGGATGGGCACCTTCACATACACGTACATCCTCCAATCAGTGGAGGGCAACTGTACGCCTGTCAGAGCGCAGATGTGAAGCAATCCACACACACACACTCGCAGCAGTGCATTTGCCACCTGTCTGGTGAACACGGGGTTAAATGGCTAATTGGTTCTAGTGCTGGGGGAGGGCACGAGTTGAAGGAGTGTAGCTCAGGGGCTCGTGAGGGATCTGAGAGGGCACCCCCTCCCCACGTCCCCTCTTTTCTCTCTCTCTTTCTCCATCGATCTAGTTCTCATTCTGTGATACCCATACTGATGAGCTTGGGTTGAAAAGGGAGAGGGAGGAGGAGGGAGTTGGGGGTGGCAGAATGAGAGAGAGAGAGAAGGGAGAGAGACACGCAGGCTTTGACGTCGCCCGGCTGCAGCTACAGAGCTCTCACTCACTACACGTAGAACACAACGTGACCACACACACAGCTCTTTCCTCCCTGCTTTGGCTGCACACACACTCACACACACACACATTCACACACACAGGTACACACATATACACACACATATACACACAACAAGCAGAAACACACTGGGCGCTAAAACCCAGCTGCTGCCTCCTCCATCCCAGCATCCCCTCCTCATTCTCTTCTTTACCACCCTGAGCATTTGCGCCTGTGGGAAGAGTCAGTGAGACAAGGTGCAGGATCGGAGATTCCCAGCTATTGGCATCAGCTATTGGCATCACAGGAACGACAGTAGCAGGAGCCCCACGCAGTCTAGTCTCTGGATTGTGTACCACTGCATCCCTTCCACTAAATGACAGGAATATTAATATATGCTGCAATCCCGACCCCTTCCTGCCGGGTTTAGCTCTTCATTTGCATTCTTCTAGCTGGGATTGGTCCTCTCTTTCATTTCTATTCGTCAGTATAGGGGCTTCCGCAGGACTTCTGGCCATGCCTGTGGTTCCATGGCATTAGCTTGGCCACTACACTAGTCTCCAGTACACACTGACACCATTAGAAGGCATCTCCGCTGCTTGACACCCCTTGTCTATCTGCAGTTGCCAGGCTGGATTTGGGATTTTGCATTGCAATGGCAACTAATGGAGAGGGGGTTGGCAAATCCAAAGGGATTTCGTTGGACTGCGATCTGGCAACTCCATTAACTGCCCTCCAGAGATCATCTCTAGTTACTTTTTAAACCCAAAGCGAGGAATCTCCTGCATTTGATTAAGGAAGACTGAAGCATCAGTTACATTTCAATGGATTTCCAGGGATTCTCCCCCAACCTGCACTAAAGAAGAAATCAGCTCCTTTTTTGGCCATAAAAAAAGCAATACTGTTATTCTATCTCTATCTGTTTTTTTAATTACTTCTCCTGCGGGTCCCACTGTGTGGAACCAGCAGTGGTCAAGAGTGGTGGAATCTAAACTGTGACCTTACAGGTCTTTTGTCTATTGCTGGCCTCTGTAAGGTCCTGTTGAGTCCCTGGGCTGGATATGTCCATGTTAACGTGAAGATGGATTTGGGTTACGGTGTGTTGTGGCTACTGACAGTTCTCCTAGAAGGCATTTCTTGCCAAGGGGTTTATGGTGAGTTTTTTGTCATTCCTATCAATCCATACAACATTCCTTGCAGTTCTCTTCTATAACTCAAATGAATATGACCTTGTGTCCCATGACAGGCATGTTCTAAAGTTATAATCCATATTTTGGATTGCATTTTTGTGGGTAGGCATATAATAGAGCTATGTTTACATGACGTGGTGTAAATTTTTTTTGAATTAGTAAGGATATACTATTGTTAGGTTGTCTGTTTCAATTTATATTTGCAAATGACAAATTCTATATTAAGCAGAATGGTAAATATTTACTTAGTCTCTTTTCTGCTGCTTATTTATACAGGTATGTCCACTATGCACCTATTATATATATACATTTATTCTCATTTTTCTTCAGCTTAGACAAATTACAAAAAGTATATGAAAGCATATCATCATTATCATTTCTAGAATTGGTTCAAATTAGTATGCTAGAGAAAAAACTAAAATGTTTGTGGCTACCCTTAGAATAGGAATCTGACTAACAGCTTGCAGGCATCTGTACAGCAGCAGCAGATCAACCGTAGATGCCATTAAACTAATCACAGCAAAAGCCTGAATGCAAGTCATGTTTGTGTAAAATGTTTGCTGTTTCCCCTGTCTAACTAGCTGTCATAGATCTCTCTGTGTGAGCCTGTAGGTCTGTTTCCATCAACAGATTTCCCATTGACACAATAGGTTAGCTACTTAAATACCCAAAATGATATTGTAAGAGAAATGTTTCAAATTTCGCAAAGGGAATTTAGAAAATGTATCTGAATTTTGTCAGGCACTCAGCATTTCTGATAAATATGCATGCTGAAAATCCACCTTCATTTCAATCCCCTTGGTAATTACATAATACATATGGGCCCATTAGGTATATGCTGTTGACTACTGAAGTTTACATTGAGAGTTGCTAGAGGGATAAGAACCATTGGGGGAGAGCTTGGAAGATGCTAAGGCATGCAGAGAATCATCAAAGGCTCCCCATTTATAATACATATACATATATATATATATACATATATATATATATATATATATATATATATATATATATATATATATATATATATATATATATATATATATATATATATATATATATATATATATATATAGGAAATATTTATTGGTATTAATGATGCATACTTCATGGGTGCAGTTATAAGAAAGGTAAAGATTGTTACTTGTCAAATAGCCAGGAATTAAAAATTATTTATATACAGTATATATATATATATATATATATATATATATATATATATATATATATATATATATATATATATATATATATATATATATATATATATATATATATATGAAGCCGCACTCGCAGGTCTTATAGTAAAGTAAAGTAATTTTATTTTGGGAGCAACTCTGAGCACAACTAATGGCTGAAAGCACAGCCTTAATCAAAAAAAGGTGTTTTATGATAAAGGCTGTGGTTTTCAGCCGAAATGTTAGTTGAGCTCAGATTTGTGCCCACAATAAAATGACTTTACTTCACTATAAGACCTGTAAGTGTGACTTCTTTCTGTGATCCCTCTTCATCGATACCGAGGATTGCACCCAGGCACAGAATTCTGCTTTATCGTGAGTGTCGATATCCTTCCTACTTTATATATATCTAACAATCCAAATGTCACTTTAGCGGATACAATGCACCATTATTGCTGTAGATCAGGTACTACTTAGTACTTAATACATAATATGCAAATTTAATTGTAGTATCTTAAACACACTTGGAGAGGGTGACAATATTGAGAGCAGGGTAAATGGAAATTGTGGGTGTGGTTATTACATTACTAGGAGGAGCTTTTTTATAGAGGTTATGGTATGTCTTCACCCTAACAGACCCCTCGGTGTTTATACATGTCTGTCTATATATAGCAGCCACAGAAAATATATTTGCAAAGATCTGTTTTAACAGACAAACACACATACACATATATACCTAGCCAGTCACCCACATGCATAGAAATGTAGCAACTGCCAGGTTTCAGTGATTCCTGCAAGGCAGCTAGCAGCAAAATGAAAGGAATCATGTTAGGGATGATCAGATTTCATGCCATGGTGATTGGACCACTGTGGAGTATTAATGTGCTTCCTGAATACAGATCAATGAACATAAAATGAAAAAAAGAAAGAATTAAATAAGACTCCATGCTGACCTCAACCTGAAAACATTAGAATCAAATGTGTTGTAAATTGGAAACTGCATGCTATGTGACTATTACTGAGAGCATGGGATGTGCCTGAGTTTTTCCACACAATGAAATCTGGGTCATCAGAAAATCTGTGGCAGATGGTGGCAAATTTTTGCACTAAATCTTTATTTAACCCTGTTAGGTCAGAGTAAGGTTTCTACTTAACTCCAAAACTTGTAGAGTGACAGACTAGCCAGGTATGACCAGCATGTGGTACTACAGCTTCTTTGATTTATAACTCCATTCATCCCTCTAACATCCTTCAGTAGTTAGGCAACACATGAGTATTTCATTTCTGCATTAGATAGGGGGACAGGACAGGTTGGAAATCATTGGACCAATAGCATTAAGGATGATCCAGGAAAGAAATGTGAGACATTTTTTAAATGTTTTAAAGTTATGATGAACATAAGGCCATGAAAAGAAAAACTGATTAGAACATGAATGTATTTCCGTATGAGTAATGCATGAATCCTTTTTTACTAAGTATTCCACTTTTTATTTTTGTCACAGAGACAGCCTTGCATAAAACACTTTTAAAAGCTAAATTTAGGCCACATGCGCATGTTTGTAATTCTACTTTTTATTTCTCTTTGACTTACTTTCCTGTCAAATTGTCACACTGTCTTATATTGTGCTGAATGAAAATGGACACCAGATACAGAACAAAATGCTGACAACAGCAAAACACCACTGGCTTTTCTCAAAATGAATGATACTGACAATCATGTCTATATATAGATTGTGTTTATGTACTTTACATGATACGGAAGATAGTAGCGTTTTCTGGTTAGGGTGCCTTGAAGCATTTGCCCTCAAAACACAGGCTGACAAATGTGTAATGATGTAAACCCTATTGAGACTTCTTGTCTCTTTACTGCTGTACATCCCTTAGGGAGATCATATTGACAGATTCTGGGTCTTGAAGGTATCACATCTCTGCATCTGATGTGTTTTGCGAGAAATGAGCTCTTTAAGTTGTCTTAGAAGAGTAGGTGTCTTGCGGTTACTGAAATTATGGACAAATAGTGGTCTACAATGGCAAGATTCCCACTGCAGCTAAAAAGATGTGCAGTATATGCCTCCCATAAAGTGGGGTCAGTAACCTAAAGAGGTTATGTAATCAAAGTTTATTAGGTCTAATCACCTATAGCAGACATGTAGCATTTGCTAAATCTTGCCGTATTCAACTGCGCAACATTGCTCGAATACGACCCTATCTCAGTTCAGAATCAACTAAAACACTGATTCAGTCTCTCATCATCTCCCGCCTTGATTACTGCAACTTACTCCTCACAGGTATTCCAACAAGTCACCTTTCACAACTCCAATCTATTCTAAATGCGGCCGCTAGACTCATTCATCTAGCTCGCCGCTCAACATCAGCTGTTCCCATATGTATGTCCCTTCACTGGCTCCCAATCTCTTCTAGAATCAAATTCAAATTACTTACACTCACATTCAAGGCCCTTAATAATGAAACCCCTCCCTATATTTCATCTCTAATCTCCAAATACACTCCTTCACGAAACCTACGCTCTGCTTCTGATCTTCGCCTCACTTCTCCTCTGGTCACTTCTGCCCATTCTCGTCTACAAGACTTCTCTCGGGCTTCTGCTTTTCTCTGGAACTCTCTGCCACAAGCTGTCAGACTTTCTCCTTCCTTCCAAACTTTCAAGCGCTCCTTAAAGACCCATCTGTTTAAAGAGGCCTATTCGATATACTTTAATTAATCATTGCTGTATCAAAAATGACAAAGTGTTTATATAATCCTAATGTCTCAATTATACCCTAACCTTTTAGTTTGTAAACCCTATTGTACTCTGTAATCCTTGTCTGTTATCCACCATTTATTCCCTGTTTGCTATATCTGCAGTAAAGCACTGCGTATCTTGACAGCGCTATATAAATAAATGATGATGATGATGATTTGCTGACCACATGTTTTAATGCATACATTTTATTGGTTGCTATGGGTTACTTAACCTAGGCCTTTTATTACATAGGGACATTTCCAAAGTTTGCACTAGGTCTAGTAACCCTTAGCAACCAATTAGCATGCATCATTTACTGTTGAAAATGACATATCTGATGGTTGCTGTGGGTTGATGTGGTACAAATATTGCACCTTATATTACCTCTATATGGTGATGTTTATTTTGAAAGCACAAACCTTGTTTTATGAGTGCCTGGCCTACAAAGAGAAAAGGAGTTAGGCATTCCTTCAGAACTAAACAGCCTAGTAAAAAAGCCAATTAGCTAGACAGTGTATTCACTGCAGGCTTTTATTGGATCAATATCATTTATAAATAGATGCAGTTATGCATTACACACATTTTTAAAGCTATGTTGGTTTCCTCCCAAAGGAATGTATAATGCACTCTATGAAACAATTATTATGCTTATCCTTATAATATCTATACTGAAGTCAAATCAATGTAGGCTTGCTTAAGTCAAAGGGTACACAACTGCATGTTATACGCCAACCATTAGCAAAACGATGTTGCAGACAAAAATGTTGAAGAACAGTTATATTTTGTGTGAAATCAATTATATTGGCAAGAATAGGTATAACAGTCCAGTGGTTCACATCACATTAGTAGTGTGACAACTTCACCAAGCCCTACATAGAAACATTTCAATTCACATGGACCTTTGTTCACACTGAAGCAGTTAAAATTGTTATTTTTCTTATGAACCCGAGTTGTGTTTTAGGAATTTTTGACAGTTTTAAAAACACTATTCTCAATTGTTTAGGAAGAAGGAATATGTAACATAAAGAATGGTGATTTGTTCCTACTAACTAACTAATGTTAGTTATGGACAGTTACAAAGTGTAAAGCAGTTATAAAAAAACGCAATATAAACTAAAGTCCACACAACCAACCATTAAGGTGTCATCAGTGCAGATTGTACAATCATCAATCCTCAAAGGTTTTAACCATTTGTGCAGTGCAATGATTAAGCAGTTTGTATTGTCCATAATGCACTTAACCATAAATGCACTTCTGCATCTTGTATAAAAAATGGATGTTGTGCCTACATTATACTGTATATATTAATCTCATTCAAAAATTTGCATTTTGTAACCTATAATTTATAAAACACAAGATTACATTATAAAAAGGTACCGTATGTGTACCAACCTATTAAAGAAAACCCATTTATTTTAAAGAGATACTATCATGGGAAAAAATGTTTATAGTGCTGCTCCATCAGAATTCTGCACTGAAATCCGTTTCTCAAAAGAACAAACATATTTTTTATATTTAGTTTTGTAATCTGACATGGGGCTAGACATATTGTCAGTTTCCCAGCTGCCCCCAGTCATGTGACTTGTGCTCTGATACTTCAGTCACTCTTTACTGCTGTACTACAAGTTGGAGTGATATCACCCCCCCTCCCCCCCTCCCCAGCAGCCTAACAACAGAACAATAGGAAGGTAACCAGATAGCTACTCCCTAACACAAGATAACAGCTGCCTGGTAGAAGAACAGCACTCAATAGTAAAATCCAGGTTCCACTGTGACACATTCAGTTACACTGAGCAGGAGAAACAGCAGTCTGCCAGAAAGGTTATCTATCCTAAAGTGCTGGCTCTTTCTAAAGGCACACGACCAGGCAAAACAACCTGAGTTGGCTGCCTACACACCAATATTACAACTAGAAAAGAAAACACTTGCAGGTTCAGGAATTACATTTTACATTGTGGAGTGAATTATTTGTAGTGTAAACAGTGTCATTTAGAAATAAAAACAACATCATAAAAATCATGATAGAATCCCTTTAACAATTCACTAGAGCTGTTATGCATTACACAATATGCAGTTAGCTACTAAATCTGTCCCATCTGGCAAGAAGTTGATATTGACTGGGCACATGTTTAAACAATTTGAATTTCCATCTAATGATCCTTATTATATATGAACTTCCTACTGATATTGTAACTAAACACGTTCAAAGTCATTTTTCAAAGTTAGAACAGAGAGCATCCATTGGTAATACCAGTTATAGTTTTAACTTACTTCCAACTCTCTGGCAGAGAATCAGTTAAAATTCAAGTGAGTGTGAAATGCATTTTGTCAAGGATGGGTTTATTTTAATATACAACTCGCTATACTGACAAGAAAAAAAGCTTTATTGGACCAGTAGCAATACAAATGTAAATGTTGTTGGTAAGTGGATTTTATATTGAAGGTCAGTCACATCTGGTAGAAACCTTCTGTGTTAAAAGTATTTAATATTATAGTCTATTTATCCTCATAATTTTTCTACTATACCTCTTCGTTTTTCGATTTCATGTTTGTTTATGCAGACAATTTTCAGTGCTCACTCAACTGTGCTGAATAAACCTGCGAAACAGTATAGATAAACACATTGCAGGACTATTGCTGAACAAGAGGTATTGCAGTTTTTGATTACTGGTAGAAATCTATCAAGATCTTGCATATATCATTCTGCTTAAAATTGCATTTGCAAAGAAAATTTTACATTTTAACTCTTAAGGGACTTCTAAACAATCAGATGTGCCTTAATAAATAAAAAAGGTGTGGTTTACATATGTATGCAAAGTTTTATTTGTACTGTTTTACTATGTAAATACATTGAAAGGGGTTCATGTAGGAATAAGTATAAATGCTAAGAATCAGGCAAGACATGAAGGTTTCGGTTAATTTCCCCAAGAAACAATAAAGGAGTAGAAACTTAAAAAAAAAAACAGCTCAAATTAGAAGTTTATTTTGCTAGTGACATAAGCATTGGTTTTGAGGTTAATTTTGGAACAAGAGTGGCAACAAGCAATTACTTTGTAAAGTGGGAGAAGGGTTAGGTGGTTGTGGTGGTGTTCACACAATGCTGGTAAAAATGGCAATTTTGGTGCAGAAGAAACTAAATAGGGAATAACTGATTAAATGTAAAGTTGGGCATTTCTGCAAAAGGGGTTAATAATGTCCCATTATTTCAGATTGATTTGTTGGTTGATGAGAAACAAGTTCTGGCAGCTGAATTACTGTATCAGTTAGATAAGGTAACATGGTTAAATAGAAGGACAGCCAATATAGAACAAGTATGTATTCTGGTTGTTGCCTAAGAAAGAATAGAAAGCATCACCAAGGAAGAATTGTCAGATGTTTGTTTTGTGGCTAATGTCAAAATAAGAAATGGGGAGAGTAAAAACATTGTCACAGTATAGTCTTCTGAATCTGATATACTTTGAAGTGAGTTTTGTTTAAAATTGGTTTATTGCTGGCTTTGATGACACTAAGATTCATTCGCTTTGCTATGACAAGTAATGTGTGATGATGATTTGATGTCTATTTGCTGTACTGGAGAAAAGGAGGATTTGAGAAAGGAATTTGAGGAGGTTTTGGAAATGGCTTTGATGTATTTATTTGCTTTCTTTGTGTCTTCCTCTGGATTAGTAAGAAGCCAAACATGAATTCTATGGTGACTATCTGAACTTGATTAATGTTTAAGGATTGCCTTGGTTCAGAAGAACATCAGAATTTAATTGGGTAAGTGGTACATGACAGGATGTTTCCAAAATGTCAAAGCTAATAGTAAGAAGAGGCAACAGATTAAACGGTCTTGATCAGAGAAATTAAAAATCATCTTAAAAATAGAATATTTAAATATGGAAAGAGGCATTCCACAAGGCATAGGAGAATTAAGGAATATGCTTATGACAGTACAAAAGTGTGAGGAGTACACTGAATACAAAAGTAGTAGGGAATTAAATATCCCAAAAAAGTGTTGTGGTTGAACATGATTTTATTTGTGATGTTTGTGCCATTTTTAAGAGATTTAAGGGATGGATGGATAGCTTATCCACTGTGAAAAACTGAAATTATGCATTTGTTATAATTATAAAATGGTATAACCTAACTGGATATTTAAATGTGAAAAAACAGAAATTGAACATACAATATATCTAAATCGACTTCAGAATGGTTTATATTTGTTTTCCCTTGGAATCTAGCAAGAATGATTGTAAGATTTACTTTAATGTTAGAGTTTCTTTGTAACAATAACTCAATATATCATCTCTATAATAAAGAGGATAGGGTGGATTCTTTTCCTTAAAATATATACATTTATATACTGTATGTACAGTAAAGCAAAGCACGTTCAGGTCTTAACAATCAAACAGCAATTTATTATGTGCCCAATGTTTTGGTCACTTCTATTAGGCACAAAATATAATTTGATGTCATTACTGGTATATTGTATAGATGGCAGTGTCAAGTAATATAAAATAGGTAGGAGTGGAGATTTTGGGCCTTATTTATCAAAATTCACATCTATGTAATTTTATCAGAATTCTAGTTTTTTCTTTCTGCTTCGAATAAATTCACAATTAAAAAAAACTGAAATGTTAAAATAATAATTTATTTAAAAATTAGAACTCTCATTGTTGACATGATCTTGTAAGCTTTTCGATGCTGAAGTTTACAGTTTTTTTAGCTTTATAAATATTTGCTTTGATGTTATAATTCTAGCATGTGAGTTTTCGTTCAAAAAAACCCAAATTTGACTGTTGATAAATCAGCCTGTAATATTTGCTGTAATTGAGTAATTGGAGGAGGGGGGAATTATGGTAGAATTGTTAACAGTAAGATCATAGTCATGAAACAATGATTGGTTTGAAGTGATATTAAACACAACGAAATATTATCTGTTAGGCTAGTTATATGAGATATTAATATTAACTTATTTTCTCATAATCAATGAACCTAATTTTCACTTGTGACTAATTTCATACAAAGAATTGCAACAGACAATTAAAGGATATATACTCGCATGTATTCATATGTTTACATATACTGGAATCCTGTACTACATTCCAGAAAATCTTTAAAACTGCTATTTTTAGCAGATTTCCTGGACTGACCATTTTGCACATGAAAACTTGCCAGGAAGTATTGATTTTCTTTAAGTGGGTCATCATTCACAAAATGATTTCATATACAGTAGTTATTGTGATGCAGTGGAACAGTTTGATCTTGTGAACCAGGGAATGTGCATTTCCATTTGATTAAGTTGAAAGTCCCCATGTCCACTCCTTCAGAGGAGCTTACTTCCATATTGAATGGTCCTAAACATTACTGAATATATTTTTATATTCATTTTATATTTCATTATATGCATTATATCCTGGCATATAAAACTTTACATGTCAGAATAAATATATCAAGCAATAGGTTAAAATTATCTTGTACCTGCAAGTTATCTTAATGGGAATTACACTATAGTTTGCATTTACAACCCTGGGGGTGCAAGTGCAAGAGCATGTCCCTTCTGCTCATTTAACAGGACTTGTGCCCCCCCCCCCAGGTTGTTGCTATCTGCACAGAGCGCTGGATTGAAAAGAGAGAGCAGCACCAGGACACACAGCCAAGCCCTGTCCTTACCAATTGTGATCTTTTTTGTACTTTGCACACTGTGTGGAGATTGCATTTGTAAAAGATCTAAGTTAATATTCTAACAAGCTCTTTAGCTGTATCTATGGAAGCCTGTAGTAATTAACATATTTATGTGACTTGGGTGAAGAGGTAAAGAAACATCAAAGTTTTAGATAAATTTAAAACAACTGAACTTGCTGAGTAATCAATGAAGATGCTTCACTACTCATCCGAGCAGCTTCTTCAGTTCAAATGACTGGTGTGGGAAGTTCTCGTCATATAAACTCTTCCACTAATCCAATCACAATGGCACATTGTAACTCTTCAAAGAGGTGAATGGATGTGTGAAGTGTTCTGAAACCGCCGGGGTACAGATGTTAGAACAGCATTGTATGTAGCAGACAGGTGGTTTCGAAGGCCCCCGCTTCTGTTTAGGGATGGTTTCTCCACCTTGACATGAATCGCCTCTTTCATGCCTCGTTCAAACCAGCGGTCTTTTTTATCCAATATTTGGACCTTGCTATCTTCAAAGGAGTGTCCTTTGTCTTTTAGGTGTAGAAAGACAGCTGAGTCTTGCCCCATAGAGTTCGCTCTGCCTGTCTGCTACATACAATGCAGGTCTAACATCTGTACCCTGGCAGTTTCAGAACAGTTCACTCATCCATTCATGCAACTCTCACAAGTAACACCTCTTTCTAGGAGTTGCATGACACATTGGATAATCCTATCACAGTAACTACACAGAATCAACACCTCTGTGAATTTCTTCAGATGTCACCTCTTTGAAGAGTTACAATGTGCCATTGTGATTGGATTAGTGGAAGAGTTTATATGACGAGAATTTCCCACACCAGCCAGTTGAACTGAAGAAGCTGCTCGGATGAGTAGTGAAACGTCTTCAATGATTACTCAGCAAGTCCAATTGTTTTTAGATTTACCTATACCAGATATACCATGACCTGGATGAATGAAAATCTTCATAGGTTTGTGAGGTTTTTTATACATCGAATGAACTCACAACTCGAATATTTTATAATTTAAGAAAAAACATGTATGGAAAAAACTCAGATCAGTGAATTTGGTGTTTAAAACTAGTGATGGGCGAATTTGCAGCAAATTCCCACCATTCGCCGCCAGCGAATAAATTCGTGAAACTGCCGCAAAAAATTCAACGGCGTCACAAAAAAACCGGATGCCGGCATCCAAAAAACTGAGGCTGGCGTCAAAAACGGATGCCGGAGTCAAAAATGAGACGCCGGCGCCAAATTCATCCATCACTATTTAAAACCTGAAAACTTGAATTAGTCGAGTTTTCGGCAAGTTTTCTCCCACTGAAAAAACCTATTAACATCTTCAAATGGTTCAAAGGACCTCTGCCATTGACTTCTTCATGACCTTGCAGGTTTCCAGCTTCGGATTATAATAAATCTCGAAAAATTCGAGTTATTTAACAAAACCCTGAAAAATGTGAATGTTTTTTTTTTAACCTAAAAATTCGAGTTTGTGACTGAAAACTTCCCAAGAAAAACTCAAATTTTTCGTGAAAAAACAACTCAACCTTTGATAAATCTGCCCCTTATAGGTCATTTTTCTAATCAAATAAAGAGAACAAACCCTAAATCTCCATATTTCTTCAGGCTTTTTAAATATATATATATATATATATATATATATATATATATATATATATATATATATATATATATATATATATATATATATATATATATATACTGTATATATATGTGTGTGTGTGTATATAGCCTACAATTGAAACTAAGTAAAACTAGTTTATAGTATCCAGAAAGGTCACTTTACTTTCATTTTTTATTTCCCCTATGAATATATCTAATATAAATAAATGTAATTGTTTTTTGCTTTTCCCATCTAGCTGCTATGAAGGTGTTCATGAGCCTGCAGTTGTTGTGTTGCCTAATCTGCCTTGTATCTCAGTCTTACTGGCCAATACATCCTTTATTCCATTATTTTGTATCCACTACAGTAATCCAGAAGGGGACATACTGTAACAGACCATGATATGTAGTAAGCCAACGCTGGAGGCATGGCCAACCTTGCTGTCATACTGTTAATGGAAGGCTCTAAAAAACTCCAAGGCTTTGCCATACACTGTAAAGAGGGATACATTAAAACTAAAAAAGTACTAATTTTTGTAAACTAATTTTTGAGGGAATAGTGTCCCTTTATTTCAGAAACACTTTTTGTTTTAATAATTTTTATTGACTTTTCCATTTATATCCATAATTTCTTGTCACAATGGTCATTTATAAACAAGCCTTCACAGTATATATAACAAGAACATAGAGGTATAACAAAAAAGTTGATTGATCGTAATGCTATGCAGTTATGTGACAAATTTGCAATAATGATTTGACATAATATTATGAATTACAAACTAAGTAATAAAAAGCAAAACATAAGGTAAAATAAAATCATAAACAAAAATAGAGCATAAACATAAAAAGAGCATAAATAAAAACTATCAATTGTCTCTCAGCCTATGAGATTCTTTTAGGATTTCTTAACCTCAGCAAGGGCCAATCAGCATGCAGCATAGGTTTTTTAAGCTCAAACCAACCTTCCTTCATTGTCTGATCAATTTGGTTCGTGAAGTGACTGTTTTTCGGTAATCCTTCTGAATAATCCTTGTCCTTGCCTGACTGACTTTTACTAGCTTCTGCTTATTTGTGCTGCTCACTCCTACTTGCTAAATTGTTGTGCAGCTCTCCATGCGGCTAAACATTAGAGCCTCTTTGAGCAGCTGCTCTCTCTGTAACTCTCTTGTTCCCAGTCTAACAGCCCCCTTGCACAGTTCAGCATTCAGGCTGAGTGTATAATCAACAGAAAGGGAGGGTGTGTGTGTGTGTATACCCAGACGTGCTTTCAGCCATAAATATACTTTAAACATATTAACCACTTCTTAACAGTCTTGGAAGGATACCCTGAAACCTATATTCGATCTATGGTTGCCATGTCTGCTGAAAATGACGGTGTTTGTCCCTTAAAAAATTGGTTAAGTTCTCATTACAGAAGTCATACCTCCCAACTGTCCCTTTTTCGGAGGGACAGTCCCTCTTTTGACAGCTCAACCTGCAGTCCCCCATTTGTACTGGAAAGTTCCTATTTTCTCTGCACTGAACAGCCAGAAAAAGAAACAACGTTTCTAACTCAATTGGCTTTTAGCAGAGAGCACAGAACAGCTAACAGGTGCAAATAAGGTACTTTATAACAATTTTGAGACACAAATAAACAGTTTAGATAAGGAGAATTATTTTCAAACTTTCATAACCTGCCAAATTTTGTAAAATGAACATGGTAATTAGGGTGTTTAGCCACAGAAAGTGGGGTGGTCAAAATAAATTTTTTTTTGTCCCTCTTTTTACTTCCAAAATGTTGGGAGGTATCGAAGATCCAGACCATTTTAGTTTTTTACTTACTCAAAGTTAATGAAAGGTAATTTTCAAGACTTTAAGAAGAAGAGGCTATTAAACAGCCATCATTGTTTCTTAGGCATTTCCTCAGGGATAGCACCTAAAAGTGCTACAAAGGGGTCATGATTTATATTCATATGTAAAATAGAGAATATCAGATTATATAATCGTATCTAGAGAAGGACACAACAATTCTCATTTGCCCCGGATAGATCCTAGCTATTCTAGTTGGATAAGAGACCATCAAAATAAAACCTTTTAACCAGCCTCTAAAAGGATCTTATTAAGAGAACTACCCTTGAGATTATCCCATATTTGAGACCATTCTTTTTCTGAACTTTACACCACCTTTGATAGAACGAGTATCATGTGAGTCTGAGGAAGCCCAGCAGTCAGAGATAAAATTTTAAATTTCCCAGGCCCGAAACCTTTAATTGGGAGGTAAGAAAGAATTCTTTGCCAAGGCCTCTATAGATTATGCACCTCTTGGTGTCTATAAGGTATGTACTGAAATAAAACCTTTATGCTTCCACCATTCAAACTGAGATTGGGAGATACACAGAGGGAATTTAGGGTTCCCCAATATGGGGGCTGCTGGTGTACAGTATGAGCCATAATCACATGGTACATAGGAGCCTCTACATCCCAAACACGTAGGGAATTTGATGAACATTTTATCACTACAGTTTTATCACTACAGTTTATTCTCTTCATCCCCTTATGGATCCATAGGTAAGAAGAAGCTGTGCATGGGAAAGTATAGGAATCTTCCAAGTCTACCCATAGTGGTGGCATGTCAGCATTATGAAGTAATGGAAGTTGTGCCAATTGTGCAGCCCTTTAATAATTCCAGCAATTGGAAAAGCCCTCCCTGTAGGGTAGAATGGTATAATATTTCTGTAACACTTTTATAAAGAACATGAGAAAGTTTTCTGTAGGCATATCTGATGACTGACATATCAAAAAAAAATAATCATTTGTTTGCAATTACATTGCAAGAAGATGTGAAATTCGGAAATTGCCTGATCCTCTGATATGAATCAGTGAACCAAACTCATTGAATCGGTAACTTTTGATCCAGTGATTGCAAACCATAACATTACCCAAATGAAAAATGTCAAATTTGAATACTATAGCTGTGATTTACATACCAATGACTGCATCAATTTCACAGTGAATTTACTGTAAGCTTTGCAAGAAAATTTTAGTAATATTCAAGCAATTAATTTTTTATTAGATTAATTCACACAGTAAGGGCAATGTTAAACAATAAAAAAAAATAATGGAATCAACTTCCTAAAACAGGACATTTTTGGCTAATTATATGCAAATTAGGTATAAACTTAAAAGGTGATGTAGTAATCTGTCAAGAAAGGAGCGATCCTTTATCAAGATTATATAAAGGTATAGGATCTATTTTCAGGAAACCAATTGTGCAGAAAACTCCAAAATACAGAAATTATATTTCCCTTAGAGTCCTAGTTAAGTAAACAACATTTTTTTAATTGATTTTCTTTTCTCAACAGTATCTTTTACTTGATGGTAACTAAGCTGCATGAATCCAATTTTATTGTTTTTTTATTACTTTTGTTAGGAGCCTTTAGGGAATGGTGTTTCAAATGACAGAAAAACAACATTTTTGGAAAACTCCAGGCCCCTAGAATTTTAGATAGAACTGTAGGCTCCATACCTGTTTATGTCAAAATCTTAGAGAGAAATTACCTCTCTCCTTATGATTGTCATTGGTTTGCATAAAGGATATACATTCACTCTTACACTGATTCTATGCCATTGTTCATAATAATGGTAATCTTTAGAAGCCTATTTATCTAAATTCCAATTTGTAAATGTTGGAGTTCTTTTTCAATTCGAATAAACTCAAATGTTTACCAAACTCAACTGTTTGCTTATTCATTAAAAAATTCAAACCTAAAAATACTCTATTGAATAAAACAATGAAAAACAATATCTTGAATGCATCAAATTCGTATACTACTCATCATTTTCAATGGGTCTACAAACACTCATTTTCATGAAAAGCCTTTTATCTCTCAAATAATATATAGTTAATTTATGAAAATAGCCACAAGTGGGATTACTCTAATATGCAGATATTGCACATGTTGACTCCAGTAACTATCCTCTTTCCCTAAGCAACACTATGGGGTTTATTTATCAAAGGTTCAATTTGATCTTTTTTTTTTTTTACCTTTAGTAAATCTGCCCCTATGTAAATTCTGGCTCTGAATCATGCATGAATACACTTATTGAAACCTGGAGCTGCTTCCACCCTAAACATGGTAGTAATGCCAAGATTCCTGCGTGTTTGGACAAAAGACACATCACACTTGATCCAAAACAACCACATTCAGTAGACATTGCATTGCAGAGCACCAGCATGAAACAATCTATATAAATTTTAGCCACAACTTTGACCCAAATAGACACACAGTTGCATTAGTTCTGATGCATCAGGTATAATTGTGGCAGTATGGCCAAAATTGCGATGAAATGCTGAGAAAAATCTCTGGCTAAAAACATGGTGCATTGGGTATAAAAATTGCACTTTGCACACTGACCCTTCATACCTTATATCCATCCACAGGATACTGGTTTATTAGTAAATGAAAATTTACATGTAATTTCTAAAATATATTGACAGCTCAAACACATTTTATTTGTTCTTATTATATATACCACAGATGTTAAATGTCTTACGGATTCTAATTCTAGCTTAATTGAAATACAATATTGGAATTTATTAGAGCTACAGTGAAGTAACAATGCTTGCCAAGTGATGGTACAAGAACAGCTCGAGTACCATCTTTTTCAGACACAGGGTAATTTACAGGATTGAGCCTTTCTGTCTAAAACATAACGTATTAACCAACTAACAGTCACAATGAAACATATTATGTCCTTAAACAACAAAAATAAATATCAATAAAAGTTTCTAGGAGCTTTAGCTATTTGTGGAAGTTACAGATTAAAAAAATGTTTTAAAACCCCAAAGAGAATAGTTTTACCTCTAGCGATTTTTTTCTTTTAAAACAGCTTCCAAAATCAGCTTCCAGTTTTCTATATCATACTTTTACAAATCTGGTTGTGAGTGGTTTTCCTTGAGAAACTTATTTCAATGAGCTTACATTTTATTTTTATAAAGGGTACATGTAGTGAGTTTATGTTGACAATAATATACACAAGGTTCATAGAGATAGCATTATTTGGAGAGCAATAGGGTTAGTGCCCCAGAAACAAGTGAACTATCCAGACATGACACTAGCATTTTAATTTAAAAATTTTAAATTCCTCTGTCTGTCTGTAGTCATTGATAATTTAGTTTAGTAATATGTTCTGGCTTTGTCTTAAGCATATATGCTTATATGCCTGTATTTTCAAAATTCTATGCACCTGAGTGATTTCTAACTCTTCCTGTTATAAATGTTACAGAATAACAACTTACATTCTGTTCTCTATATCAAATAAGCTATAGTACTTTAGAAATTAGTGTTGATGCATATTTTTATCAAACTCAGCAAAGAGCCCAAGTGAGCTTGAATTGTAATCTATTGGGTGCTTTGAGCATATTTTTATATTGCCTTTGTGAACCATGATTTATATGCACCTTACAGTTTTACAGAAAATATAAAAGATAGCACAAGTTCATTAAGCAATATGTGCTTCTGTCTCATAAACAACAGGAACATTAATGAATTGCTTTATTTGCCTCTACTGAGTATGGAAAACATTACTATAAGGACACCTCAAGAAGGAAAAGGGGTAAAGTTTAAATGTAAACAGACTGATCTTAAAGGGGACCCGTCACCCAAAAAAATTATTCAAAATCCTATTTTATCACATTAGTCAAGCAAAATTAACTTTAATTACACTATATCAATTATTTGAATCTTGCTTCCTTCAGTCTGGGATTTCAAAATTATAGCAAACAGGCAGCAGCCATTTTGTGGACACTGTTATTAAGACAAGCCTTGTATCATCTCAGAATCTTGTTTATACACCAGAATGGGGGACCCAATGTCCATCCCCATGTCCTGGTTAACCAATTAAATGGTAAAGAGAACGGGGGAATGTGGGGAGAGCAGTGACATCTAAGAAGTGCTGAATGGAAAGTGAAAGTAATTGTCTGCCCCGCCTCTATGCCACGGGCATAGAGGAGTGGCGACAATATTTGATTGACAGCTGAGATTTTTAAATGAGCTTACAACAGCTATGAATGCTTTAATAAAAAATAGAAATTGGATTTTTATGTTTTGTGTCTGGGTGACAGGTCCACTTTAAAGGATGGTACTTATAGCATGGACATTATGACCTGACAACATTTTTGCATCTATAATCAGTTTTAAAAGGAAATTATGAATAGACTACAAACTCTGAATATATTACAATGAATAAATAAGTCAGATACCTTTGCTTTTGTACTGGGGCAGGGTTATTGCCTTCTTTGGGATTTTCTTATGGGTTTCTACTCTGGGGCTTGTATATTCCTTTACTTTTGCATTGCCCCAATGTTTATCTTAAGGTGCACAATTCAACGCTTGTTGAATCGGGGAATTTCATTCGGGGAATTCCTACAAGGCTGGCATAGTTTTATGGTATATATTATATATATAAATTGGAGGACCAGCATGCCAATATTCATAAACAATCTATTCTTTTATTTCCCCATCCATGATTCCATCCTGTTATGAATGTATTTTCACTAAGATTTTATAGAGATACTTCAAATTTGTAATTTACAAGATATGATAATCTTATTGTCTTGCAAAATGCAATGATATGATTCACACATTCTTATTTCATCTTACCAGCACTTAAATACTACTATTACTACTGACCCGTTTTCATTTCGGCTAAAATTCGCCACCGGCGATATGTCGCAGACACCCATTAAAGTCTATGGGCATCATTTTTTTGACGAGCGATGCGTCTATGGGGGTCATTTTTGAAGGGTATGAACTTTGGTCTTTTTTCAACCAAGCTTAACTATGTAACTGTTTAACTATATTCATTACTGGTCTAACTTTTGATCAGAATATCTGGAGGGGTCCAGTGTGTCACATACTGTACATTAGAAGTCACCAAAGAGTTACTTGACTTTACAGAGCCACTAGGTAGCATGCTATGGAAATAGGTAATGGCAATATGAAGTAAGTTTTAATCCTTTTGCCAATAAGACCTACAAATAGTGATGAGAAAAGTCATGGATTCACTGCGAAATTTCGAATTTCGTCATGTATGAATTTGTTCACAAAACTGCTTGAAAATTTGACTTGGGAAAAGTCGCTGACAAAAAACGTCTTTAAGAAAAAATGCCCATTGACTTTAATGCATTTGGGATAAAATTGCCATAAGAATAACCACCATTGACTTTAATGCATTAGGACAAAAAAGTTGCCATAAGAAAAAACGCCCATTGACTTTAATGCATTAGGACAAAAAAGTTGCGATAAGAAATCACGTTAATGCATTTGGAGCAAGAAAAATTGTTGCACGCGTAAACATTGTCGCTCGCAAAAATGCCCTTTGACTTCAATGTGCTTTAGAAAATTTTCGAGAATTTTTCGGAGGAGAGAAACAGGTCACATTTGCTCCACACTACCTACAAACTCTAAATATTATTTACCATCTATAAATCATGCAGGGAACGATGTTTTTAGAAAGTCTATGGAACGTTCTTTTTACATACTTTATGTACTTTGTTGCTTAAAAAAATAGAATGTTTTACAAATTATTAAGGGTTTTGTGTGTGTTATTATTACTTACATACAAAGTACCAGACTAGTTTTTAGTGTCTAACAACTGAGGAATATATAGATAAAAAGTATAATGCATGTATACCTAGATGATGATAATGACGATTTTGCTACCACACTAAAAATGGAATTGGCAGACCTCCATCTTGAAAATTTAAATGAAATGGAATCCTTATTCTCTTAACAATAAGGAATGTTGGTGAAGCTTTCTGCACAGTATATATAACAAGTGATAATGGCCTCATTCTCTTGAAATGACGTTTTCTAGCTTGATGGCGCATTTTGGTATTCCCTTGTTTTTTATAGTTATACAGGAGCAGTGACCAGCTCCATGTTGTAGCTCCCACCCTTCCCAGCTATAGTCAGGTGATCCCACTGGTGTCTAATAAAAGGGCAGCCAAGTTTGGGAGTTTTACTTTGAAAGCAGCTAGTAAGTTGCAGGTAAAACTTAGTCCCTTTGTAAAATGTATAATGAAGCAATAGAATTCTTAATGAATCAGATGAAAATTGAGCATAGGACTGGGCAGATATGGGATGACTTTGACGTAGTTGGCCAGCTTAAATATATTGTAATATATGGACAAACAATCCCTGTTTTGTTTAAAGGGTAAGGCATTTTTCAGTATCAGTATGCACAAAATGTCTCTGTCTTAAATATATTGATAATGGGTTGAGTGCAGAGGACTCTTGTATTTGTCTATATGCATTTTTTTATCAGACAGAGACATACAGTAGACAGTGCTGACATGTAAAAAACTAAAAACATTCCAGTGCGTGATAACTAATACTTATCTTTATTTGTTAATAGTAGCATAGAATAAATGTGCTAAGCAATAACCCAGGATGAATAATTCATTACCATAATGCACTTTTCATTGATAATCTAGGTCAGTCATGACATTCTGGAAATGTGAACATTCATTTTAATATAAAATACGTGTGAACAATTTCACAAATGTCACACTTCCTCAAACATCATTTTAAAATGTCTCACTGATCATAAATCGTGTGCTGTAAAGGCAGAGTATATAGGCAGCATACATACTGTCTCATTGTTTGGGCAATTTTTTGCACATTTTGAAAGCTGTTCATATATGTAAAAATATTTACCAGGCTTAAGATATCACTTGATCACAAGGGTGCCAGTGTAATGGAATTGGCTGTGGACCACAACTGAATGTTGTCTTAGGCAAGTACAATATTTCAACCATTCTGAGATGGAACCAAATTTCAGGCATTCATTTTTTGTGGACCTGTGTTCCTAAATTTCCTTTTTGTTTGTGGCTGATTTTGACATTATTTAAAGGTCAGAACTTAATTTAACAAGCCAGCCTCTCCTATATTTCTTTGCACAGTTATGTTAGAAAGGAGGCATTACCCATTGTTCTCTTAACAGTATATAGATTTGAAATACACATCTTGTTGAAATGTGGGGTTAGCTTTGGGAAGTTAGCATGAGTACAGTCATACAGTGGGATGGCTGACATGTCATTGCTAGCTAGTAAACCATAAGGACATTTGAAGGATCACAACTGCTAATCTCTTATTACTGGAGTGTTCAGAGTGCCCATTAAGGAAAATGTGCAGGTCTTCAGTTACAAACTCTAATGTTTAAACTAAATAAAACAAAATAAATTATAAAAATGTTCATAACAGGGGATATCACACATTAAATACAAGTGTATGGGATGGTTAATAAGCCTTTTAATATGTTTTTATGTGTCAAAAAAGCTTATAAGATGCTGAACATCATAATGCTGTACTTAACATATATTAATCTTTTAAATAAATATATTGTTTATGGATATCTTTTTTCCAAGCATGCTACAAATACATTGGCATTGTATTTCAGTAATACGATTCCCAACCACATATTCAAACCTTAAGGCTTTTAAACCAGAAAGCTGTCCTGTTTACTTGGGAATTGGAGACAAACATAAGTCTTTTATCAACAACTTGTGACATTGATTAGTGTATAATGGTTACACTGACGACAAGACTCACATACAAATAAGGTAGGCAAGTCTTTACCATACAGATTTAAGCATGAGGGAAATAGCCCTTTGCATGCATCACTACTAAATCTTACTACACATATTTGCTATGAATCTTAAAGGGAATGTTCACCTTTGCATTAACTTTTAGTATGATGTAAAGAGTGATATTCTGAGACAATTTGCAATTGATTTTTATTTGTGGTTATTCAACTATTTATTCAACAGCTCTCCAGTTTTGTGTTTCAGCAATCTGGTTGATAGTGTCCAAATTACCATACCAACCATGCACTGATTGGAATAAGAGACGTGAATAGAAGAGGGTCTGAATATAAAGATGAGTAATACAAATTAGCAATAACAGTAAATGTATAACCTTACAGAGCATTTTATTTTTAGATTGGGTCCACCATTTAAAAGCTGGAAAGATTGGAAAGAAGAAGCAGGCAAATAATTAAAAAACGATACAAAATAATTAATGAAGACCAATTGAAGAGGTGATTACAAATGGCCATAGTATAACATACTAACAGTTAGCTTAAGGTGAACCGCCTCTTTAAAATCAGTAAGAAAAAACACAAAACACAATCAATGAATGCATTGAATGATTAAATGTCCAAGTAATCAAAATGCCTGTTGTAAAACAAACAACCACTGACATAATGTTATGTATCACATGACCTTTGCTCCCCATGAATAAAGTGCTTTCTGTGTTAGGCTGCAGTGTATTCCTGAGAGGTAGTAGTATAAGGTGGTAAGTAACACCCACTGAAATTGTAATTGTGTAATTTTACATCCAGCTTCTTCACCAATTTTGATGGTATAAAAATGTAATTAGATTTTGGTTTCTACAGCTTCTTCCTTTAAGGAGAGGGGAGAGAAAATGTTTTCTTAATTTTTAGCAACGTTTATAATGGGACCATCTTTATCTAGAAGCCATATTAGTTCCTTGATCAGCCTTGTATTTTCATCAGTTTCATGAGAGTCAAATAAGCCTAAAATAATGAAAATATCCTTGCTAACTCAAAAATCAGATTACAGCTTCTTAGGGTCAGTATACAAACATGTTAAATCTTTTAGCTTATTTTAGCCCACTCATCTGGTCACCCATCATAACAGCCCAGTCTCTTGCTTATAATAATTTGCACCCAAATTAATTCTGACCATGCAAAACAACCCCCCCCCCCCCAATTTACCTTGGCTATAGCCAGTGCTGGGAGTACAATAGTTGTTTGGCCAGGGCACATGGTGAAGAGAAACTGGGCTTCCTAAAATGGTCTGCTGGGTTGACACTTCAAAACATACTTCAATATTTAGGGGGTTATTTATCAAAGACCTCGAATGAACTCACAACTCAAATGATTTCTAATTAAAGAGAAAACTCAAATGTAAAAAACTCAGTGTAGTCAGGGTGAAAAAAACTCTCTTTACCTTTGATAAACAACCCCTGTAATCTCCAATAACCCTGTCTTTTTTCTATTGAGGTCTATACAGGTAAAAATAATACATTTTTTAGAAGAGCCTGTTACTTTTGTATTTCTTAAGTACAGAGTTTGCATTATTGTGAACTTATAAGTCAGTAATAAATTAAAGGAAACCTTTACCCCCCCCCCCCAAACCATGTAGGTCTCTATAAAAAAATATTTCATAAAACAACTCATTTGTAAAACCCTGCTTCATGTTAATAAACCATTTTCATAATAATATACTTTTTTAGTAGTGTGTGCCATTGGGTAAGTATAAATAGAAAATTGCCATTTTAAAAAATAAGGATTGCTCCCTGGGATTGTACGATTCACTGTGCACACAAACACACACCATATAAACCATACATGTTAGGTCACATGAGCCAATTAACAGACAGAGTTCTGTCTTTTGCTTACACACTTCATCCTGTTACAGTTAGAGCTGTGTTATTTCTGGTCAGGTGATCTCTGAGGCAGCACACAGACCATCACAAAATGGTGGTTCAAGGCAAGAGATTTATAGTGGCAGTTTTTATTTAAATATATAGTCCAGTTTGGTAAGATTCTTTCATATGCCACTTAATTTGATATAAACTACCTGTTGCTTAAATATTCATTTTGGGGTATAGTTTTCCTTTAAATAAGTGCAGTGGCGTATCTACTGGCTGCGTATCTTCCGAAGGAGAGTAGTGTGTATAATAGAAAAGAAATTTAGAAAAAAAACACATAAATGCAACATTATCATGTTGCATTTATGTCATTATTTGGAGGTCTGGCAGACATGTCAGCTTATTCTGGTTATTAGGGAGTTACTTTAATTTCCTCCCTGTAGACCACATTAACAGCCCAGTTACCTGCTGTAAAAATTTCCACCCTAATTTTACTTATGTCCACCTTGTATTGAAAAGCACTATAAATCCTCCAAAACAGAGGGGGGAGTGTAGCCAGGTGTGGGGTCTGGGAGAGATTAGGGTGTTTGTTGGTGGAACTGATATGGCTTGGGTTGATCTGGGTGTGACTAAAAGGCTCATAGTCTCTAATCAAACCTGGTTGGCATCTCTGGTCTGTATAAACAAAAATGTTGCCTTTGAGAAACTGCTATGACTAAAAAAATCCTTTATATTCTGTACTGAGTTTGTCATTTTGAATGTCACAGAAATCAATCATTTGTAGGATCTGGTGTTCAGTTTTGCTTTATGTTCACCATCCCAGTGATTATAAATGTGAAGGTAGATTTATTTGCAAATGAGCCATGAGATACTGCCAAACTTGTGTCAGAGTATATTTTGTCCTAAAGCTGATTTTTATAAGGTGGAGGCGTGCCATAACATAAAATGTACTTTACACTGCCATAATTATTATAATATTATTACAGAATACTCCTTTCTATTACTCTAGTTATTTTTTATGCTAGCATACTTCTGGAAACTATGAAAGCTTGTTAAACATGTTGTCATTAGCAATGGGGAATCTGACCTGTTTTACAAAATGGCAAAAAACTCACTATTCACAAATCGCATTGAAGTCAATTGGCGTTTTTTTTGTGCCAGAATTTTTCAAAATGTGCAACATTTTTTATAACCGTTATAGTCTATGGGCATTTATTCTTGGCGAAACAAGTCGAAATATTTTGCTCATCTCTAGTTGACATTTTTCAAATTTCATTTCATCTAAAGAAAAAAATTGCTTAACTGTTAAATGATATGTATTTGTAAGGCTTAAAAGGTGATCTAACCATAACCTATTTATATCTAGTACCCAGGAGTCAGACACCATAGATTTTATGATCTACAGTAGATAAAGAGGTGAACATATAAAACAACATAAAATATTTCCTCCTGCACATTAACCCTTTGCCTGCCAAGCACGTAAGGCGTACGTACTGGCAGGCAAATGCTCAGGCTGCCAAGAACATACAGCATGCATTCTTTAGCAGCCGAGCTATTCTCTCTGCCGCCGCTTTTGCCACCTCTGCAGAGAGTGGGGAATGAAGACAGCCCCCTAGGCAACGAGGCTAGGGGGCTGTCAAGCTACTTCAAAGTAGCAGACGCATCACATGCAGTGTCTGCTACTTCACTTACTTCCTCCTTCCCTGCAGAGCTGCCCATGCACTTCCTGCTGCACAACAACTCTGCATACACAATTTCCAGTGCCCTCCAGCGATGCCAGCAATCCTCCTGCTCCAAAAATGGTAAGTGCACATTTTTTTACACACTTACACGCAGGGGCGATTCTTGGTATAATGCCGCCTGAGGCGGCCTTCTTTCGCCGCCCCCTTCCCTCCTCCCGGCACTAAACTTTATAGTGCTGGAGAGGGCAGGGGCGGTCCGCAACGATACGTGCAGAGAGCGCGATAGCGCTCTCTGCGCTAGAAGAGCCAAATTTCCGGTTTGAAAACCGGAAATTCGGCTCTTAGTTACCAGGAGCGGCATTTTTGCCGCCCCTGGCAACCAGGGGGGCGCTGCCGCCTGAGGCGAGTGTCTCAACTCACCTCATTGGTGGAGCGCCCCTGCTTACACGCACTTACAGTACATACACTCACAGTACATTTATACACTTACACACACATTTTAGTAAAGATTGATATTTTTTATTCTTTTACTTTTTATTTTAGCACACTTGCTCCATTTTGCACACTTTTTTACATGTATTTACACACTCAGACAACTTTTAGAAGTGCACAAACATGTATACACAAAAACTCACAAACAGGTCTTTTTTTTTTTTTACGTATTCATTGTACCATTATCTTTTGGGTTTTTATTTTACTAAAAACTTATTATTTTGGCAGCGTGACTATTGTATAATCGAGTTTGGCCACTAATTACGCTGTCAGATCAGTTATTTTGTTATTTCATTGATTTACATAATTTTTGTGGTTTTATTGCAATTTTATTGGATTCGGGGGAATGTGTACTTTTTGAAAATATATGGTTTCCTGAATTTACTTTTTTCTACCTTTGATCCCCAAAACTATTTAAATGTGTTGATTTTGCAGTACCTGAAATAAAAGACCATATGGGGGTCTTCATTTTGGTGCCCCTTTATGCCACGTGCTTAGGTAAACCTATACATATTGGGCATCAAACTGTTCAGGAGACCCCAGGCCTTTATATTTGGGGTGATTCATCTTGATACCTAATAGTATGTAGGAAATACGATGCTGCAGGGTGGAAGTTTTGATGGGATTTTTGAAAATGTCACCAAAATTGCCAAATGTAGGAAAGGTTTGCGGCTTGGTGCTTTGAGATAGAAAGACATATATATCCAATTTGGATTCGGGGTAATGTGTAGTTTCAGAACATATATTTCTGGGTTAAACATACTTTTTCTACCTTTGCTCCCCCCCAAGATGATGTAAATGTATTGATTTTGCAGTACCTGAAATGAAAGACCAAATGGGGGGTCTTCATTTTGGGGCCCCTATATGCCACATGCTTAGGTAAACCTATACATATTGGGCATAAAACTGTTCAGAGGAAACCAGGCTTTCATATTAGGGGTGATGTGTCTTGATAACTAAAAGTATGTGGGAAATATGATTCTGAAGGATGCAAAGTTTGAGGTGATTTTTGGAAATGTCAGCAAAAATTCCAAATTTAGGAAAGGATGTGCTTTGGATTTGGGGGAATGTGTTCTTTCCAAAAATATATGGTTTTCTGAGGTAAACATACTATTTCTACCTTTGCCTGCCCAAACGATGGAAATGTGTTGATTTTGCAGTACCTGAAATTACAGACCATATGGGGGTCTTCATTTTGGGGCCCGAAATATGGATTTGGGGGAATGGATTTTTCCGAAAATATATGGTTTTCTGGGGTGAACGTACTTTTTTCTACCTTTGCCACCCCCAAATCTATGCAGATGTGTTGATTTTGCAGTATCTGGAATTACAGAACTGATAGAACAAATGGGGTGCCTACATTTTGGGGCCCCTATATTCCACATGCTTAGGTAAACCTATACATATTTGGCATCAAACTGTTCAGTGGACTCCAGGCAATCATATTCAGGGTGTTTTACATTTATACCTAATAATATGTGGGATATATGATGCTGTAGATTGGAAAAAAATTCACCAATTTCTATAAAAAAGTATAAATTTAGGAAAGAATTAAAACTTGTTATTTTCGCGTACACAGATATATTTACCAATTTTTGATTTGCCAGAATCTGCTCTCTCTAATAATGCATAGTTTTCTAGGGTAAACATACTGTAAGTGGAGTGTTTGGCCTTGAAATCAGAAGTGTGCCATAATCTCCCCGAATCTGACCATGTGTCTCCATAGTTTTGGAAACTCTGCAATAAAAAGAGAACTATTTAACATCTGTTCTCTGTATGTGCTAAAATGGCAGAAAAGTAAGCACATACAAACATGCACATATCAGAGGTTTTCTAAACATGTTGCAGGGAAGTTAGTAATTCAATGTAATTGCCATTTACAATATATTTCATTTATATACATGCCTAATTTATCTTATAAAAGTAATGTCTGAATACACAGGAATGTTACATCTCTCAGCCAACTATTTCACTACTCCAACTCAGTGCATTGGCAGAACTGCAGATGAAAGGAGGTACAGCACTGTTATTGCAGCATGTAGCATTCGTAGCAGTCAGTTCACCGCAAAGCCTGCAGACACATTTTTGAAATAGCTTTCATTCAATTTCCTTTTAATGCAGTTTTTAAAGTTAACATATTTCATTTTATGATTCACACATGGTGGAATGGTATGTACAAGTACATTATTTTTATACAGCCAGACCTATAATGTATCAGTTATTGGCAAGCAACACAGATAATTCCTGTCACTTACACTCTCGTATTGCCATAAGGAGATCAAGAGACTTACAAGCTGCCACTGCCTCACAGTAACATACTTCAAAGGCATTTGTTTTGAATACCAGACTGTACCTTCACATCGGTCATGTCGATGTCCTCATAAAAAGACTTTAAAAAGAGCTGTGCTTTGTAGATTTGTTTAAATACAAAGAATTTAGAGAAAACTGAAAGTATGACGGCATATAAAAATCCAGGATTTTAAACCTTAAAAATCCAGGATTTTAAACCTTCAAAATCCTCAAGACTGATATTTATTACCTACCTGAATAAATAAACTTACATAAAATACCACAGAAAATACAGTATACTTAAGGGGTTATTTAGCAAAGTCTGAATTTATCTCAATATTTTCTGCTACAAACTCCAATCAAATCCGCTCTGGTTTGTTATGCTTATATATTATTACATTTTCCTGAAAATTTGCTTTGCAGGAAAAAAAATCAGATTTTCACAAATTTTTCTGACTTTTTCATCAATTTCATAATTTTCAAGATTTTTTTGTAATTTTCACCCGAAAACTCCAAAAACTTTGGGGTATTGCCAGTAACCCAGCACATATCAAAAAAAAATCATTGGAACTTCTCCCATTGACTTATATGCAACCTCGACAGGTCTGAAAAGCCGGATTTTCAGATTCTGACTTTTCCATCCTCTGGGTTAATAAATTCCAAAAAATTCGTGATTTTTTGAAAGTCTGATTTTATTAAAAATAAAAATAATTTTCCATTTTTAGCCCCATCAATATAAAAGAGGATTTTCTGTGGTTGCATGTGGAATATAGACTAGACTTCATCTTGTCCCATCTTCCAGTGTTAGCTCTAATACTAAGAAAGTTTCCATTGGACTCAAGACGAAAGAGCTGAGTACTCTGGTGTTCTTCCAGATAAGGGTCACAAGATTATGAGGGTCATAATCAAAAGAGTGGGAGGCTGGGATTCAGAAGGCTGGTGCTGAAGAGATAAAACTGGCTCAAGAAGTTACATGCACAGTAAAATCATTAGGTAAATGGTAATCTATAAAACAAATGTTTTACTAATATTTTTCATTCGCTCTGACACAGGTTGTGGGTCTATATGATTACTAGCACAAATGATATTTGTCATTTTGAGATATGGAAATACAATAACGATTTAAAAAAAAATATTGGACAAAATTGACTATTACGGATAAACGTGTTAATTGGTTCTTACACAATGGGAGTGGATCATGATTTTTTACATTTCTCTTAAGGGCTTATTGAGGTATGCAGTAGTGTGTAATCAGGCAGGCTGGGGAAAGGGTAATTAAAAGCTCCAAAAAAAATTTCTGTAATAAGAGTACATTTTACTTGATCCTAGCCAAGATATAATTAATCCTTATTGGGGCGAAACAATCCTATTGGGTTTAATTAATGTTTAAATACTATTAGCAGACTAATGGAGATTCAAATAATGAAAAGGATTCCTTGTTTGGAAAACCCCAGGTTCGATTACTAGTCCAATACCAGTATACTTTATATTTGCCCAATCTGAGTCCACTGCTTAAAGTGATGCTTCGCTTAGTGATTATATTAAAGTCACATATTTGAATCATACTTAATCATTGTGTAAACACAGTTTGCTTTAACCAAATACCATCACTATACAGATTCAGTAAGACTGTGATTGCTAACTGCACAGCAAAGGATCCAGAAAAAATATTACTTTGTTGATCAATGTTGGGTTGTTGCCCATAAATTATAGGAATAGAATAAAAGGACCCAAGGATAAAAACCTATTTTTGACTGTAGACAAATAATCACTGCTCCATTATTGTAGTCTATCTATTATGATACCTAATTCAGACCTCAGAATCAATAAAGCCTTCAGCAGCCCTCCCTCATCAACATTCAAGACATGGAAGGAAAATGTGCAAGTATAGAATACGTGTTTGCAATATCTTCCTTTCAGATATGAATGGAAAGTACTACTGATAATGCCTGGATTTAAATTTTGGGTCATTATCTCTTCTCTTCAGCTGAAATGCAGCAGTCTACTTAATTATGTTTTACAGTTTACTACATAGAGGAAGTTATAGTGTTTTCAAACAGCAATTTTACCAGGAAAAAAATGCAAGACACTGGGAATATTCATTTCCCTTTGTTCTTCATGCACACATGTGTGCATGGTATAGATTGTTGCTAATTACAGTACTTTAGGGTAGACATTTACAGTTTTTTTTTATTCTGTATTTTATTTTATGAAGTAGGGAAAATGTAATTATCATTCATTTGCTTATGCTCCACATTTATCCATTATTCAGTCATTATTGCATTATTGCAGTTCTCTGAGATTCAGGATTTGTACCCATTATTTCATGTTATTCTTTTCTGCTCATTGGCCTTTGTTATCAGTAGAGGTAGGTGAAAACATTTATCAGGTTTAAGAGCTCAGTGACTTCTACTGATTTTCCATAATAAAACAATTACAAGGAAAGAAAAAGAAAGCCTGTGTTTTTCAAGGCCTTTTAAAAAAGCAATAACAATAGACGCATACATGATTACAAGGGATGTAACATGGGGGTTACTCATGCGCCATCATAACCAACATAAAAGGTAAACCCCATACTAATTATATACCTATGCAAATATTTTCCATAGGCTGACACTTCATTACTTGGTGTCACAAGATAATTGAATCAGTTCTTACAGCCTGATGTTCTCTAGCCTTGCTTTTTCCCACATTTAAGCCAGCATGCCACAAGAAATATTTTTACTTGCAGTGATCCAAATGTTAGGCAACAGGAAGGTATTTTTGGGAGATTTGTTGGCTAGGATATTGCAGATTGATCATGGGTGAGAAGTCTTCTCATGTGCCATTGATGTCAGATACATATTATGAAATGCACACATTTTTCATTAAACTGTATACTACACTATGGGGGAAATGTAATACAATTTGCAAAGAGAACATATTTGCACACAAATAAGAATAAAAAATTGCATGTCGCAATGTAATATTTTTCGTTAGACTATTGTTGAATTGGGAATCTTAAAACTTTTAAAAACTTTTAAGACATGCTTGAAGCTGAAGATGTCATTTAGTAGTTAGTAGGGATGTCGCGGACTGTTCGCCGGCGAACTTGTTCGCGCGAACATCGGCTGTTCGCGTCCGCCGCAAGTTCGCGAACGTCGCGCGACGTTCGCCAATAGGCGTTCGCGTCAAAATCGTTCGACCATTCGACCATTCGATCGCTAAAATCGAAGGATTTTCGTTCGAATCGAACGATCGAAGCCATTGGATTGAATGAAATCATTCGATCGAATGGCTTCAATCGTTCGATTCGAACGAAAATCGTTCGATCGAACGATTAAAATCCTTCGATCGTTCGAATCGAACGATTTTCGGATGTTCGAAGTTCACGAACTGTTCGCGAACTGTTCGCATTTTTTGCCGGTGTTCGCGAACGGCGTTCGCGAACACATTATCGGCGGTTCGCTACATCCCTAGTAGTTAGTCATCAGTCTGCAGAGATGAAAAAGAATCCATCCTATTGTATTGATTTACTTACAGATTATCACATACCACTGAAATACAACATGCATTGAATGATTCAAAATATGACCCTCTAGAGAAAAATAGATGTTCTCTACAAAAAATGTACAGCATGCGTAAGCACAAAGAAAAATATATGCTAGAATAGTCATATAAGAAAGATTTAGACGATAGACAGATAAATAAATAAGATAGATATACATAGATATACAGACATATGCACATTTAAAGCAAATTGTATTCTTAACTAAGAATCAAAATACATAAAATATCCATGTTACAATAATTACATTACAAGGCCAATGATAACAATACCATGCTCTTACATGTGTAATTTGTGTCTTTGTTATCTATTGTCACATCACACATGGAGAGTTTTAATTCCTAAAAAAAATATACTATTTTGTAATGAAATCACACTTTTATTCTCCCCCTCCCCATTTGCCCAACCGTTGTGCAGTAAAACATGGTAAAACCATTCAGGCATAGTAAATCTTAGGCCCTGTATTGTTTCTAATCTATTTCAGGAACTCGTGGCATACAGATATAAAGGGGCTTATCCAACATCAGACAAAATGTGATCAGAATGAGTGTTTGCCAACTCACGGGCCATTACATAAACCAACAAACCATTTCTCGTAGTGTTCACCTGTCACATTGTATGGTGTACGAATTCATAAATTAAATCTTTCTAAAATTGTTCTAACAATTAAGTTTTTTTATCACAGTGATGGGAACTGCAAAACAGAATTCCTTTTAAAATAGTTATTAGAAATTAAATGAAGAATTCCAGATTCTTGCTGTTATTATAGTAGGAGGCAAGTTACATCTTTGCACCTCCTCATAATTTGATTATACAGTATATATATACTGTATGTTTAAATAATAAGCAGTTTAATTATTTTTCATTAAAACAATGGCAAAGAACGATCAGTTTCTGTGAACAGCCTCAAGTATCGGAAAGTACATTTGCTGTTTATTGAAAAAATATATGAAAAAAATCAAAGACTGTGAAACATACATATGATTGGTAGATAAAAAACACTAGGGGGCCGATTCACTAACTTCGAGTGAAGGATTCGAAGTAAAAAAACGTCAAATTTCTAAGTGTTTTTTGGGCTACTTCAACCATTGAATTGGCTACTTCGACCTTCTACTACGACTTCGAATCGAAGGATTCGAACTAAAAATCGTTCGACTATTCGACCATTCGATAGTCTAAGTACTGTCTCTTTAAGAAAAAACTTCGACCCCCTAGTTCGCCATCTAATAGCTACCGAACTCAATGTTAGCCTATGGGGAAGGTCCCCATAGGCTTTCCTAATTTTTTTTGATCGAAGGATATTCCTTCGATCGTTGGATTTAAATCCTTCGAATCGTTCTATTCAAAGGATTTAATCGTTCGATCGAAGGAATAATCCTTCGATCAAACTATTTGCGCTAAAATCCTTCGACTTCGATATTCGAAGTCGAAGGATTTTAATTCCCAGTCGAATATCGAGGGTTAATTAACCCTCGATATTCGATCCTTGGTGAATCAGCCCCAAAGTATTGGAATAGAAAAAGGTTGCATTTTAGTGGTTCTAGAGGTTTTTGAAACCATGAGATTTATTAAAAAAATCCGAATTGAAATAGCACAAAAAGATAACGTTGCGAAAATTGTGTCTTTTTCATATTGTCGAACAAAAGCCAGTGTCAAAAATATTCGAAAGCCTCTAAAACCACAAATCAAAGACAGATCTTCCAGTCAAGGGACATCTGCCATTTCTGACTTCTACTTGTTTTCAACAGGTTTTTGCTGGAGTATTTTTGTATTTGGAATTGTTGCAGTTTTGTGGAATAATAAAGTCTTTTTGGATTTTTGGTATCAAAGAGCCTGATCCGAAAAATTTGCAGCTTAATATATTAGCCCCATAGTAACAAAAACTGTAGCATGTACTGCTATAACAAACTGAATAACTTAATGGGATATTGAAATAACAGTTGCTCTGTTTTTGAGTAACCTATATCAATAAATAAGCAAGTAGTTTTGCATGCTAGCTGTTTGGAAGCAAATATCTGATTTGTTGCCATAAGTTACTAGACCTGCAACAAATATTGCATCTTTTATTACACTGCTCCAATATTACCACCTCAATTTAAAAGAAATTCCAATATGTAGTAATGAGCAAAACTGGGCTATTTTGGTTCCCCGAAAAATTTGTAAACCAATGAAAATATTTATCAAATACATTGGAGACAATGGGTGTTTATTCACAATTTTTTCTTCTGCCAAATGCATTGGAGTCAATGGGTATTTATCATCAAGTTTTTTCTCACGATAAATGTCAAGGGGTGTTTTTTTTCTCCCTGTTTTTAATCACAGCAAAAGAATTGGCTAGTTTTTGTCTTGTTTTTTTTTTTCCACGTGAAAAAAACTATTTTTTTCAGCAAAACAAAACACATGACGAAATTCTAGCACAGATTAAAGTAAATCATCACTCAATCTTTATCAGGTGAAAAAATATTATCATCCCTACATATGTGATAAAAGGAAGCGTCACCGATGGTGATTGGGGGATATTTATTTGGGAAGACTACCAACTAGTTGCTGTCTATTAAAGAACTACCAGTATTCACCAATTGCTTTCTTTATGGGGAGACTAAACTTCCCTCGACTTTTATTTTTCTTGCCAAATTTGGCACAGGTTTTATACCATAAAGAAATAACATTAACATAATCAATACCCTAAATAACATACCAAGAACATGCAACTTCAAAAAATCTAAGAATGGTGGTGGGACAGAGGTTGTCTGGTAGACCTGATAGATATAAGTTAGCATATAAGTAAATGAAAAATGATTCACATACAGTGATGGCTATATTGAATGATTTTTTTTATACAGTGTACAGAAACGTGCGTGTGGATTTTATATCTTATTCAAAGACAAGGTCACTAAAGTCAGATTCTGCCCCCTGGCCTGCTTGTCTCTGGTGATTTTTGCCATGCTCACTCTGCAAACATAATTATTTCTGCCTTATTGTCACTTGGGGTTTCCATTCCACTTGAAAGGGACATTGACCCTGAAAATTATTTTATACTGTATTTATAAAAACGTGTTGGAAAAAATATGTTCTGAAATGTTGTTATGGTTAGGTTAAAGTTAAGTTATAGTCACACTTTGGGATAGTGAATCTCCTGTTACACATGTTCATTTGTCTACAACCCTCAATTTGGTTTGGGCTTTTTAAGCATATACAGTATAATCTTAACTGAATTTCTCCAGAGTTCGTATCTTATTAAGTTTAGATTTTAACTCAACTTCTCCAGACTGAGTTAGTAGCTTATTGGTTCAGGTAGTGTTTCAAAATGGTGGCTTACTCAACATAATTCCTAACAGAAATATGACTGGATAGATGCACAGGTCTTTAAGTCCAGCATACTGTTAATACAGTCCTCTCTGACAGGTCTCAAGTGGAAACTTTTTAGATTTGATTCTTTACCCAGGGGGCCAAATGAACACACAAACCTGATTTGGCTCATCACCTTGCCAAAGGAGAAGATCTTTCAGTGTATGTCTATGTCTCTGAACAGAAATATGTAAATGTAAGAATAAATATGCAGTTTATGCAGTATATTGTATTTTTATTATTTATTATTCTAGAATTATACGTTGATAAGATCATGGAATGTGGCCACATACCTGAATGGCAAAAGTGTGTTAATACAGTGAGACCAAGTTTTGTGCTTTACACACTTTCCTGTGAAACTTGATGTAAATAGCTTCAAAGCTTCCTTGTGCTGTAATAGCTATGTATTTACTTATACATTCATTTGAAAAGTTTTCATATCATTCATGAGTCGAATACTTCTTCTTGAAGGCTGCCAAAATCACATGATAAAATGCTTATCTATTGCATAGACTGGGAATGTCAGATGTATAACTCAATTTTACTAGTTGCTAAGTTACAAGACACAGTTTATCATAATTACTGATGTTAAAATGTTTTCAACATTTATTCTACCTTTTTTATGAATATTAATATAAAGCTCTAAAAGCTTAGGCTATTTGATGTTCTGTTCTATTCCATGCACTCAAAGTGATGCCTGCTTAAAAAGAATATCATACAGTGGACATTAACTAATTTAGTTTTTTAATGTTTGTATCTTGTTCTTTTTCCTTCTAGTGTGGATGGTTCATGTAAGGTTCAATACCCTGATATACTGTACCTAAAATATTTCTATGAGTATACAAAGCAGCATTCCAACATTTTTATATTTTTGATCAAGTATTATGTTCTTGTTTAAACAGTATTAATTGTAACAGTAATACACAAAACATTACCAATGTTAGTAATATACAGAATAGATTTGGGCTCATTTACAATTGCTAGGGTACAGTATTGTGTCCATGAAAATGCCACACACTAGGACCTTTGGCCTGTTTGTACTCATCTATACTAGGGTTGTGCCACTTTCCTAGTCCTGCCTCCTTTGGTGCTTAAAATGCAGCAGACTCTGACTCAAAAACCTATTTTGACAAAGTACAGGGCTGTAGTGCCACTAAAAATGCATATAAGGACATATACAGGCATGCTGAATAGTGATGGGTGAATTTGCGCCGTTTCGCTTCGCTGGAAAATTCGGGAATTTCCCGTGAAATTCACGAAACGGTGAAAAATTCGCAAAACGGTGCCGGCATCCGTTTTTTTGACACCGGAGTCCGTTTTTTTCAACGATGACGAAAACTTTTTTTGACGCCAGACGCGGGCGTTTCGCTAATTTATTCGCTAGCAGCGAATCGCGCAAATTCGCCACTAATTCGCGCCTGGCGAATAAATTCACCCATCACTAATGCTGAAGTATTGCTATAGTAATCTAAGCACATTGTCAGAGAGCTGTTACATATTTATATATGAATCCCAATGTGTGACTGCCTTTAATGCTAATAGATTTATACTATGACATTTGGGCAATTGTGACAAAGCGAATCCTATTTTTTTTTTTTTTATACATCTGCTGCAGTGATAGCACTGACAGTATTAGTTGAAATGTCTGGCCTCACTAGGAACAGACAGCAAAGGTAGAGCTAACAGTTTTTCCAGCTATAGAAGGCATCTTGACACCAGATCTATTGTCCTTGCAATAGCCAACGAATATCAGAATAGGAACTGTCACATATCACTAAAGCAAATATATTATTTTATTGAGAAAGGTATAGTAGCACCAAATATCATAATCAAGGCATGACATTTTTTTGTTCAAGAGTAGACCAAAACAAGTTATTTGATTACAATCATATTGGCCTACAGCACTCATGCAACTGTGCTATAAGCCTCTCATATCCTGATAGATTCAAGGCAAGCACACTAAAATTTAAATGGGGAATTAAATCCTTTGCATGTGCACTTAGGGATAGATTTATTAAGGGTCGAATTAGAAATTCGAAATTTTCAAATTGTTTTGAAACTCACTAATTTGAAATGGGGATAATCAAAACTTGATTCAAATTTGAATTTTGAGATTTATTAAACCTTTACCCTGGGAATAATTTGAATTTGACTATTCACCACCTAAAACCTGCGTTCATGTATGAGTCAATGGGAGAGGTCCAAGTCCAGCTAAGATGTTAATAGCCTTCCTGACGCTCTAGTTTATTCCAGAATTGAATTTCATTCGAGTTTTGGAGTCTGTAAAATTTGTTTGAGTTTTAGATATTCTATTTTATCTAAATAACCTCCCAATAGAATTTCATGTAAAATCGAATTTATTAGAGTTACAAAAAACTCACATGAATTCACCTGGGCCTCTTAATGTAAGGAATGTAATTTCCCAGTGAAATGTTGGTGTGCTTGTCTCACTTTAATTGCAAGATGGGCAAATGCACCTTTAAATGATAATATAATGGCTAAATATAAAATTACAGTTGTTTCTGTGTAAAATAAAAATTTGTCAAATACAGGTATTGAATCTGTAGTAACAAGTCAGTAACTTGTAATTTATGGTAACTAAGGTAACATAATATGCATACTGATGAAAAAGCAATACCTTTGGGTTGTTTAATTCTTAAAACATTTAGTACCCTTTTAAGGTTTTCCACATTCTGAAAAATCCCAAATGCCAAGCATTGTGGATAATAGATCCCATTAGCTTCTACTAAAGAATCTTACCAGACTGGAGTATATATTTAAATAAATATTGCCCTTTTACATCTTTCCCCTTGAGCCCCCATTTTGTAATGTCCATGTGCTTCCATAGAGACCACCTGACCAGAAATAATGCAGCTCTATGTATAACAGGAAGAAGTATGGAAGTAAAAGACAGCCCTTTGTCTGGTAATTGGCTCATGTGACCTAACTTATATGTGTGCCTTGTGAATCGTATGGTTCCAGGGGGCAGCCCTTAGTTCCTTAAATGGCAATTTTCAATTTAGGATTACATATAAGCTGTTTTATACAAATTATTTTTATGGAGACCAACATTATTTGGAGGTATAGTTTACCATTAAGGAGCAACAACTGAAGAACAATTCACGCAAATTTCCAAATGATTAGCTGAGCAGGAGTTCCTAAACTTTTTTACCTAAATGTAAAAAAAGTTGTGGAGCAACACAAGCTTAATGTCCTGGGGTATGCCAAATTAGAGCTGTGGCTCTACTTGACTGTACATCTGGTTTTTATGTAACCAAAACTTGCCTTCACGCCAGGAATTCAAAAATAAGTACCTGCTTTGAGGCCACTGAGAGCAACATCCAAGGGGTTGGTGAGCAACCTTTTGCTCACAAACCACTAGTTGGGGACCACTAGCAGCTAAAGAAACCAAAACGCCATATAGGTTTGAATAGTTATATGCACTGTTGCCTTGCATTTTAGGTTATTTTGGTTTTATTAAAATTCACCTTTGTTTGCTATTTTTCAGCAACCATATAAGTAATTCCACTGGTAATAATGACTGATTCACATTCTGTGTTTATTTCTAGAAAACAGGCATAGTAGAGATGCCTTCAGACAGGTGTGAGAAATAATATTTTTTACCACTTTGTTTGGTTGTGAGTACAGTTTTTACCACTCAACAAGAGCCTTTTCTTAAGAATGCCATATAGCAATTTTTTTGTAGCCCAGCAGCAGCAGCTAGTATGGAGCAAGCAAATTATATTTTGTTTCAGGGTCAAGCAACTAGTGAGCACAGGATAAGGTGGGAGGCTAGCCTTCAAGACTTCAATAACTTCACAATAATTGACCAATAAAGTAGTCATGAGTATTGTATGCCCATAGATAACAAAGAAAAACGTTGACAATAAAAAATCTATTTCCATAATGTTTTGCAGATATCTAGCCTGACACTTATCTGTGTTACAATGAAACTGTGAGGTTGATGATTCATTTTCATTTTAAATACTACTATCCTATGTAACAATTTATTTTCTGATCTTAACAATTTGTTCCAGTACAGAAAATGTGTATGAATCCTTTCTTCAATATCGGGGATTAAGGATTTTGATAGGTATTAGTGTGTGAGCATAACTAGCACATTTTTATTATAATAAATCTGTTGCTGACATGCAAAACGCATGAAAAATCATTAATACAAAATTGTTAGGTCCATATAATGTATGTTTTTACTATCTCTTTAAGTGGCTACATAATACATTTTTTGACCATATTTCCTAAGAATCTGGTCATGTTTTGTTGAATTCTATAGATATTTTATATTTTCTTTCCAGAAGTTGCACTGTAGAAATAAGAACAATTTTTACATAAATAAAATGCCACCTTCAAGCCCTTGAAATGTGCAATAAAAATTCATATTGTAATGAACTGTTTAAATAACATTATTATAATGCATTACATTTTTTTTATTCCTAAACTTGTTAATTTTTATTCTGTATTCGTACATCTATTGCATATCCCCCTCAGTGTCAAATAGCCCAAGCCTATATGTATTAATGTATTTAAATAGAAGCAGATATATGCTGCCACTATAGACTGTGGCTCCATTTTATGTAACTGTGTAGATATGGAGAATTCCTCTGCTGGAAAAAGTGATAAGGCAACTTAAATTTACATACACAAAAGCACATAATATATGCAGACTGGAGAGAGGATATGCAGTAGAATAAATTTTTTATTTCATGCCTATGACACAAAGAGAATTCTTATGACTTCTACACATTTTGCATCACATTCTGTTGACATTAAAGGGAAAGAGATCCACAGCTCACATGTCAAATTTGAAGGAGGATCAGACATAAACAGCGAAACATAAGCAGCCCACATTGACACCAAGCTTACCCGGGATGAAGAAAGAAAGCCTGGAAGAGTAGAGAAAGTGCAGTCTAGCCAGGTACCACTGAGTAAACAGGAGTGGAGGTCAGTTAAGTAGAGGCTGAACATGATCAGCCCAAGGGCTTGGTAGGCAGCAATCATGGAGAGGCAACAAGCTAGTTGCAACCAGGTAGTAGTAAGGGAAAACCCACTTGGAAACCAATTGAGGTTTGGTATTTCCAGACAGAATGCAAAGCATCACAACATACTGTACACTATATCATGACACACACCAAGACACCTCATCTGTTTATCATATTCATGGTATCCGTAAGGTGTGAATGCACTAGTCCAAAAGCTGGGAGGAGCTGGACTGTAGAAGGTAGGTGTAGCTAAGTAGTCTTACATCACTCCACTGTCACTTTCATGTTTACAGATTCTGATTTATCAAAGGTTGAATGGAAAATTCTGAAGCGAAATTTGAATTTTCGAGTTTTTTTATGGTCAAAACTGTCAAATTTGACTAGTTATTCAAATTTGATTAGAGTTCTTGTAAAAATATCATATTTATCATACTTTGGCCCTTTAAGTGCTTGGATTTGACTATTTGCCACCTAAAACCTGCTTCATTGCTGTTTAAGTCAATGGGAGACGTCCAGGGATCAATTTGGAGTTGTTTTCTGCCTTCCTGACATTCAAGTTTTTTTCAGAAAAAAAAATTTAGTTTTTTAAATTCAAATCAAATTCGAATACAATTTGAGTTTTTGGGTCCATTCTTTTCACCTGACTTTTAAGAATTTGATTTTATTGATAAATTTTGATTGGTTGAATTTTGAGTTCATGGGAGTTTAGGGGGGTCACATGAATTCAAAATGTGACCCAACGTATACAATTCACAATCTTTTTTTCACTGGTGAAAGTGGTCGCTTAACAGTTCACAAAAGTTATATTAAATTTGCACAAACGAAAATCTGTTCATGCAAAGGCATCCATTTTTGCATTTCAAATACTTTTCTGGTAATGACTTTTATTATATCCCCCTCAAGCGTTTTCTTTAAAAAAAATATCTATAATAGTTCATGAGAATGCTGCCTGCTAGTTCTTTCTCTACATCCCACAATGCCATATATTTAAGAGAACAAAAATATAGAGCAAAAAATCCCTCATATATTTTCTTCAGCAATGTAGACACAGCAGAAAGAACAGTAAGGGTATTCTTTCAAATGTTGTGTTCTTTAATTATGAATAACCATAGACAGACCTATTGGAAAGCAAGTATTTATAGTACAGAATAAAAGAAAACCTCACCTGACTTTGCATGTGTATGCCTTTATTCTTTTGCTTAAAAGGCTATTTATGTGTGATATCAAAACAGCTTTCAAGTTATTGTAATATTTTTCCATTGCTGAAAATATATGCAACTTGTCACAAACTTTGCAATAAGGGTTTTGGAAACAGGACAGCCTCATTGAAAAAGACATTGGGCAATAAAAAAAGGGTGATGATGTAATAAGTCATCTTCTTGAAACCTTTCATATAAAAGGGGAAGTAAATTAAAAACAACATGTCTTATGATCACCTTTCCCAGTTTTGAGTCATAGAAGGCTACGGGAAATAGTTAGTTACAGTAAAGTGACTATTTTGTGTCTTAATGCAAAAATGCAAGAACAATTGCATCCATTTAAAAGGTATTCACATAGGCACTTGCATCAATACCCACATATCTTTTTTGAGCCTAGCAAATAAAACACCCTACAGGATACAGGGGGCACAATGGAGTTGTCTAAGGAGATGTTGCTTTTTGGTGCCTCTACTTTGGTTTGCCATGAAGCAATGTTAGCAGATTGCAACTTGTGTGTGATTGACCATGCAAACTGAGTAGTGGGGATGCAACACTATAATGGAATTATTTTTTTAAGAGCATGCATTATAAAAACAATTGCAACTAGTGTCAGTTGTGTGCCCGTTGCACATTGTAGTTGCTCTAATAAAGGAGTCCTTAGGTTTACTCTCTTTAGTAAAATGAATAGTCCTGTATGAAAACAAAATCAGTTTACAGCAAATTGTTTTGCATGTAAACACCATTGGGGTCCAATTACTAACACCATAGAACCCAATCACAATTTGGCTAGTGTGGGAACAATAACAAATGATATGGCACTGATGCAGCCATTTGCATAAAATCAGTGCCATGTCATATAAAAGCACCAGCTACAGTCTAATGTCTCCTCCATAGCCCTTTCATTTGTAAATTGCAAATTACTCTTTTTTTGTTAAGAATCGGGAAAAAAACATCTTGAACTTTTGAGGCATGATATCTATGTGTTTAAAAGTATGATACCACAGTTTCTTGGAGTAGAAGTCAAGTAATATTTTAGTTTTCTATACTCTACATGGATTGCAGAACTATTTGTCACTGAAAAGAACAGACACTTCCAGCCCAAGAAATGCTTTCTTATGTACCAGTCGCATCTTTTATTAATCTTCTGCTTTCTGCAGGCTCTTCACATTGAAAAACATCTGCTTCAAGAAAAAGATGCTGTTTATTTCAGAAAACAAAATCTATCTTGCTTTATTCATATTTCATTGGGAAGCGGACATTATGGATAATCATAACATGCACTGGATGCTATTTATAATTGTAAAATTTAATTTTAATTACCATAAAAAAAGTTTCACTGATAATGTTTGCATTTTCTGGAATCTTATCTTGTACATGTCAATAGGTCCCAAGATAAAACATAAAAACAAATTCCAGGGATCTTCTGAATACTTTCATGTTAGAAAGAATTAGCAAAAAATGTAGCATTTAGAATCTTAGAAATTAAGGTGTACCAGTAGTCGGCAATAAAAGAATATTCACAGCATTAATATGCTTTTTGAGTGCTCTCCTCAATTTCTAAGATTCTAAAGTCCATATATCAGGATATTCGTGATCTCATTGCTGAAAGCTGAACTTCTATACTGGACTGAACTAGCAATGTGTTTGGATACCCTACTACTTCAAAGTATGTGGCATGTGTATAAAATGACAATAGGGCTTAAAAATTTGTAACTTCAGCTACTACAGGAATGGAATCCATTATCTAGAAACCCGTTACCCAGAAAGCTCCTAATTATGGGAAGGCCAGCTCCCAAAGACTCAATTTTAATCAAATAATTAACATTTTAAGCAATTATTTTCTTACTGGAGGCAAAACTATTCTAACGGGTTTAATTAAAGTTTAAATGATTTTTAACAAACAAGTTCTAGTTTTCCAAATTACAGAAAGACCCCTTATCCAGAAAACTCCAGGTCCTGAGCATTCTGGATAACAGGTCCTCTACCGGTACAAAATAAGTATCCTATTTGCACTTTGTGAGTTATAAGAGGACCTAAGATTGAGCAGACCCATATACTAAACATTTTTGGAAAGCACACATTCTCCTGAATCCAAAATGAGTAAATGATTGTTCTAATTACAAATTACCAAACTGCAAAACTTTGCTACAGTGATCAATCAAAAGCATTGCAAAATGCAATAAAATCCCCAAAATCCAATAGAATCAAAATCAACTTAAAAATGCTTTTACAAAACAAGATCAGTGGTCAAAACCCAGTTCCAGTAATTGTAGTTACAAACAAGCAATTAACAGCTATTATTATTAACATGTATTTATATAGCGCCAACATATTGCATAGCACTGTAAAGTAAATGTGATTATAAAACTAAATCACATGAATTATATACATAGAACATATGGAGTTACATACATCACAATAAATACCGGTACAAAAGGTGAGGAAGGCCCTATGCAAAGGGCATACACTCTAAAGGGAAGGGAGTAACACACAAGGTGTGGGAGTGGGCAAGATTGAATTAAATGGGTGCGAAATGTGATACTGTATGTGGTGTTGCAATTGGTAGTTAAGCAGAGTGAGGGTAGGCTTCTCGAAAGAAGTGCATTTTAAGAGATTTCTTGAAAGCAGAAAGGTTGGGAGAAAGTTGGACAGACTGTGGGAGAGAGTTCCAGAGGAGGGGTGCAGCTCTTGCAAAGTCTTGAATGCGAGCATGTGACGAGGTAATGAGAGAAGAGTTGAGCAGCAGGTCAATAGAGGAGCGTAGTAAGCGGTTGGGTGAGTATATAGAGATGAGTTCAGAGATGTAGGGTGGGGCAGAGTTATGAAGTGCTTTGAATGTTGGGGTCATTAATTTGAATTTGATTCTGAAAGGTAGCAGAAACCAGTGCAGGGATTGAAAGAATGACAAAGTATGTTTGTTTGGATTGGAAGAGGCTGGTGTTACAGGAGCACAGGGCAGATTTGTAGCTCCAAAAGTCTGATTCTGAACTGGATTTGCGCCAGCGATGCTCAAGTGCACGTGAGTGTCTTTGGAGGGCTTTTGTATGAGCAGTATGCCAAGGTTGAAGTGGTTTGGGTCTAGCACGTTTAGTTTTTATAGGAGCAAGCTCATTAAGGGCAGTGGTGAGACAGTAGACAGCAGTAGCCACATTAGCTGAGAGATGGCTGAGATATTAGAGTGAAGCGAGTCAAAGGAAGAATAGAGATGTGACACATCTACAGCTTGCAAGTAACGGTAAGTACATGTTTGGGGAATAGCAGGGGGTGAGGAGGGAGTTAGTGAGAGTTGAACTGTGAGCATATTGTCAATAAAACAAGAATAATTTTGCCCTGTGACTTATATTTACAATTTTTAGGGCAAAAAAGGATAGACTTGCTCATGCATGTCTGTGTATGCTAAAAATGTTCAATCCCCCACTCTATACAAATATAGATACTTTTTGGGAGTACGTTTGATTGGATATATATTCTCACTTCATACACAATAACTGGGTGCTCAATATTTGCACAGTAAATACAAAATAAAAGTATATATTCAGGGTGCTGGAGAAGCTACAACAAATATAATGCTTTTAAAATTAGGCACACCATTATTAATTATAATTATGTTAAAAGACTAATAATTAGCATAAATATAACATGCCATGTAAAGAACTCATACAAGTTGCACACATCTTAAATTGGTTGTTCAGCTTTGAGATAACTTTTAGTATGATGTAGAGAGTGATATTCTGAGACAATTTGCAATTTGTTTTAATTTTTTATTATATGTGGTTTTTGAGTTATTAAGCAGCTCTTCAATTTGCATTTTAAGCAATCTGGTAATTAGGGTCCAAATTATCCTAGCAACCGTGCATTGATTTTGAATAAGAGACTGGAATATGAATAGGAGAGGGTCTGAATAGAAGGATCAGTAATAAAAAGTAGCAATAACAATACATTTGTAGCCTTACAGAACATTTGTTTTTTTAGAAGGGAGTCAGCGATGCCAATTTGAAAGCTGCAAAGAGTCAGAAGAAACAGACAAATAACTATAAAACCATAAAAAATAAATAATGAAAACCAATTGAAAAGTTGCTTAGAATTGGCCGTTCTAAGCGTAATAAAAGTGATCTAAAAGTTATCTTAAAGGTAACTCCTTTAAAGACTGGACTTCAATAAAGTCTTATCACTAATTAATACTTATTCTCCAGCTGACTGTACATTTTTGAATAAAACATATGTAAAGGATTTGCAACATTGGAAACATTTCTAAAGAAGCATAACTTTATGATTATTTCTATACTTCTTTTAATATTACACAACTTTCACAACAGATGTTCTAAATCGAACATTTTTATCCGCTACAGAAGTAAAGACTAATAGAAGAGATGATTACAAGTTGCAAAGCTGATCACTGAAAGACTCTGCTAGATCTTTCTTGGCATTCACCTATTTTTTTAACTTTATGACATTATCTGTCTAATATAATTTTCTCTGATATAAAATACCATGACATTTTATTTAACTGGCATACTACTTTTGGTTAGACAGTCAAGTCAGATCGCATTGTTATCATGCACAATGGACTGCAGTGAAAGTCAAGAGATGAAGGTTTTTTGCTTTATTATCCATGCAGTTAGAGCAGGTTTTAGTACTGAATACCAGCTCAGCTACATTGATAAATAAATCCCCCCTACTGTCTATGTGTTTTGTAAGATAACAGTTAATTTTTATTAAGAAAGTGAAGGCCAGTATAAAGCTAAAGTTGCAATTTCACTCTGTTAATTGTTCTTACAGAATATCCCTAGATCAGTATGTTGCACTTAAAAACATTTTTATTAATTGATGGATAACTGACAATACTCAAAGCCATATGCAATTATAATAAGTACATTACTGATACAGGTGTGGGATCCATTATCTGAAAACCCGTTATCCAGAAAGTTTAGAATTATGGAAAGGCTGTCTTTCAAAGACTCCATTATAACCAAGTAATCCAGATTTTTAAATTAATTTTCCTTTTTCTCTGTAATAATAAAATAGTACCTTGTACAAACAAAGATGTAATTATGCCTTATTGGAAGCAAAACCAGCCTATTGGGTTTATTTAATGTTTACATGGATAAATGCAGCTTAGTTACCATCAAGTACAATGTGCTCATTTATTATTACAGAGAAAAAGGAAATAGTTTTAAAAAATTAGAATGATTTTTTATAACAAAGTTACTGGGAAATGACCTTCCCATTATTCATAATATATTGTACAAAACAGTTTAATGTAAACTGGTGCTGGTATTATACAGTATCCGCAGGGGACATTTTTTGGGGAGGGAGGATGACTTGCCAGCCAGAGTGTTGCTGTGTTTTATTAGACCTGGCAAGCTTTTACAACATTACAACAAAAGTGACTTTAAGGAGCAGATTTACCCTACCATCGAATAGGGTAGTCCGACATTCGAAATTGAAGGATTTTTAAGATTGTACAATTTTACAAAAAAATCCTTCGACTTCTCAAAACTTAGCCAAATACTGGCTATAGGTTCTAGGAGGTCCCCATAGGCTAACATACCAATTTGGCAGGTTTAAAGTGGCGAAGTGTCTAAGTCGAAGTTTTTTAAAGAGACAGTACTTCGATTTTCGAATGGTTGAATTTGTAAGTATTTTCAATTTGAATCAAAGTCGAATTTGGCCTATTCCATGGTTGAAGTACCCAAAAATTACTTCGACCTTTGATAAATCTGCCCCTAAGTTTTTTTTCTATCAAAATCCAAACTATTCAGATTTTTTAAATAAAAATAGTCAGAGGAAACGAGAAGATTTGACCTGATTTATTATTTAAAAAAAAAGAAAAAAAAATTCTCGAATTTTAGGATATTTGCTTGAAAATCCCAAAATGGTTGGATGTTCTGGCTAATTCCAGGGCAGATAGGATAGGAACTCTTGTTTTAATAAATCATGAAAAAATTTGAGTTCTAAAAAAACCCCAAAAAAATTACGTTTTGCCCCAAAAAGGCCGACCGGAGTTTGGTACTGTCAATAGCCCCTAAAAGTCACAAAGACCTAGTAAATGAAACAAACTGTTGTCATAAAAATGGACCTTTGCTAATCTTTGAAGATATTATTATAGTTATACCTGCTTATGTATAATGTGTATGTTTATTTGTGTAACTAATTCATGAAGCTGACTTTAGTCTTCTGACTAAAGTATATTTAAGGGGAATCCATAAAGTAGTTATCTGGATGTAGATAGCAAACGGCATTCAAATACATCGCACATCCCTGTCTGATCACAGGCATTGCTATGCAATAAACGGCATATATATCAAGCTGCATATTCATTTACAGTACATAGTAACATAGTAACATTTTTTTTCTCTTTTTTACAGCTGAAATATTATGGCTAAAATTTTCCCATTGACTTGAATGGGTTACACTATAAAAATAATGTCAGAAAATAACTGCTTTAAATTCTGCGATTGTGCAGCGTAAAAGAAAATACACACCTTCGTAAGGTCTGTCATTTATTTTCCACTGGTTTTTCCACAATTTTTCTAGGGTAGATAATTGTACTCAGTTGGATAAATAGGCACCTTAATGTTCTAAAATGTACTTCAGCTCTCTCTTCTACAAATTGGTGTCATCAAAATTATTTTCAGTTTTAGAAAGATGAACAAAAGCCATTGTATTCATGTAGCTTTTAAGATGAAAGTTCAGGAGTAGGGTAGAGCAGAGGGATATCTCCCAACTAGATAAGATGAATAGTACTAAAAATAGAAATAGTACTAAAAAGAGAAACATATCTTTGTATTAACCTTACATGTAGACACGGGGCTCGATTTTCCCAGGATGCCACTGCTAACCTACAAATAGAGCAGATTTTAGAGCAACATCAAGTACACTCACAACACTGTTCATTTTAGTTCATAAAAAAATATGTACTACATAAAACCGTGAAGATAATAAAAACACTATGGTGCCACCTTTCATTATTATGCAAGTCCTGTGTATCTGGGTAAAATGCCAGCAAACACATAGGTACACACACAAACCTCAAGGAATATTCCATAGACCCCTGTTTTGCTAAGCATAATAAGGTTTTATATTTCAAAACAGTGGTTTAAACCACTGTACATGTGTCAGTATGTGCCCTATAAGGTGTTCCTAAATAGTCCTGGGTGAGAAATTGAACAGCGTAAAATAGGATCACCATAGGACATTCATTTTGTGCTACATTTACCTTGTTAGTTTTAGCAGAACTTGGTTTGAATGAAAGGACATGGTCATTCTCAAGGTTCGAATGAAAATTAACACAACCCAAGGGACCCCTAATGGAGGAAGAAAAATTGTCAATGGCATTGTGACAGTATTATTAGGTAATGTTTGTGTTAATTTACATCTTTTGGGCAAAGAAAAGATCTGTCATTATGACATTCCTTCAGCATACAGGCATCTGTTAGTATGTGGAATGTATGTAGAACCTAGCCCTATTAGTAAAATTACTTGAGTAACTAATACCACTTCTTATACTCACACAGTTGTGTGATCTATTTTTAAATTGTTACAATGGTTTAAAAATACTGCACTTTTATGCATAATTCAGATTATATTAGGACACATAGTAAGGAAAAAACTTGGCTAAAAGATAAAGTATTTGGACGTACATATGTAAAGGTTATCCAAAAGCTCAGAGAGTCATCCTGCTGCAGTACATGAGTGGTATGTGCGATAATAGTCCGGCAAAGACTTTGATCTTTTCATAGTTTGTTACCATTTTAAGATTATGGATGTGAGAGATTGGGCATATCAAATCAGTGACAGCCACACTAAAGCAAAGTTGTTCTTTAAAGAATAGACTCATATCATATCTACTATATGCATTTTCCTTTTGTTATCTATGAAATGGGTGAAAATGGTAGAGCAAAAAATAAGGGCATTTCTAATATTCTGATATGCCAGTACACCTAATAGTTAAAGCGATTAGAAGGGAAATCTACCCCTTGCTGCTTTCAAAAATCAAGTATCTGTCACTATAAATAAAATATTATAACTCGTTTTTTTAATAACATAGCAAAGTTGCTTAGCATGTGATTTACTTATTTGATGTATCCAATCACTGAATCTACTAATATTGATGATAAAATATTCATGCTCTCCATTTTGCTGCTTTATTTTACCAAGTGTTAATTATCGTTTTCAGAATAGTCACAGTCAGTATTAAGGATAAATCAGAATAATTTAAATTTCCATTCAGGGAATTCAAATCACATACTTAAAGCTTTTTTCAACAATTTTTTAAAATTCTGCAAGAATTAATTTTACATTCATCGTCTCTATAAAAGTTTACTTGATTTTAGGATAAGCCTTATTTTCTGGGAAACGCATGGTTAAGTGAATGTCACATCTGTGGATTTTGCTCAGAAAATAATCAACTGAGATGCAATGAATGCACCGCATGTACTCATTGGGAGGACTGCAATTGTCATAAGAGGTGCATTGGGCTACTTTGGAACATTACACCAATATAAATGCAGGTTACACTAATGGCAATGTGTTGGGGATTTCCTTAAAGGGGAACTCCTCAAAAACATAACGTAAGCTTTTTGAAAAGTAAACATAGTTTTAAGCAACTTTGCAATATACATCAATTATAAAATATGTAGACTTTTCATGATTTTTAATGGTTTGCAACAGTTTCCTAAGCCTAGCCCTCTGCTCTCCTGCTTATCTGTCTGACTACATTGCTGAGCTGGCTGACTACTGTTACTTTGTGTCAACAGCCAGCTGTCCTCAGCCTGCATCCTCCAAACCCCACAATTCCCTGCACATGTGATTTCAATAAGGAACGGAACATAGTGCAATGCATTGTGGGTCACAATGCATGCTGTCTGCAAACTGTGGAGAAGTTGTTACAATTTGTAACATCAATGTTTAGTCCCTCCTTCCCTGTCAGGATTTCAAATGATGCAGAAACAGAAGAACTGTTAAACAGCTGGATATCAACATTGACAATGGCATTTATTCATACTTTTTGAAGAAACAGGTAATTGTGATGGATTTTTTTGACGCCCATAGACTTTAATGGTTGTCGGCGACATTTCACCGGCGGCAAATTTTTGTCAAAACGAAACGGATCAAATTCGCCCTCCCTAATATTAGGGGTTTCTATGTTATGTGGGCCTCTTTATAAAATTTAAATAAAAAATTTTGGTTTGGAAGCAGGAGTTTCCCTTTAATTGAGAAGGATCTAGGTGTCTATGTAGATAAGGCCATTAAATCAAGGGATGAAAACATAATTATGCCTCCTTATAGGTCCCTGGCAAGGCCTCACCTGAGTATGCAGTGCAGTTTTGGTCTCCAGTCCGTAAAAAGGATATAAATGACCTGGAGAGAGTAGAGAGACGTGCAATGAAACTGATCAAGGTTGGGGTTGTTCTCTCTGTAAAAAAGACACTTGCGAGGGGACATGATTACTTTCTATAAAAGCATTAGAGGGTATTATAGACAGATGTCCCTTTGAAGCAACGTAGGTTATTCTTCACAGTGAGGACAGTGAGGTTGTGAAATGTCCTCTCTGGTGATATGGTGATGGCTGATTCTGTTAATGCCTTTAAGAGGATCATTTCTTGGACAAGCGTAATATCCAAGGCTATAGTGTAAAATCTACAATTAGTATAGATATTGCTATATATATAGTATATGTGAGTGTATGAAGGGGTCAATGTGAGTATGTGTATGTATGTATGCATGCTGGGTTTCATTTGAAGGGGTTGAACTTGATGGTTGACTGATGGTCATTTTTAAACCCAACTGAACTATGTAACTAAGTAATTAGCGAAGTTCCACCAGAAGTTCTCAGAAACAAAGATTGAATTTGAACTTTAAAAATATTAACCTAAATATCTCATGAAATCATCATGTTTAAGTTTATTTTTGAACGTACAATGTTTGCTGCAAAATGTAAATATTTTACAACTTTAAGGGTTTTTTTATCAAAATCCAAATTTTTCTGATTTTTTTAAAATAAAAAAGTCCACGCAAACTAGAATAAATGATGTGACCTTATTTATTAATAAAAAAAGCATGATTTGATAGGATCAGGAATAAAATCAATAAAATAGAGCAAAAACCCAAATTGAACAATTTTTTCTTGCTTTTCCCGAAATGCCCGCATTTTTACGAATTTTGCCCAAATAGCAGTAAATGGTGGATTTTGAGGCTAATTCCAGCAGATACCTCAGAAACTTCCAAATAGGATTAGGGCCTCTCCCATTGACTTATATACAACTGTGGAATGTCTGAAATGGCAGATTTTCAGATTCTGACTTTTTGCAGCATCGAAGGTGAAAATAGGGTCTGCCACAGATTACCGGAAGGCATCTCCACAGCCCTCTGTTCACTTGTAAATCGTTATTAAAGGCATGTTTATTAAATGGGGAGATTAATATTCACGCTTTAATATACAGTATATGCCCCAGATAGAAAATTAAAAGAAAGCTGTAACAAACCAAGAAGTGTGTGTACTTGTGTGGAAATATACTAAAGTGGGGGAATTGGTAGATGAACAACTAAATCTTGGTCTTTTCAATCCTAATGTAAGCAAACCTACTTCTCAAGGTGAACAATGAGATAAAGCAACATGTATGGTCTAATAATAAGAATAATACCTTATGGTGATAATATGACCCTCAATAGATACATATATTCAGAGATGGCCTTTTTCAGTGCAGTAGCTATGACAATAATCAAGTTACAGTATATGACATTTGTGGTATATGCTTGAGGTTTGTTTGCATGTGTATATGTACTACAGTTTGAATTTGTAGTGTGCCTTCTCTGTTTTTATACATTGTAAATATATTTTTCCAAAAGAATCTGTTGTTATACTTTATTGTACTTAGAGGAAAATTAATTTCTGTTGGTTCATTAGTCATACGTGTTTGAGCTATACTGTACTGAGCTAAGAGTCAGATTAAATATCTTCCACTTTATATCATTAAGTCATATTATAAAATCATAAAAAAATTTTAAGGCTCAGAGGCTATGATATTAAGGTTATTTTTAATGAAACAGAAACAGTGTTCACACTATTGACTTTTACAGGTCACTAAAAGTAACACATTTAAAAGGCTGCTCTACTCTCAACAAAAATTCCTTTGCTGACGGCTTAGTAAATTTAGATGCCTATGCTTTAAAATTAATTTTAAGTTCTACGTTTTATTAATTAAGTTCTTCCAATTCTCATCCTGTGTGGTGTAAGCTTGTGGGAACAATGCCACTGTCTTCTCTTTAAGGCAGTTTAAACATAGAGATGCCAATTTCATCATAAAACTACAACTCATAAAAATAACTCCTGTCCTTCACATATTTGGTGAGATCCCTCACTACCATGGGTCCCTTGTGGACTACCAGTAAAAACACACATACTGTATGTTGGGATCATCCCTGCACCCATGGCACTTTGTGAATCTTTGGGGGGGGGGATTTCTCAGCTTCCTGGCTTAACAAATGATGTTCAGTCTTTCAACTGCTTAGTCAGTTGCTCTGCTTCTTGCAGATAACACTTCCAGCCCATCTGGGAGTTCCTTACACAAACAGATAGATGTTTGGTGTCCTGCTCAGAGACAGCCTTCCTGAGGAAAGTGAGCTTCAATATATAAGTTGAAACAAAGTGACTGGTCTGCTGGTTTCTTTCAGAATACTCCAGGTTCCAGGACCTGATAGCTAAAGTCTTTCAACAGTGAAAACATTTTAAGTTTAGCAACACCTTCAAGTGGAACTCACATCTCCCACTGTGGAGAAATTATAGAAAGAACTTACAATTTAGTATACAGTAGAACCCCAATTTTTCAGGGGACCAGAAAAATGTGGTGTAAAATCCAGAAAAATTTAAAATCAGGGAAATGTATTATGCATAATATATAGGTGGGACCACAAAGCAACAATGTAAAATGAGGGGAAACTTAAAATCAGGGGATGTAAAATTGAGGTTTCACTGTATTCCTTGGTCACTCTCTCACAGTGGCTGTACATCAACTGTCATAGACACTTTTGCATTTTGATGTCTCAAAAGAAGCCATCATGGGGACTTGCTGTGGTATCATTCTCTAAAATATTACAAACAACTCTATTAAGTAATTTGACCCTATAAACTTAAAAAAATAAATCTGATGTCCCTTTGTATTACTGTACTTAAAGTTCTAATACCAATATCTTGAGTAATCTGTAGCAGGAAGGGTAAATGCCTAGACAACTGTATAGTTTAAAGGAAAAACAATCCCCCATTTGTGATATACTGTAAGCTTGTCCAGGCTTCACAGTTTTAAACACTATCTGAATTTCCAAAATTATGTAAACATTTATGTACGGACAAACATGATTCCAAAATGGAATGAAAATCACCATAGTCTTTCCCTAAAAGATGCATGCAACATTATTTTCCTTGTTCCATTATGAAATGATGGGGACTTCAAGTTCCAGAATGCTTAATGTCAGGACTCCATCTATCCACCAACAATACATCCATCATGGCCATGGAACAAAGTGAGGGAGGGGTTGCATGACTCTGCCAGTCTAAATTGGGTTGAGAGGTTCTTACGAGTAAGAGATAGACTATCATGGTTTTCTGTCCATTGAATAGAATCATAAATTTCTGTTTAAAAAAAAAATTAAAAAAAAAAAAATATATATATATATATATATAAATATATATATATATATATATATATATATATATATATATATATATATATATATATATATATATATATATATATATATATATATATATATATATAGCAAAGGATGAGTATAATTTACCATTTATTACATACAGTAAAGCAACAAACACGCAAAGGTTATGATCATGGTTATAGTTTTGGCCAATCAACTAAACCACACAAATACCAATGACTACTGCCTACCTATTTTGGACACCCTATGCCGCATTTTAACCAATCAATATGAATGCGATTGTGCAAATTGGCCGTATCATGGCAATATAGCCATAGGATGGTTGGTCACCTATCCAGCATCTCTGGCCTAGAATACCCAGCACTTGTAAATTTCTATAAAGTAAACTGATTTTGCTTTTAAAAAAAATAATGGTACATAGCCATATCCGTTTGGCTTATTGAATTTGATCTCTTTTCAGAAACCATTCCCATAAAACAATTTGTCTTCTCAAAGGTCATTGTGTCATGAAGGATCATTCGACATGTGATAAATAGGCTGGGAATTTTACAACCATTAATTATGTTCCAAAAGATTTAGCATTTATGTTGTTTAACACAAGAGTGATCAATAAACTGAGCATGGGGTCACAATTAATCCCCTTTGCATAAAAAGAACAAGTCAATTTGCATTACATAGCAAAGAGTTGAATGCTACTTCAAATTCAAAAGTAATGAAGTAATGCATGAACTCTTGCTTTCTTAGATGATAAATCTTGTATGGAACAATTCAAAAGGGTAAAGGATACTTTTCTGGATGCATACTTTTAATTAAAAGTATAACAATAGTGTAATATATGATAGTGCTTTCAAAGTCAATGTCCTTTTCAGAGAGATGGGGCAGGGCATTTCCTGATGACATCAAACCAGCTGCCCGATATTCACATTTTTGTTTCATGTCTTTTGGTCGTAAGTCCCAGTGCCAGGCAGTCAACCTAAATGTTGGTCCTAGCATAGTATATGGTTTCTTCTAGAAGCTTTAAAATAGGAGATGACAGATTGTGTTTTCTATAAGTATTCATAAACATAAAAAACTAATGGAGCCTTTAAACACATTTCGAATATTGGATATAGCAATTCCACCAGAACTGTGATATGAACTTGTTTAGGTCAGTTCTGAAGCATTACCTTATAAGTGTTCTTCTCTACTTTCTACAGTGATTCTGTTTCTTTCTTTGTATTTATTTGTCCAGTCAGTGTCCTGTCTGGTCTTTGCTAGTTTGACAGCTCCATAAAATCTGCTAGTATGCAACACAGTCCAGATATTACATACTTGCTTACTTCAAAATAACAGCATCAAAAACTAATTTGTGCTACAGATGAGATGCTGTGATTTGAAATGGAATCACTTTTGAATCTCGGATAGATGAGCTTTTATTTGTAAAAGCATGCTACTTGTGGTCATGTGGTTATGTCACCCAAATTGGGGGCATGTTTGGATGCCTAACTTTAAATGATTTACTACTGGGATTTCAATACTCATTCATCAATCATCTATCTATTTAAGTATCCATTGATCAGTCTATCTATATACTGTTGAATGCACATAGTGTTACTGTATATTGGTGGTTGTACTACATATAGAATATTGTAATACTAGGATATTCCCATGTTGGATGCTTGTACTGCAAGTTTATTTTTTTCATATAGTGTGGTGTCTACTAATAGACTATATATATATAAACAAATATGATATTTATTAGTAGTGGTGGTTTCAAATGATGTTTCCAAGTGAGGACATCATTGGTTTTACAAGCCTTGTAATAGGCATAAACATTATACCATCTCATATTGTATGTCAAGAAAATTGCTAGACTATACATACATATTAACCAAAATAAAGAAAACTGTAACTCAGTCTGATACATACTGTAAGGAGGGAGTATCATTTTAATAGGTCAGCAAGCCTCCTGTGTCTGTTTACTAAGAAGTATACCTCTAAGTCTAATCCAAACTAAAATGTAAAAGGAGATGACTAGATATGAAAAGACATCACATCATCAGCTATACTGCTCCTTCTACCTGATATTTATAAGAACATTTCAGTTTTTATATATAAATAGATCATTCCCCTTAAACAGCATCTCCATATGTTTCCAAGTGACAGAATTTTTTTTTGTCTTTTTAGACACTGGGCTTCATAAAATGCTATGAGGCACTCAATTGCTGAAATGCTTTAAGCATGTGTTTTTTTTTCCAGTTCTAATGCCAATCATCTTGTGAGACACATGGAATTTCTTATATTCAGCCTTCTCTCTGCAACATCAATAGCAGCGGCTGTCTGATCCTTGCATATTTATGCTCATGGGAGTCAATTTTCATGTGCCATAGCAAAAAGCACAAAAGAGTTTTTGTGGCACAAGGAATTTCCCGATTAAAGCAAAATGGGTGATTTGTAATTTAAAGTGTAGTGAATCTTCTTTGATTTATAGTTTTCAAGCATGCTGTTAGGTGAAATGTACTGTTTTGAAGACTCAATATTCGGTAATTTTGTCTGTTTAAAAGGAGGTAAAAGGTACAGTAAACTATAAAGAATAATTTCTCAAAAGTATTTAGACATTTTTGCTATCTATTTATATATATTTATATCTAGTTATATCTATTTATATCTAGTTTTACCTGCAACTAACTTTCTGCTTTCAAAGTTAAACTCCCAAACTTGGTTAGTTAGTTGCAGGTAAAATGTAGTCCCTTTGTAAAATGTATAATGAAGCAATAGAATTCTTAATGAATCATGAAAATTGAGCGTAGGACTGGCCAGATATGGGATGACTTTGACGAAACAGTGTGTCTGAGCTGCATACCTTAAATGTAGTCGAGACCTGGGTGCTCATGCATAAATAAATAAGTAGAAAGTCCGTAGTGATGGCATTCAAAGAATTTACACACCAAAGTCAATATGCATAAAAAAGAAAAAAGTTTATTAATCCGACGTTTCGTTGCCACACAGGAACCTTTTTCAACGAAGTACAGTGCAGTGAAAGAGCTATCAACATATAGTCAATATATAGCCAAAGAGAGGCTAAGTGTACACAGAGCCCACCCACTTCAATGACATCATAGTGTAAAAAATACTGTAAAACAAAGTGAAATAAAAACACCCTCTGGTTATAACACCGGGTCCCTGGATGTTGTTGCCCATGCATAGGCTGACTCAAGCATCATGATGATACATAGACCAATGTTGAAAAAGCCCTAGGGTAGCACATAGAGTGGGTACCCATGTACCTTCTCATACAAGAATGGTTACAGAAGAGGTGGACAGGTTACCATTCGGTAGACCCCTGAATAGGACAAAACACAAGGCTCTCCACTCGTAACAGGAGAAGTTGTAGACCAGAGACCCAGAACCCAAAACATAATAATACCCCAATTTATTCTGTCAGGTATTGCGGCTAAAACTTCCCAATGCTACCTTCACTTTGTTTCACTGTATTTTTTTACACTATGATGTCATTGAAGTGGGTGGGCTCTGTGAACACTTGGGGGCAGATTTATCAGGGTCGAATTTCAAAGTTAAAAATACTTCGAAATTCGACTATCGAATTAAAATACTTCGACTATCGAAATCAAAGTTTTTTTCATCGAATTTGGGGTTCCTGCGGTCAAAGTAAAATTGAACGATCGAACAATTAAATCGCTCAAATCGAAAGATTCAAACTATTTTAGCAATCAATGGAATGATTTTACTTCAACTTCCAAAAACTTAAAAAAATGCTCTAGAAGGTTCCCATAGGCTAACATAGCACTTTAGCAGGTTTAATTTGGCAAAGTATTGAAGTCGAAATATTTTAAACTTTTTTTAAACTTCGATTATCGAATGATCGAATATTCAAACTATTTTTACTTCAAATCAAATTCAAAGTAAATTCGAAGTCATGGGATCCTATTCGATGGTCGAAGTATCCAAAAAATTACTTCGAATTTCGAGTTTTTTTATTTCGAAAAATTCCCTCAAATTCATTTCGACCCTTGATAAATCTACCCATAAGCCTCTCTTTGGCTATATATTGATAGCTCTTTCACTGCACTGTACTTCCTTGAAAAAGGTTTCTGTGTGGGAGCGAAATGTCGGATTAATAAACTTTTTTCATTTTTATCCATATTGATTTTGTTAATCCTGTGAGTGCCATGACTACGGACTTTCTATATATATATAATATATACACACACACACACACACATATATATATATATATGTATTATATATATATATATATATACACCTTTTTCATTCTTATAAATGACTGGTTTGGAATATATTGCTGCATACTGTTTAATTATTTACTAGATGACGCATATCCTGTATAAAACCATATAGAATCATTTAGAATCAAATGGGAACGTAATAAAATGAAATACATACTGAATGTGCAAAACAAATGATTTTCATTTGTGTGAACAATCTTTCCTTTGCACATGTTTTATATCCACCAGAAGAATACAATATTGCATATTTTACACATTTTACCAGTGTGCTTTATATGTAATGAAACTGCTTGCCAAAAAAATAAATCATCTTCATGAATGTTTTAAAAAATGTACTATGTGCATTTAACATTTGCAGTGCAATAATTTTCTAATGACACTTTTTATGCTATTTTTTTAGTTGACAACATTGATTACATTCACCACAAACATGTTAAATGGACTCCCTGGGGATAGAAACTATTCATTTAACAATATAATATACTGTATAGACAGCACATAAAAAATACATGGACATACAGTAAATACAGTACATAGCCTACTCTAAATATTTCAATTGCTAATGTATTGTGGAAAGCCAAGGAAGGTCAATAAAAAGTTATCTGAAAACATGACCAACAATCCTCATAGCCAATGATACATAATAAGCATTTTCTTGCTGCACCATTATATGTGGTTATAGGCCTATAGCATATCAATGATATAGAAGTATATTACAGCAGAACTGTACTGTATAGAGCGTAAACAGCAAAAAGCTGTGGTTATTTTGCTTGGAAAGTAACCACCTGTAATCCCTTATTGCTAAAACCTTTTACTATTGCATTCTTGGATGAGTCGCATACAATTAAGGATAGTAAAATATGACTATTGTCGGTGCATTGAATTGAATGCACTTACAGTAAATGCACTTAGATGGGATTCCATTAACAGTTTGCTCATTTTCTTGCAGTGCTGAACAAGTTACCAGTGGTGGCTTTTTGATGAGCCTATTTTCTGTTTTTTAAAATGGAAATCTTGCTCTTCTAGTGCAGAAAGCTCTATTATGTTATCTGCACTAGCAATGTGGGCCCCACTAAGTCCACAGGAAAGGTACCTGCTGGAGGGTATGGCAACCCAGAAGCTGATTCAGGGTGGCCCTGTTTGTCCAGCCTGAATAGTCCTAATAATTAAATGATCTGGATAAATAATTTGAAAACTGGAGTCAATGATTCATTTTATTGGCTAAATGTATTAACATTTTTTGGGACCACACAATACATGCATTTTGATGTTTGCTCAACAGGCATCAGGTAAAAATGACTAATAATTGGTTTGGGGCTGTTTAACAGTTTTAAGAAGGTTTTTTTATTCATAGTAGGCCCATAGAAACAAAATTGTACTTATTAATATCATGTTTACCTTACAAAATGGAGTGCATTGTGGCTGTTATGCTTACCGTAGCCTATCAGGTCCTAGGTGTAGTGCCTTCAGGAACATGGAATACATTTCTTTATAATAAGTTAAATAGCTAATGCTATGATATGCCAAAGATACATGCCAGATAACAGTTATGCACTTAGTCAATCATGGTTGATGAGCACTATGATTTTAATAATATCTACTTTCTAACACTTTCCTTCAAAATTACAACACATTATATGCCCTTACATACATTTTATTAATGAATTCAACCGGCATCACATGTCCTGAATGTTCCAACTGAGCTTGAAAGCGGGCCCCCAAACACCATAACAAATTAATCCTATGCCTATGTTTTTATAAATGTAAGTACCCTGTAAAATTTGCCTAATTGTAAATTTCAGATAAAAATATACTGTCAAATTAAAAACAATCAGTAGCTTTTACCACATATTTGATCAAATGAGGCAACATCAAACTGCAATTATATGGACACAGGTCACAACACTTAGTTAAGAAGCAGCACATTTTAGATCCTCAATTTAAATACTTGGAACGCTGCCACACCACCTGATCAATAAATGTCCAGCTTTGCAAATCCTTGACTCTGTTATGGATATCTTGCCTATGCTTGAATCAGTGAGCAGGTATTTTATTGCAATTACGTATTTAAAAAAAGACATTAATGAGGACAAGCATAGGTAGCTATTATGTATTGAATTGCTGTGTTTGACATTACTTAACATTACCAGTCACTTTGTCACTTTGTAGCTGCAGCTGCATCCAGAACAATTTTGGCTGGGAAATGTGAGTGTCAAACAAAATGTAATGCACATGCATGATATCTGAAAGCTATGGTAAACAGAAATCTGCATTAACAGCACAGATCTGAATGATTAAAGTGTTGTTCTTTAAAAATATTCCACTGCGTAGCATAATAAATAGGGGTTAGCTTTGCTCAGCATTCTGTTTGCTGCAATAGACCAATAGACATAGAAAACTATACTTTGGTTCAAACTAAGGGGCCCATTTACTAAAAATAAAATTTAAAAAAAAAATTCACGAATCTCTAAGAATTTGTGTTTTTCCCATTTTTCTTAAAAAGCTCTAAAAATGTAAGATTTATTAAGCAAGTCAGTTACTAACCTCAATTTTTTTCTGGTCAAGGTTTTTGGGCAAAACCTCAAATTTTAAAGGCAAAAAACTTGAATTTTTCGAGATTTATTATAGCCTAAGGCTGCAAAAAGTCCAAAGCCGAAAATCTGCCATCTCAAATCTGTCCAGGTCATGTATAAACCTTTCTTTATTATTTTCAAGAAAAGGGGAAGACGGGTACAAAAGGCAGAATAGGAAGGGGAAGGACAAAGTTCATTCAACAGTTCTTTCAATTCAGAATTATATATGTTTGTTTAGGTTTACAACAAGTCATTTCTATGACATTAATAACACTTTACACACTAACGGTATATCTGGCTTAGCCTACTATAAACCAAACGAAATACCTCATATCATTTCATCTTAAATTTCTCTAGCCAAGGTTTCCATTTTAATTTGTACTGAGTTAAATTGTTTTCTACTAGTAATCTCTTCTAATTTCATAGTCTCTTCTACTAAACGTATTCACTTTTTGTCGGGGGATTTCCATAATTCCACCTCTTTGGGATCATTGCAAGTGCTGCATGAAATAGGTGTAAATTGAGTTTATCCCTCCCATGTTTTAATCCATCTGAAATATAATCATAGGTATATCCTTATGTTGGCAATTAGTCCCAGTTACATACTTAATAGTCATTACATACTTGCTCTTAATATGTGGATATGGCCGGACATGTAACCTAAATATGTTTAAAAGAACCAACATCTGTTGCACATCTCCAACATTTCTCTGAAGATGATGGGAATAATTTATGTAGTCTTTCAGGAACATAATACCACCTAGAGGTGATTTTATCATTTCTCGAATTACAATTTAAAGATATTGTGATCTGCGCTGGGTTTCGTCCAATAAACCAAGTCCAAGTAAAAGTTGTCGAGGTTCCATAGAAGTCAGTGGGAGGTGTACTGGTCCTATTAGACTGTTTTAAATCTTAGGACTTTTAGAGGTTTTTGGATTTTTTTTCGTTAGGAATTGACCGAAAAACTTGCATTTTTAGAGGTTTTAGAGTTATTCATGTTTTAAGGGCATTATTTTTCTTTCATACTTTTTTATTCAGATCTTTTAATAAATTCCATGACATTTGTAGTTTTAAAGTTGGCGAGTTTAGTCATAGTCCCAAAAACCTCTAAAACCACTGACTTTTGATATAAAGGCCTCCATGTATTACTATAAGTATAGCATTCTCATGATGTTTCTAAACCTGGTTAGCAATCTCATTATAATCATATAGATAGCAATGGAAAGCAGTATAGCATGCTTTAAAAATAAAAAAGGACAGCCAGACATGATAAGACTAGCAGAAGAGCCAAAACGTAATCAACAGAATCAAAAAAAAAAAGTTCAGGTTTCTTTATAATATAGCTGCAAACATTTTTAAAGCATAAGTCACATTTCAAAAACATTACTATAAGCAGTGTCTAAGAAGTATTCCCGCATGAATGAGATACACGCAGTTTTATAACTTAGGGTCAACTATCTCTTTTTTGAAGGCCATATGAGGTTCAATGGCTGATTTCAAGTAGCACATTAATGATTTATCTTATGATAGTTTCTGTTTAAGGTAAAATGAGATAGCATTGCAGTGCAGGTATTGCAGATGTCAAAGTTATAATGGCATTTATGAGATTATTGATTTTAATGGATATCATTAGGATGATAGGTAGATAGATTTTTGTGACAGAACTGTTCTGTTAGCTGCAGATAATTGGTTTAAAAATCAACTGAAGATTGCTACCCTGCTGTGTGATTTAAACATTATGTCCAAATTGATTAGAAGCACTACATGACTTTAGATTTAATATTCCAAATCTGTCTCAGCCAAACTATAAACATTGGTTGTAGATTTGTGATCATTAACATGAATGACAAGTTGTGGCAGAGTTTTATCAAGATCGTTTTAGGGAGAATGCAGTTACCAGGTCCAGTCTGATACTCTTAAATTCGGTTTTATATAGGAATTATTAATCTTTAAATGACTTAGTTTTCCCAGGCCTGACCGAAACAACCAATCAGATCCTTGTTTTCAAACATCTAACCAGAAATAATGGTTATAAGTTACTAGTATCAAACTTAGCTCCGTTTATTATCTAATTCCTTGTATCTAGGAGCAAAATAAATCATCTTTGCCTTTGATTCAAGTTGTTCTTCTTTTCAATAAGGTGGTCTCTTCCATTGTGCATTGACTCTAGCAATGCACTGTTGGCCTTTCACTGGATACTGTGCAATTTAGTGACATGCACTGATGGCTTGAATGCACCCATGAAATTACCCCCATAGTAACTCAATTTAGTAGAAGGAGATCTATCTGTTGGTATATGATAAATTGATTAAAAAGGGGATCTGACGTTTGTCAGTGTAGTGGAGAATAAATTATAAAAGAAGAGAGAAAAGTATCCCCTATTTACCAATCACGTTACTTCACTAACACGGTTTCTATAAAACTATACATTATTTATTGTTGAAATGTGGCACGTTATACTATTTTTATCATTCCACTCTACTGAAAGTAACTAATCGTTATGAGTGGCATTAAATTGTATCCAACAGCTCAATATTTATTTAACTGAGACACATTAAATTGTTTCAATTGTATTGCTACACTGAGAGTAACATTTATTACAAAAGTGGCATTACTTAGTATTCCATTCGTTCCTATTCCAATTGACAGATCCATATTCTGTTAAAACCTTATAAAAAAGATGTAAACAAGTTTTATAAGGTTTTAACAGAATATGGATCTGTCAATTGGAATAGGAACGAATGGGATACTAAGTAATGCCACTTTTGTAATAAATGTTACTCTCAGTGTAGCAATACACTTGGCACCCATGCACTTTAGGTGCTAATAAAGATATTAATTATATCACAATATTAGTATATCAGCATCTCATTGATTAATTTCATCCACAATTTTACTTTAATTGTTATCAATTTTAACAGAATGTTCACTTATAGAAAGCACAAGTATCCAGTTGTTTAGTGAAGTAACGTGATTGGTAAATAGGGGATACTTTTCTCTCTTCTTTTATAATTTATTCCCCATAGTAACTCAGCACATATTTTAATTTTGTGGAGTGTATACACCACCAGTGAGATCAATCAGATATGCTAATTTAGAAGTTTTACATACAAAGCAATGCCAAATCAGTTCTGTTACAAATGAAATGCTCATTGTATGTGTAGTCAGTCTAACTTGCTATTAATATTATAATATGAAATGCTTTATAGGCAATAGATTTCAAATTGCTCCCACCAGCCTTTGCGACAACAGAGCAATCCCCTTAAATTAAAAGAAATAACTGCCCAGAGGCCAAAACAAAAATGTATTTATTTACTTGTGTACCCAAGGCATGGGAAGGTAGAAAGGTAGAGTTTGGTTATTCATCCTCTAAACACAGAGAAATAAATTTGGTTCGTTCACATAAATATAAATAGCAATGACCATTAGGAAGACTTGACACTTCAAATCAGAACTCCTGACAAATATGCATGTGTCAACAATGACTATGCACCTGGCAGTAAAAATATATATCTTGCATGGAGAATCATACTTTTAATTTCCTAACACCCAGGGGCAGATTTATCAAGGATCGAATTTCAAGGGTTAAAATTCGAATATCAAATTCGAAGGATTTACCACAAATACTTTGATCAAATGATCAAATAAAAATCGTTCAATCAAACGATAAAATGGTTTGAATCGAACGATTCGAACGATTTTAAATGATCGATTGAATGATTTTTATTCGACCCCAAAAAACTTAGAAAAGTGCTGGGGAAGGTCCCCATAGGCTAACATTGACCCTCTGTAGGTTTAAAGTGGCGAAGTATGAAGTCTAAGTATTTTTTAAAGAGACAGTACTTAGACTATCGAATGGTCGAATATTCGAATGATTTTTACTTTGAATCGTTCGAATCATTCGATTCAAATTTGACCAATTAGATGGTCGAAGTACCCAAAAAAATACTTTGAAATTCAAATTTTTTTTCATTCGAATTCTTCACTCGAGCTTAGTAAATCTGCCCCCTAGTGCTTAACACATACACACCATTAGAATACTGTATTTATTTCTTTTATGTATAATATCTTTGGGGAAAATGACTCAAATAATCTTAGAAAATACACAGAAAATGGGGAAAGAAGATGAAAGCCAACCAGTAAAAAGGTTTTTACCTAAAATATAAAACCTGCTTTGAAAACAAGATGTTCTCAGGGTGGTAGCTCTGTTAAGACTACATTCTGTCAATTCTGTTAAGACTACATTCAGATAAAAAGGTTTTTACCTAAAATATAAAACCTGCTTTGAAAACAAGATGTTCTCAGGGTGGTAGCTCTGTTAAGACTACATTCAGATATACCTACCTGTCAATGTCGGATAGTTGCTGGTTCTATGAAAGAGGCCAAGGTTGTATGGTCCCATTGCTTCTTCGTGAAAGACATATATTAATAGAGTAGTCAGTGCCGACTTGTTCCCAGACTCAGTCATTGTTTTCTCTCAATGAATAAAAGCAAAATATTATTCTGCAGATTTTAATGTTGGCTGCCACTAGGAAGGCATATAGGAACACTGAAAGGCAGATGTGCAGCTGAACAAAAATCGATGGTCTCAGGAAAACATACTTATGAAATTAAATATATTATGCTGTATCTGACATACTATCATAAAATTACCTGTTCCCTTTGGAAGTTTTTACTTTTTCCTCGTTACATAATATTTTGTAAAGCTGATATGGTATGATTAGCATCCTTCATTATCTTCTTATAATTTGTGTATATAGTGACTAGAGTTCTATATTTCTATTCCATGTTATATACATATGACCTTTCTAAACATTGAAAGCATAGAATATATGAAATTATCAAATTTATTTCTATATGGGGATGACTGATTTTTAGTGGATTAACGTAATGTCAATTTTTACTGATTAAAAGCTTTGAGAATAAGTACAAATCTAGGGCAATCAATTCAGCCCATACAAAATACGAATATGTATTGATTTATTTTCTATGAATTATGAATCATAAATTCATTCATCTGTTTTTTTTGCTTCGTTTTCTTGAATACAATTACCTTCCGGGCTCCTAGTTGTTTTTTTAAATCTGGCATTGTATAGAATACATCACTCCTTACAATCACTTACAATGGCAAATTCTCTGTGGAAGAAGATTAGCCCATATGCACTGTATGGCGTAAAAAAAAAAACACATTCTGGATCTCATATATATATATATTGTATAAAGAAAGATGAGAGCATGGCTATCAAAATAATGACTGTCAGGGATATGAAAATTATTAGATTGGTGGAGATGTGCCTCTAAACAATTCATCAGTAGAAGGACCAATTCTCCCCTATAGTTAACCCATAAGTCCAAATGAAGGAAAAGGTGGAAGACACGATGACTCTTTTAGGGTGTGTCACATTGAAGGGCACATGTGGCCTTCAATTTTTTGAATGGCAACCAGCATGAGCAATGCTTGAAATGACATTATTATTGTATGACATTATTACTTTAGTAACATCTAACCAATGGGGTTTACAATTTGTAATCAATGCATATTAATTACATGACATTATATGACATTATTACTTTAGTAACATCTAACCAATGGGGTTTACAATTTGTAATCAATGCATATTAATTACATGACATTATATGACATTATTACTTTAGTAACATCTAACCAATGGGGTTTACAATTTGTAATCAATGCATATTGGCAAGTTTATTATGCAAAAAATGGTTTTTGGGTGTGCAATGTTCATAACTCACCTCAAGGTGTTTAGTGCAAGCTTCCCTTGTCTATTTGTGCCATGCACTTTTTATTTTATGTTATTGACAAGAGTACAAGATACAAGTACAGAAGAGCCTGTATATATGCAAAATTATATTGTGAATAGAGTTGTAAGAAACCTATAAATATGGCTACACTGTTATGAAGGTTGGAAAAAGAAGACACAATATACCAATCATTTTATCCTTACACCGGCCCATTTATATTGATTTGTAAAAGGTAAATAAAAGTCCATTGAAGCAAAAGTCAATTGGTGGAAAATAATACATCCTTTCCTTTACCTCACTCGATAAACCCATTCCCATTATCTTGAAACCTTCAGTTTGTGATCTAAAATGCTCTTAAAATCTAGAGTACTAAATATGTATTTACATCCATCTAATTCAAGTGATTCTATGACTAGTATTGTTAGAGTACTCCTTTTCTGATACTAAGGGGCCGATTCATGAAGCTCGAGTGAAGGATTCGAAGTAAAAAAACTTCGAATTTCGAAGTGTTTTTTGGGCTACTTCGACCATCGAATGGGCTACTTCGACCTTCGACTACGACTACGAATCGAAGGATTCGAAGTAAAAATCGTTCGACTATTCGACCATTCGATAGTTGAAGTACTGCCTCTTTAAAAAAAACTTCGACCCCCTAGTTCGGCAGCTAAAAGCTACCGAAGTGAATGTTAGCCTATGGGGAAGGTCCCCATAGGCTTGCCTAAGTTTTTTTGATCGATGGATATTCCTTCGATCGTTGTATTAAAATCCTTCGAATCGTTCGATTCGAAGGATTTAATCGTTCGATCGAAGGGATAATCCTTCGATCGTTCGATCGCAGCATTTGCGCTAAATCCTTCGACTTCGATATTCGAAGTCGAAGGATTTTAGTTCCTAGTCGAATATCGAGGGTTAATTAACCCTCGATATTCGACTCTTGATGAATCGGCCCCTAAAAGTCATTTCCTGTAATCACAAGAAATAGCTTTGTGTTAATTGTGTGGTCCTTCAAATAAGGCTTTCTAGTGAGACTCTTCTGTATTAACATGATGGTATTTATAGATCTTAGACAACTGAAAGCACCTTTTTTCCTGTAATGGAAGCAAACATACTCCCACAAGCCTTTAATTTACTTTGCAGCCCATCTGAATTGTTTCAAGTTCACAGTGCCCTTTTTATAGAGCTGTGCCCGGAACTTTACCCTGTTTTCTGGTCACCTTCTAACATTTGATTTACAAAGCTTTGCAAGCAGAGTATATTCCCTTTTAACAAAATTTAAATTAAAATATACAACTGCTTACTATTAATTACAATTGTATGATGTATTAAAATAACTGAACAATTTTTCTTCATATATGTTCCTTATCAGTAGCGATGCGTGAAACTGCCCCAATTCGCTTTACTGAAAAATTTGTAAAATTGCAGAAAATTTTGTGAAATGGCATTTTTTTTTTGCTAAATTTTTTCTTGCACCAAATGCATTGAAGCAAATGAGCGTACCTCTCCTTTTTTCTCATTTCAAATGCATTGGAGTCAATCTGCGTTTTTTTCTCACACCAATTGCATTGAGCTTTAATTTTTTTTGTATATGTACTTTAGTATATTGCATAAGAATACCCACCCCAAAATGTTTTTATGGGACAATACTGTATATATGTCACTAGGTAAATAGTACTTAGTGATGTCGCTAAACAGAATAACTCATTGAAACTTGATATAATAATATATATTGATATATAATACTTAGGGGCCCATTTATTAAATCTCGATTTTCTCTGGTCGAAGTTTTTAGAGGGAAAACTAGATTTTTCTGTGGAAAAATAAACTAGGATTTTTAGAGATTTATCATATCTCAAAGCTACTAAAAATGACCTACATATGGTTATGGAATTCTTTGGCCACTTTCATTATCTTTATATTTCACAAAAGTGGGTATATAATGGGGCAGATTTAATAAACTCGAGGGAATAATTTGAATTGAAAAGAAATTCGAATTTCGAAGTATTTTTTTGGGTACTTCGACCATCGAATCGGTCAAATTCGATCGAATCGAATGATTTGAACGTTTCAAAGTAAAAATCGTTCGACTTTTCGATAGTCGAAGTACTGTCTCTTTAAAAAATACTTTGACTTCATACTTCGCCACTTTAAACCTACCGTGGTTCAATGTTAGCCTATGGGGGCCTTCCCCAGCACTTTTCTAGGTTTTTTGTGGTCGAATAAAAATCCTTCGATCGATTAAAATCGTTCGAATCGTTCGATTCGATATTCGAATTCGAAGGATTTTACTTTGAGGGTCGAATTCGAGGGTTTTTTAACCCTCGAAATTGACCCTTGATAAATCTGCCCCTATATGTTCCTTAAGTGTTCCAAGAATACATATGCACATTCCTTTAACCCTTAGGATGCAGGGTATCTTTGATAAACACAAAACCTATAGTCAATTACTATCCTTGAATCATCAGAATTTGGCAATAAGGTCCCTGGTGGCTTATTGCATAACATTTCACATTCTACATCATTCAAGCAGTTAATTATTTCCATTAAATTTGAGGTCACTTGAAATACCCATTAGAGGAGGAACAAAAAACCATTTCCACAGAAAATGATCAAATATAGTCTTAACTCATTTCATTTTTATAGACTTCTGTTTGTAGAACTGCCTTTTCTTCCATTTCAACGGTTAATTTGTTGTCAGATTTGTTTCTATGGTAAGAACACTCAGCCTTTACCTGCTAATGGATGTATTATGCACTTGTACAATATCTCTCTTGAAATTTACCATTGTGAATCTAAAAAAGGATACCCTGGATACACTGTTTTTTATTTGGCAAATTAACACCAACTCATATCTTTTGTTCATTAACCAGAACAGCCTGGTTCACTGACAGGCTGACCACACATATCTTGTTCCCTGCAGCCCCCAGTTAGGGCAGTTAGTCCATATCTATCAATGTTTAACTGCCTTGGTTCTCCTCAAGAGTTTTTTCCACACTCTCTGCTTCAGTCCCAAAGTTAAGTTTAGAGATAAAGTATCAGTAAAACCAGAAAATGAAGGTGTTTTAAGGTAATGAAAATATCAGGTACTGTTGCCCTGCACTGGTAAAACTGATCTGTTTGCTTCAGAAACATTACTATAGTTCATATAAACTAGGGATGCACTGAATCCACTATTTTGGATTCGGCCAAAACCCCGAATCCTTCACGAAAGATTCGGCCGAATACCGAACCGAATCCGAACCCTAATTTGCATATGCTAATTAGAGGTAGGAAGGGGAAAACATTTTTTACTTCCTTGTTTTGTGACAAAAAGTCACGTGATTTTCCCTCCCTGCCCCTAATTTACATATGCAAATGGGCAGAAGGATTCGGCTGGGCAGAAGGATTCGGCCGAATCCGAATCCTGCTGAAAAAGGCCGAATCCCGAACCGAATCCTGGATTCGGTGCATCCCTAATATAAACAAGCTGCTGTGTAGCAATGGCGGAAATTTTAAATGGCTTTATGGCACAGGATAAATAGTGGATAACAGATAACATTATTATGTTCTACAGAGCTTATCTCCTATGTGCTGTGTAACCTGAACCTTTCCTCCTTTGAATGGCTGCCCTCAGTTTATCAACACCAAATTTTAGGTTATATGATTCAGACTAAATTATGTATTACAGAGTCAAGAGACTACTATATTAGTCTTAGAGGCTGATTCATCAGTTTTTGAATTTAGCCCTAATTAAATAGGGAAACATAAAATAAAGTTTCTTAAATGTTCTGAGACAATTGCCATTGGCTTCTATAGAAACTCATCAGCTTTTACTTGCAAAGTTTTTCATCCAGATTTTGTTTTTTTTCTTGAATAAATAAACTAAACAAATTCAAAAATATTATTCAGTATATTGGCATTTGAGTTTGTTCTCTTTTTCTCAATTTCTCAAAAAAATTGTAATTTTTTAAATTTGTAAATCTGCCCCTCAACTTATTTATTACACGTGCAAAAGCTAAACCTTTCACATTCCTTTAAAACACCTATTCAGCAATTTTTCTTGTGTGTGCGAATAAATAAATTCTATTCAGTATTAATTAAAATTCATGGCTAAATTGTAGCTATTTTACGCATGTAAGAGAGGTTGCCAAATATAATGACATTTGTAGAATTGAAACACCTTTTCTGTATAACTAAAACCTTTAATTGAGAAAAAAAATATTTACGTGTCAAGTAAAAGATACTTAAATATTCCAACAAGCTCATGGATATATAGGTAAAAAGAGGGAATGTGTGAATACAGATAATTTTAACACTAATAAAAAAGATTTATAGTACGAGCCAAGCTATTTATTACAGTACATATACATATTCTTAATGAATACATTTTTATCAATATGTTCCAAGAAAATTTGGTTTGAGAATTACAGTTACCACATAGCATTGTGCTCCTAAATATTTTCCAATGAATGTGCACATACAGTACCACAATTTGCTGTATCCTCAAGGAATCATGCTGAAAATGATTGATTAATCTTGGGACATAAAAGCCCTATCACATTGACATCAAGGCAGTGAAATTGCTCCAGTGTAAAGGGAAGTTGGTTTAGTGAAATTAGCCATCTGTCTATGATGAATTTAAACACAGATCTGGTAAATTTCAAAACAGCAGTTGCCTGCTGCTTGCTTTGCATTGATCAGTATTCATGAACCACTCACACTAATTTCCTGAGACTCCATATTACTACTTTGGTTTAAAACCCATCTAGAAAAATACTTCTTTAAATGTCCTTGTTTACTTTCTCTACAGAATGAAGCTCTGAATAATTTATATATCTGTTGATCTAGTGAAAACATGTTTCTAGGGAAATACTGACATCAGTTTCTACACTGTAGGTCAAGCATTGCAGATGTCTGTTGTGCATCAGTAGCTTAAATTATATTCTAAATCAGTCTCAATAATTATGTTTTTAATAATATACATATAAGTTTAACTGTATCTCAAGTGAGTTTTGCCTGTTTATGGATACTAGGGGGCAGATTTATCAAGGGTCGAATTTTGAAGTAGAAAAAGCTTTGAAATTCGACCATCGAATTGGAATACTTCGACTTCGAATATCGAAGTCGAAGTTTTTTTACATCGAATTTCAAAGTAAAATCGTTCGAACGGTGAAATCCTCGAATAGCATGATTCGAAGGATTTCATCCATCGATCGAACGAACGATTTGTCTTCGACTTCAAACAACTTCGAAAACTGCTCTAGAAGGTCCCCATAGGCTAACATAGCACTTCGGCAGGTTTAATTTGGCGAAGTATTGAAGTCAAGGTTTTTTTAAAGAGACAGTACTTAGATTATCGAATGGTCAAATATTCGAACTATTTTACTTCTAATCGAATTCGAAGTCGAAGTCGTAGTATCCTATTTGATGGTCGAAGTATCAAAAAAATTACTTTGAATTTCGATTTTTTTTTACTTCGAAAATTCCCTAGAATTCACTTCGACCCTTGATAAATCTACCCCTAGATTTATATTATTGCTGCTCAAGCAAGAACAGGGTTTTTTTTTTTTGCATCTTTACCATGAGCTAGGAGCTTTATGCTTTCATAAGGGTTAAACCCTCAGTTTAAAACTAATGAGCTAGAGAATGAGGATCCAGACCTTAGTTTCCTGATAAACCTTAGTAAGCATATTACTCATTTTACATAGCTTCCCTTAAATGCATTATACTCTAGAAATACAATTCTCAATAACACAAGACTATAGCTGTTTTAAAGTAATTTAGGTATATTACTGTATAAAACATTAGACAAACTCAGTATCACAAAGAGCATTTGATATACTGTATGTATAATGTTTCAGACACACATTGCTGAGTGGCACATTGGCCTGGTAGTGCATTGTGATTTAGACACATGCTGCAGAGTAACATTTGTACTGATAACTATATGATCAGAATTCAAGCTGAATCTTTGTATTGCTAACTGGATAATGCAACACCCATCTGTTTAATAACTCTAAAAAAGTGTTTAATGTGGATGTTAAATTAAATTGATAATGCTACCTCTAAAATGTATTCTTTATTTCTTTTGCTATTCATTAGAGACATATAGCAGAAGTTTGTACTTAAGCCTAGCTAAGCTTTTGATATAGGATAGTGTTTCTTTGTTAAAATAAACTGAGATGCATATGCATCTCAGTGATTGGACATATATGTCATAGTTTGCTTTGTAAAGCAGATAATAAAGGCTGCCCCATGTTTCTTGTTCTGTTTTTAGATACTTTGCGCAAGTTAATCTCTTCAGGGATATTCCCAAGGGCCCACACACGCACATTGTTCTCTACCAGTCTAGTTGCATTTACAGCACGACAGGCTCCGAGTACTTTACTTTCCAGGGCAAAGAGACAGATATTTTTTTTAGTGTACCGCACATCAGTAGCAAGAAACAATGCATTGTTTCCGAAATTTCAGCTCAGAAAGTATGTAAATTTTAAATGCAGGCCAACAGTATTTAAAAATTCAGACTGCCAGTATTCCTAATAGTATAGTTACATTTGGGTCTTATATGAACTGAAACACCCTGGCATAATGTTACATTACAATTCTGAAGACCCATAAGTGCCTATTATATTATATATAGTGCCTATTATATTATATATAGTGTAATACTTGCATGAGCACACAAATAGTTAGGGGCGAATTTGGGGCGTTTTGCTTCGCCGAAAAAGCTGGAAATTCGTGAAACGGCGCCGGCGTCTCTTTTATGATGCTGGTGTCCATTTTTTTGATGCTGTCAAATTTTGACTGGCGAATTTTTACAGCAGTTTCGCGAATGTATTCACCGGCGACGAATCGCGGAATAATACAATAATCTAAAAAATAACTGCGTACCATGGGCCTAAAAGTTTCAGTTGAGAATGTTCTTAGGGTGCTTGGATCTTTTTGCCAGTATACTGCCAATATCAACCATAATTGTCTTTTTTTTTACATTTATTTTTTTTACTATTGAATACAATAAAAAGCAAAATAGGAAGTAACCATATATAGGATAAAAGCTCATTGAAATAATATTGTGAGACACATTTAAACAATTTAGATTATCTGTATCTCCATAATATTTTTACTTGTAAAATTCACATTGTTTTTACAATAATACACACAAGCCCACTGACTTCACTCCTATCGCTGTATGTATGTATTAGCATAGTGTTTACGGGTGCGAAACTTTATTGATGCAGACTGGAGGTAACATTCCGGGTCTTAGTTTTTATGTTTAACCTCATTTAAACATTTATGAACTTTATTTTGTTTTAGGGATTCTTTCTTTAATCTATTCTTGAGGGTATATCTTATCATCTAGAAGTATTGAATAAAATCCACACACAATGCCAGAATTACTCTGTCCTACAGCTGTATACTGTTGGCTGTCAACATATATCAATTCTGTCTAGAGCTATAAAATTTAGTTTATCTTTAAGTTAATTGAATCACCTAAAAAGATTCAGTGTTGGTCATCTCAGATCAAAATTATCACCAATGTTAAATGGCTGTGGCATTTGTTGGGTATTGTTTGCCAAAACTATCAAGGTTTATCAGTAAAATCAGGATTATAATTTATGTATAGTCAGATATTATAAAATTCACATTTAGTGCTTTTAATCATATATTAAAGCTGGCCAAGAAGAATTGTAAAAAAAAGAAAAAATACCAGCTGAATAGACAAACATGTTACCCTATAACTGGTTCCCTGGCAGTATGAGTCGCAAAGTCTAGTTTGGGGTATAGATGTGTGTCTAAATGTGTGTACTGGTTACCTGTGCAGAAGTATCATATTCTAAGATTCCTTTACACATAGAAAACATGCTTTAGCCAAATATTCAATCTCTTAGGATAGGTGTGAACAGCAGACTCTAAAAAGGAGCAGCACATGGTCAATTTATTTACCTATCTCATGCATCCCTAGCAATTTATTAAACTCACAGGCACACAGAAGAAATTAGAAAATGTTACTTTACTGTGTATATGCTAATCATGACCAAGCCCACAATGAAAGAAAGAAAGGATGACCTACCTGCATTTGTTCTTTACCTGGCCTCACCCCCAGTAAATCAGGATTTCCTTCCCCTTTAAGGTAGGCTGTGGAACATCAGGGAATATCTTGACATGGAATCATTTTTCAAATTTTTTAAGCCTCAAAAATTTGGAAAACTTTTTTGTTGTGCATCATTTTTGTCGCAAACTACATTGGAGTCTATGGGTGTTTTTTTGTGACACCTTGTTTCTGCTTTGGGAGGGCACATGCATTTCTTTGCTCAGTAAACTGCTACACACATGCCCCACATTGTTAGAGGAACTTTTTATACACTGTGCTGATGTGTGATTTTTTAAAAGTCTGATTTAGATTTTTTCATAATTTTTGCATTTGGCGTTTAGTAAATCACCCCCTACATCTAGTTGACTGGTAATGGTATCTACTTCTACACTAAAACAACCAATAATAAATCTGACCACCAACAGATAATATTGGGGTGCTTTCTATCCCACATTAAAATGAATGAACTATATAATTATGTGTATGTCATTATATAGGCAGTGGAACGGTTCAGATCCATTTGGTTTAATGTGGCAGGAGAGGGGAATTATGTATCTCGCGTGTCTTTTTTTTTTTTGCTGTATGCCTCTTTTTTTTGTTGCACATCATTTTTATTTTGTTGTGCAAAGCAAATGAGCAAAACACAGAAGTTCATGGCAAAGCTATACAGAACTACATTTTTTGCTCATTGCTATTTGCCTATTGGTTGATGGCAGCTACAGACCAAATGCTGTTGGATATCATACAACAATATTTATTTTCTCCTTTATCTCCACAGTTGGCAAGTAGATCTTTTGTCCATCTGAGGATTTAATTTTATAAGGCTCATTAATACTGTATGTAATATAGTAAAAAAGCTATGGTTCAGAATACACCTATATACATTAACAAAATATAATACTGATTCCATGAGCATGAACTAATTTGCAACACATTCACTCATTAACCATGCTTAATTTATTTAACATATCTGCCAATTAGGTGACTAATTAGGTATAATGCATTGCTTAAAGTATAATTCAAAATTTAAAAAAACGACAGCAAATCTGCATCATTCATATTTAGTATAGTTTGCGTATTTGCTGTACCCTCTAAAATATGCTTTAACTGCATAACCTTGTTCTAGTAATTAGAAAACGTGTATAGTGAGTCTCATCTGCGGGATGGTTTTTCATAAAAAGCAATGGGTTTTCTCAAGGGGTGCTTTAATCTCCATGACTGTATAGCTTGAAATCACTGGGTAGCCCCATCCTGCTGATCTTATCAGTACTCAGATTTTATCTCTCTCCGCTGACAGGAAGAAAGCAAACCTTACCAGTTTGGAACTCCAAGAACAAACATTATTCCCGAGTTGTTGCTAATTTCAATGTATTAAATCATTTTAATTACCCTATAAAATGAAACTTGCTGAAGAAATGACTTTCAGGCAGCATTTCATCTGATTAGAACTCATTTTTATAAGGTCAGTAATACTGCTATACCTATCTCTAAATGCATCCCTTAGTAACACAAAGCCCCTCATTTTTACTTGCATGCATGAAAATGCTATACATATAGCAGCTACACCCTAATTGTCTTGTGCCTTGCACCTTGTGTAGGGGTGCAAGGGAGCCTTTTTGCTTTAAGCAGGTATAAAGAACAAAGCTCTAAAATTGTAAGCAATGTAGAGGTGTATAAGTTTACAATGATGACCCACCTGCATCACATTATTTCTAACATGGGTGCAACTTCTGTGCCATTAATTGTGATAGGTGCTTGTTTTCAATGCATTCCTGTATAGGTTTTCTGCTGGTTTGAAGCTGCTACATTTAAGGGCAGATTTACTAAGGGTTGAAGTGAATTTGAGGGAATTTTCGAAGTAAAAAAATTCTAAATTTGAAGTGATTTTTTGGATACTTCGACCATCGAATAGGATACTACGACTTCGAATTTACTTTAATTCGAAGTAAAAATCGTTCGAATATTCGATCATTCGATAATCAAGTACTTTCTCTTTAAAAAAACTTCGACTTCAATACTTTGCCAAATTAAACCTGCCGAAGTTCTATGTTAGCCTATGGGGACCTTCTACAACATTTTTCTAAGTCTTTACACATCGAATAAAAATCCTTCGATCGATCGCTAAATTGTTCGAATTGTTCGATTCGAACAATTTAATCGTTCGATCGAACAATTTTTATTCGACCGCAGGATTGCCAAATTTGTTGAAAAAACTTCGAATTCGATATTCGAATTCAAAGTTTTTTTATTCGATGGCCGAATTTCGAAGTTCTTTGTACTTCGAAATTCGACCCTTGATAATTCTGCCCCTAACACTTGTGTTTGAGAAAAAGCAATTTATTATGGGAAACATTTAGAATAATGCCTTTTTTTTTCCAATAGTTGATGAAGCCTATAGTAGCTAAGAATAGAGTAAAGAACACTGCTGCCAGCTATCTTGGGAGTATGCTAAAAATACCATTAAGCTAAAATTTTGACGCCGGTGAATTTTCGCAGCAATCTTGAGGATTTATTTGACGATGACGAAACGCGGAAATTTGCAGTGAATTTGCGCCTGGCAAATAAATTAGCCCATCACTAATGGCTTTTCTTTGTACAGGCTATGATAAAATCTAGGAAGTTATCTCTGTGATGGAGAGTACTATTTACTGTAGTGCTACTTTCAGTTGGTCATGCTTGCAATGACATTATACAGTACCATACAGAATTAGAGTGCTCACCTGAACGTAATTACCCTCTCGGGTGCCGGGTGCTAAACAGTCCACAGGACCTCCTGCTCAAGGTCCAAATAACTCGAACATCCAAAGAAAACTGTAGCACACCGATCAAACTTGTCTTGTGAAGAAAAGTGTTTTTATTGGCTCACGGCAGACATACAGTACCATGACCTTAAACTGTGAGGCTGTGTCTCTTTCTTAACTTCTTGCAATGGGAATATAACAGAAAAAAAGCTTTTGAATGATCATATAGATTAGTAGTACCCAACCAGTGGCTCGTGAGCAACATGTTGCTCACCAACCCCGAGGATGTTGCTCCCAGAGGCCCCAAATATATTATAGATAATCCTTGAGACCACCAGTCTGAGAGATAATGACTGCTTACTTAAGGGTAAAACTGTAGCTGAGCCTATAATATCTTCACAGAGGCCTAAGGAGGAAAAAAAGCAAATTGCAAATCGATGTCCAGTTTTTAAAATAACATAAAAAAAATTAATAAGTAAATAAAATAAACTAAAGATATAATGACCCTCATGGGTCTTCTGCATTACATTCATCAGAAGTATGTAACCTGATAGTTATAAGGCAAGTCTGTCTGTTAGAGGCATGCACCCTCAAGACCAAACTACAAACCTCTCTCTCAACTAATGCAATTAAGCACAATATAGCTAATATTTTTTTTTTTACATACTAGGGCTTATTCGGGTTTTATTAAAAGTCGACAAAAGTTGATGTTATCTTTTAAAAAAAATGTTTTATTGTTTATATAAACAATTCAATGTATATTATAGGCATATACTGTATAATATTAACCTAAGTAAAGAACAACCTTTTAGATGAAAATGAGGATAAAGAAACACAATTGCTCTTACTGTTTTTATCATTGATGCATTTGTTTTGTAGAATATTTATGTTCAGTCAGTAAAAATAAACATTTAAAATTGGAAAGTCAATTCAATTATTGATTTTGCCACTTAAAATATCTCAAGGCTTCCCAACTGCACCCAACTGTACATATTACCTTTTCCTGCCTATTTTTATTCATGTCCTAGTTCTGTCTAGTGTAGTATCAAGTAGTATGCGCCAGTATTCTTACATTTTAACACAATTCACAACATATTATCTGGCATATAGGGATTACTCAGAAATGACCAGTTGTATTTTAATAATCCAATCTCTATTATTTGTATCTATCTAATTAGGTGCAGTCAGTTCTTGCATGTTTTTAGACAAGTGTATAATATTTGAAGGTAATTGTTATAATAATACACAACTGCACAAACATGAAAATATTCTACGAAATAAATTTGTATATCTGTTACTCTCAATGATCAGAGAGAGAAACAAATACCAACTTCTTTAAATCCTAGGAGTGCTATCCCTGTGCATTTTGTTGTGTATATATAATTATTTTACAACAAAGGTGTTCTACAGTGATGACCAAGCATAGATATCAATAGTACAGTTACCCAAATGTTTTGAATCCATTTTTCCAGAATCCATAATTTATAAAAGATTTTTAATGAATGGTGTACAACATATTCAGAACCAAACATTTACTTAAGTGAGCCTCCTACAGTATGTGGTGGGGGATAATATAGCTATTATTAATGTTGAAGAAGATAAATGTCATTTGTGCGACTTCACTTTGACTAAATTTGTTATTTTATGTATGATGTTCTGAACATCCATCAAATTATGGTTTTAAGGAAAGCATCATTTGACTAATTTATAGCAGCCTTGATGTTCTTAAACAATATACAATATACTATGACTGTTGTGAACAAAGTTTAGAAAAAGATGTAGAATTGATAAGAAATCATTATCTCCTTGTAACAATATATTAATATTTTTGCAGCCTGGAAAACATTGTCACCAGTAAAGGAGTGCAGCTCACCTTAGCCAACATAGTCCAAACTACCCCAGTGGAAGAAGCTTGCACTCATGCAGAGCTTGTGTAAAGCCCACCTATAATTGTAAACCAGAGCTCTGATTTGGCAAATGATCCTCTTCCATAAGGAATGGGTAGTGTTTGTGATGCCAGCATGAGTAGATAGGAAAGTCTACATAAGATTTTCTACTGTCTACTGTCTACCCAATATATCACAAATACGTTGGTTAGAAATTGACCCTGCTAAGCTATACACAGGGAATTCTGTCTAGCATAGCATCAAGTAGTATTTTAGAGGGTAGCTCCAATACACAAGTATGGCCTTTCATACTCAGCAACTGGTACCATGAGGTGTGATATAAATATAGTATACCTTATTCTTAGGACATAAGAAGATGTGAGAAAAAGTGTTGCCATGTAGCCATATAGTGAGCAAATATAGTAAATACAGCACCTCCCGCTAAAGAATAATTAATAGAGATCCCTGTCCATAGCATAGTAAGTACAGTTCATTTCACTTTATCAAACGGTCACTATTGGTATCAATGTACAATACACATTCCATTACGTCCTACAGGCAGCACATCAAGGGTTAATATCCCATGCCTCCTGGTAGGACAGGTAGTAAATAGTTAAACACAGCCTTTAAACCCCACAGAAAGCCCCTCCCACTCATGTTTTTTTCCTGTCCTACCTGGGATAGGTAGCGAAGAGGATCAAGAACCAGGTCCTGAGGGACTTGAAGGCCGTTCCAAAGCTACCTGAGGGTAAGCGGAGGGGGGGTTTTTACCCCTGGGCAAAAATGTGGTCCAAATGTATAGCTGTGGAAACAGGCTATGGGCGCGCATATTGCAAGTGCAGAGGAATGGGATGTTATGCGCATATCCATTGCGCATCAGCAGATTGTACCGGAGCGGAGCGGGTGAGGAGAGCTTCACTTCCGGGTATGACGCGCAATGACGTCACTTCCGGTTACACGCGCCGGAATGGCGCGAACGCCAAAAGAAAGTATTTGGGGCACACATACTGAGAAAGTACTCCTTCTCTACTTCAGAGGTCTGAAAGGAGAAAAATTGGCTGGATGGTACCAGGCTGGAGGCTCTGCAGGAAAAGGGAAAGGTATGCACATATATACTTATGTTATCTATTCCCTGTAAATGCGCATTAAGATATATATATATATTAATATATATACACATATATATTCATTTTAGATGTCTAAGTCACCATCCAAGCGTCATCAAAAAATGAAGCATAGATTATGTGCAGCATGCGAACAACCATTGCCAGATGAACATATTCAAAGACTATGCTTGACTTGTATGAAAAACACTCTAGAAGAAGATCAAGTGAAACAGTCAGAACACTTTATTGACTGGTTTAAAGGGATGATGTCACAGACGTTTGAGGAGATGAAACAAGCTATGGGTCCTTCTACATCAGATAATAATGATGATTTGATAATTTTGGATCAAGTATCAGGGGACTCAGAATCTGGCGAATTATCTTCATCTTCTTCCGTTTCATCTGGGAAAAAAGAAAAAAGCGAAGGTGTATTTCTTTTTCCGACAGACAAAACCCAAAAGCTGATTAGAGCTGTAAATAAAGTAGTGGAGGATCAAGACAAAAAGAAAGAACAAAGTACTTCTAAAGATTCACTGCTGTTTTTCTCTAAACAAAGAGCCGATACATTTCCTGTCAATCCAGTGATTAAGGAGATGATGGAAGCGGAATGGAAAGATCCTACCAAGAGGCCAGAATTGTCCAGAAGATTTAGACAAATTTTGTGGAATACCGTTTGAACCATTAGATCAAGTAGAGTTGAAAATGTTGACTCTTAAGGCGGTGTTTTTGACAGCAATAACTTCGGCTAGAAGAGTTGGTGAGATACAAGCTTTGGGAGCAACAGAACCATACAGTATATCAGATTCTGTCAAGATAAAGTATGTTTGAGAACCCTACCAGATTTTGTACCTAAAGTGCCCACATCTTGGTGTGTTAATGCTGAGATAAATCTACCTACTTTTTGTGCAGAACCCGAAAATGAGATGCAAGAAAATTTACATAGGCTGGACTTAAAAAGATGTTTACTAGTCTACTTAGACAAGACAAAAGTTTTCAGAAAGTCTGATCATCTTTTTATCCTGTTCAGTGGAAAGAACAAAGGGAAAAAAGCTTCAAAAGCAACAATTGCAAGATGGATTAAACAAGCAATTCTGTTGTGCTATGAGCTAGATGATAAAAGTCCACCAGAAATATTAAAAGCTCATTCAACAAGAGGAATGGCAACCTCATGGGCAGAGAGAGCTTATGCTTCACCACAAGAGATATGTGAAGCGGCTACTTGGTCCAACCTTCATACGTTTGCAAAGCACTACAAACTTGACATCCTTTCCATGCAAGATACAGCCTTTGGTAGCAAAGTACTCCAAGCGGTGCAGTAAAGAAACTAATAATGTCCCTCCCAAATTAGGGAAGCTAGTAAATTCCCTTGATGTGCTGCCTGTAGGACGTAATGGAATGGGAAAATTGGTATACTTACCATCGAAATTTTCCTTTCCATTAGTCCGTAAGGCAGCACAAACATACCCTACCCTAATAAATATATTTAAGCATTGAGTGTGTGTGTTTATATAAGAAAGGAGCTAGTAAAATAACATGAGTGGGAGGGGCTTTCTGTGGGGTTTAAAGGCTGTGTTTAACTATTTACTACCTGTCCTACCAGGAGGCATGGGATATTAACCCTTGATGTGCTGCCTTACGGACTAATGGAAAGGAAAATTTCGATGGTAAGTATACCAATTTTCCCATTCTTAGTTTTACATCTTGGGATCACAAGTTTTAGAGACAGTCTTAATGACTGTTGTGTGAATGACATTGAACATCTCTTTAATATATACTGTAGGACATTGTGAAAATTGTTTTTTGCCTGTTATTCTATTCTATATTATTCATTTATTACTTAATTTTCACTGTACATTATTACTGGATTTTGTTGTGTTCTCATTACCTACCCCTTCCTCCCCATTAAAACAGATAATGAGCTTGGTTGCCTCATTTGCTCACTTTGTTCATACATTATCATCATAACAATAACCATAGATATTTTTTAATTAAATCAACAGGGAAAATGCATGTCCAACACACGCCGTATATAAAATCTCATGTTGAAAACAGGTGTATATGGGCCTTTTCACCAGCATTCTGTCCAATTAATTAGAAAATAGCTAATATATCCTTGTATGAGGATAGTGGCCTATGTGTATATAAGTTGGTAAATGTTCAGAATAAATATTTATTAAAATGCAAATTAAAAACAAATTAAGAACAAACTCTATTTTACAAGTGTAACCATGGATCTGTAAAGGATTAAAACATAAGGGACAGAATTAATTAACAAAATGCCTCTAAAGCAGTAATGGGCTTTACTATTTGAATTCTCTATTTTCTGGCCAGATGGAGTTAATTAATTTTTAACATGTAAACGACCCTAGGTTCTCTATCTCGGTGTTAATACACTGATTTAATCTGACTAGGCAACTATGAAATACCACTTCTATGTCATTTGTGACCTTTTACTTTTAATGAAAAACAACCTAATAGATCTTAATACAACTTTTTGGCAAGGTAGTGCATTTAAATCTAATAATGTTGTTTTTTGAGTTTAGTGGCTTGTAATTAGGAGAAATAATGCACTCCTGCCTAATACTGATTAGTATGCCTTTACTGAAGAAATAACAAAAGGGGATTTAAAAATAAAAAAACTTTAAAGTTCAGTGGAACAGACCCAGCATTTTTCAAACTGTATAATAAAATACAGGCTACCGAAATAAAGAACCTGCATTTGGCAGAAGGGTAAGAAGAAATGTGTCATCTTACAGAATGCTGCAGGTTTTGTTAACTCTAAGGGGCAGATTTATCAAGGGTCGAAGTGAATTTGAGGGAATTTTCTAAGTAATTTTTTAGATACTTTGACCATCGAATAGGACACTAAGACTTTTACTTCGACTTCAAATTCCTAGTTTTGTATTTTATGTATAAATCATCTCTAAGGATCACTTCCAGTGTATACTTGGGGGATGATTGTGTAAATATCAAGTATATTGTAATAGGTATGTTGCAAGTGTTTGTATTGAGAAATTATGGTCAAATTAGCCAATTCATCACCCATGCCCCCATATCATGAGATGCTTATGTTGCCCATCCAAGGTGATTTCCAAGAGTCTTGGTGAGCTTTTTTCTGTTGTACTACTACAGAATTATATTTAAAGAAATAGTGGGCCCTATTAGCTGGAATGCTAAGGTTTCACAAAATTAACACATTTAGAGCACCACACAACAAGATATGTGTGATAAAATGGCACATTTGATGGAACTTTGTCCTATTAAGACTATCAAACATCTGCCTTTGCATCAAAGGTACAGTAATACTTTGAAGTAAGAGTATGTCATTATTCTCGGAAAAGCTCCACATTCTCACAGAATGCAGGTCTGATTTGTGTCAGATACAAAAAATTAAACTGTAAACACTTCAAGAAAATTATGCATAGCACCTGCAAGTGTATATGATGCCTCTAATTTCAAAAACGTATAAAGAGGAGAAAATCACTTCCGTTTGTTAATAGCATTCAACTATTTTCTGCTATGCTTTTCTGACTCTCAGTAAAGGTGATTCATATCTGATTTTTCAGAGTTGAGTAATTTCGATTGCTTAGAAAACAAAGGTTTTGGCAACATGAGCCTTGGCCTTGTCATTCTCAGCTGTGTAAAGGGTCTCCAGCTGTTACTGATCTTCATCTCCCATTGGTGTCTTCTCTTAACTATCCTTTTAGGCACATATTTGCATTTTACAGATGGAAACTCCCTGAACTCTGCATCTTGCTTTCACAGCCACACCATTTTCTTCACTAAAATGAATGGTGTACCATATGCTCCTTATGCACCAGATGCATAAATCATGGTCCCTCAATTTGCACCTTTTTGTATCTGCCTCGGTTATGTTCTAATTTAAGACATAAGACATGAGTTCAGTTTGAAGGTGGAAAAACAGCTCTTATTACTACAATGATATTTATTTAGAGTTTTCATCATGATCCTCATCATTCTATATTATGCTTAACCTCATGAAGACTGGAAGGTTTGAACCTTCTTAACCAAAGCTTTAAAAAACCATGGTATGGTTAATTCCAAGAAAAAGACCTAAAATGACAAGAAACAACACCTTTCATTGTAGCGTGAGTAAATTTAAGTATGCACACAGTTGAAGGGACATGCTTTACGAACCATATAATATTGTCATTATTTATAGTGCACAGTAATAAGTTACTAAATATAGCACCTGCTGTGTAATGATGGCCATTGTTTGATTGTCTTAATAGATAGCAATAATTTGGAATTATGGTGACCTTTACTTCAGTTTCTTGCTGTAATGCTGATCACTACTAGTAGATTTTAACGCATTGCAGTCTGCTCCACGGCTGACTTATAAATAAATGTACATATCTGGTAACTGTGCTGTCAGTGGAGCCACACAATGGACTTTATTTTCTTTATTTCCATAAAAAATGGGACATAAATCAGTTTATTTTATGCTTTGCCAGCTCAACACCCAAAGCTACAAAAAGTAAAAAACAAAACCAGGAGGCAACATTAAAAAGTTTTGTTGGTAGCCTAGCCAGATAAAGTCACATTAGTCTAGCATAATAAAATCACAAGAATTTAAACACACAAGAAATCTTATTTGGTCAGATGGCAAGCTATATGTTTGGCTGTACCTACTATAAGCATAAAGTGATACCTTTTTTAATATATGTATCAATTCATTGGTTAAATTAATGAATGAATTAATAATTTTTTTTATTAATCAGATGAATGGTTGGAAAATAGTAGAAAATAGTCACATTTATATAATCTAAATAACAATGAAAAGTACTATTTATCAAAACTCAAAATGCTTGCTCAGCTCCCATTGACTTCAACATTACCTCACAAGCTCTAAGATGCTAAAGTTTCAAGCTTTTTTTTCGTAATAAATAATGCAAATTTGAGTTTTTTAAAGCATATCCATATTCATAATGTTTAGCGCAAAAATTGATAAATAATCCCCATAGTATTAGTGGTAATGTACCTAGATAGGCATCAAATTGAGTTGCTTTTGATGTAATTTTTAGATGGAATTTGGTACCCTAAAGCTGCACAGTTGGCACAGTCTAGCAATTAAAAAGTTTCTTCTCAAAGGGAAGCAGACAAGGCGTACACTCATCTATTATATTAGCTCCTCTAGTAAAAACTAAAGGACCTTATATAAAGAAGACAGGATAGAGGTGTTGATATATTAACTAAGGTGTAATGGTGTAAGCATATAGATGAGTAGTGGTATTGGGTTCAACAGGACCATATATTAACTGTCTGCCCTATTGCAGGTAGTTAGAACAGGGCTTGCCTGTACCTGCCAATGCTGTGCTGTGCACCTTATGGCAGACTTTTTTTTATCTGGTGAAAGGTGCACAGTGCAGCCAGACCCTTTTCAAAAGTGCTCTGAGCATGAACATTAAGGGACATGCTTGAAACTTATAAGATGTACCTTACAGAGTTTTTAATATATTGCTGTGATAGTAAGCCACACATATATACTATAGAATGATAAGCTACACTTACAAAATCAAAATTTTCTCTGCAAGGTATAAAGTTTTTAGGTTCCGATCACTTATCAGTATTCTTCTCTCCTCTCTTGTTTCCTTACCTATCTTTTTATCCTGAGGAGACAAAGAGGTCAGTAAGAAGATTACATCCGAAAAGACAGAATAATGTCAATGGTTTGTCACTTATAATCACTGACCCAGACACACATCAAACTGGTTTTTCTTCTGAATTGCAAAAATAGCTGGATACTTTTATTCGCTGTGTATTTGTTAAGGAACAGAATACTCTACCCAAAAATAATTATGAAAAAAAATAGTGAAAAATATGTCCTTTAAGATTTAGGAGTGTCGAATCATCATGAAATGTTGGATCAGGTTGAACTTGATAAATGTATGTTGTTTATTTCCTCCCACTCTAATTAAGTGCGTGGAGCATGAAAATATCTTGGAAACTTTGATTTGAAGAAAATATAGTAAGGTTAAGAAATCCATACCCATTAATATAATACCAAAAAAAGTATTTATAGGGAAGTTATCAAAAGCACTAAAGTTAAATGGAAACAATATCCCCCTCCCCTTTTGACTTTCACTCATTTAGTTGGGTTTATGCCGAAAAGGTATAGAAACACTTCCACAAATAAATATATGGGCTGAGCCATGAGCTGAACTCATTTTTTAATAGCTCAAATAAAATAGCTCATATCCAAAAGGGGGTACATGTTCTCTTTATTGGTGAACTTCATAGGTCCCAGAAGTTATTCGAACTGTGTATTTTATTTATTCCCACTGTCTAATTTATAAGACCATTACACCATTTTTCTTTATGTATTACAAAGCATTCCATACATATGTGGTGCTATATATATATATATATATATATATATATATATATATATATATATATATATATATATATATATATATACACACACAGGGGCTCTCCGCCAATGAGGCGGCAGCGCCTGAAAGGATTCCAGGGGCGGCAAAAAGCCGCTCCTGCACCCTTAAGGTTTTTAAACGGAAATTCGACTGTAGTATTGCGAGAGAGCGTAATTGCGCTCTCCGCAATAGTGTTTCTGCCTCCCCTCCCGACACGTAAGCTGGTGAGGGGGGGGCGGAATTAGTCAGAATCAGTCAGGATGCATCCTGACAACGGTTCAGAGAGAACCGAAACGCGTTGATGTGGGGTAGATTGTAACACTCCAATAAAAAGCCTTTTTTCACTACACCCGTGAGTGCTCTTGACTGTATCTTTATGCTCCCTCTTGAAGAAACACCCGGGATTCGATTGTTTGATGGTGAGTGCCGGGCGGTTCAACAAATTGACTATATATATATATATATATATATATATATATATATATATATATATATATATATATATATATATACATTCAGTAAAGAAGGTCCGCACTCTCAGGACTTAAAAATTAGATAATGTTTTATTAACAAAAGACTAACGTTTCGGCCTAAACGTTAGTCTTTTGTTAATAAAACATTATCTAATTTTTAAGTCCTGAGAGTGCGGACCTTCGTTACTGAATAATTATTTCGAAAATTTTGGACACTGCACCCAGGCAAATTGAACCTAGTGACGAGACTGCCGACACTTCATATATACATATATATATATATATATATATATACACAACACTGTTGTAGCTCCCACCCTTCCCAGCTATAGTCAGGTGATCCCACTGGTGTCTAATAAAAGGGCAGCCAAGTATGGAGGTTTACTTTGAAAGCAGCTAGTAAGTTGCAGGTAAAACCTAGTCCCTTTGTAAAATGTATAATGAAGCAATAGAATTCTTAATGAATCAGATGAAAATTGAGCATAGGACTGGCCAGATATGGGATGACTTTGACGTAGTTGGCCAGCTTAAATATATTGCAATATATGGACAAACAATCCCTGTTTTGTTTAAAGGGTAAGGCATTTTTCAGTAGCAGTATGCACAAAATGTCGCTGTCTTTAATATATTGATAATGGGTTGAGTGCAGAGGACTCTTGTATTTGACTATATATATATACACACACATATATATATATACATATATATATATATATATATATATATACACATACATATATATATACGTATATATATATATATATATATAAATGCAATATCACAAGCAGTTTATTAGGTGGTTAGTTATAAGAAAATATATAACTATAACAATCACATGGAGTAATATCTTGAAAGTATTTGTTTCCCTTTGTTTTTCTGCAAAATTACATTTTGTTTTATGTGCTTTTAGTATATACTTGAGGAATATGGCACAGTGTATTATAAAGAAGGAGGGACATGTTACTGCCTGTTTGCAGGTTTTGAGTGAAATGCCGACTGCACTGCAGTTAGAGCAAATGGGGCATTTTGTAGCTCTGCTGGGAATTTGTTCTATAAAAGATGGCATCAATAATTTTAACATCAAGCTGTCATCTCTTAAGGAAATCATTGAGCTGTGAATTTAAATTAGCATTTGGCTGATAAAATACTGCAAAGTGTGTTCTTTAATATGGACAAAGGCAGATTTATTATGTCTATACAACAATACAATACTAAAATTCATTCACATCATTGGCAACTGTAAAGCTGGGATATTTTTATATAGTAAAACTTTAATGTGATAAACTACACAGTGTTTTTATTATGATTTCTATTATGATTTAGAGCCTGTAGTTAAATATTGAAAATTCTCAACTAAAGAGGTAGCACTCCAAGGGGCAGAATTACATATGGTCGAATATCGAGGGTTAATTAAATCCTTGGAATCGTTCGATTTCGAAGGATTTGAATCCATCGATAGAACGATTTTTCTTCGACCAAAAATTGCTAGGAGGTCTATGAGAATCTTCCCCATAGGCTAACATTGCACCTCGGTAGGTTTTAGGTGGTGAAGTAGGGGGTCGAAGTTTTTTTTAAAGAGACAGTACTTTGATTATTGAATGGTCGAACGATTTTTAGTTCGAATCGTTCATTTCGAAGTCGTAGTCGAAGGTCGAAGTAGCCAATTCGATGGCCGAAGTAGCCAAAAAAAACATTCGAATTCTAAGTTTTTTTTTGTTCTATTCCTTCACTCGAACTAAGTAAATGGGCCCCCAAATATTACCTTAGAATTAGTAAAGGTAAATACTGAGCCCACCTTAATAACAGGCCATATGGGTCATGTATGCATATACAAACATGCATACATGACCCATAGGGCTCTCATCTGGCATTCAGATGCGTTGGAGTGTGGGTTTGGGGGGCATAAATAATTATTTTGTATTATTAGAAGAAACTAATAGTGCAGAAGTAGTCACATGTTTAACAGATCTGTAAAGACATATACAAGGCATTATTTGGATTGAAGGTGGGACAAGCAATGTTTTATTAAAGGGATCCACTGCCAAAACATCAGTTTGGCACTATGATATAAAATGTCATTCAGACCGCCTTTCACCTCGGGAGGAGCCCTCGGCTAATCGGATGCCGCCAGGTCTTATTAAGAGAGGCGCCAAGCGAAGGTTCTGGACGAGCAGTGGGGCACGATTGTAAAACAAAGTCTTTTGGGCAGAAGGTCACAGTACTAGGATTAGATGAATCGTAGTCAAACAGGCCCGGTTGGTGCAGGCAGAATTCTAGAGCAATCTTATAGGCAAGGGTCAAAGCCGGGAGGTCAACAGAAGAAGGCAGCGTGGCGGGCGTCCCAGGGTGAGTGTCTCTCACACCAACTTTCCAGTATAATTAAGAAGTGTCAGAATCCCTTGGAGTCATATTTATTATCAATCAGTGTTCATGTTCATGCCAAATAATGTCAAAAACAGTTAGGGAGATCTTGCTTTTGCTAGCATTTTCTGCCATTGATTGATCTTTTTTCTTTCATTGTGTGGGATATATTTATTTAAATAAAAATCTCCCCAGGTTTTAGGTGGTATGTTTTGAAGACAATTTTCTAGATAAACAAAAGATAGATAGATAGATAGATAGATAGATAGATAGATGATAGACACACACATACACACACAAATATACATGACATGTCTTCTTTGTTGTAATAGCTTTCCTTCATGTATCAAATAATGGCTATGGTGACAGAAGATAAGGGCATTTTGCTATTTACTGCTTTATTTTTTTCAAGACATTGAACTGAACAATAACTAAATATTTACATGAAATAAAATCAATCAAAAATGCTAGGGAGCAGTTAGAATGCTGAGCACAATAATACCATGCAAAATGTAAAAATAAAGCAGCCGTAAAGATTATTTTAAAAGTAATATGTTTCTTGTAACTCCTGCAGAGAAGTCCCCCAATGGCTGAAAGCAGTGTATCAAGGCTTGCTAATCATTTGAAAGTTGGCTTTAACACTCCCTGTTGATCCCCTACAAGATTTAAGATGCACATTTTCAAGGCAAATACATTTCAAACATTTACATTTTACCAGAATATTGAGTTGAAATACCAATATTAATGGAACTTTAACTACACAGGGAAATTGTGTAGTAGAAAACAGATTTCAAAGTTTGAATGTAATTTTTTGTAATTTTTCTTATTAATTTTGCAGTAATTTGCAATGAAGAATGCCATCTACAAAAAAGATATAAAGAATGTTTAGGGACCTGGGGTTTTCCAGAAAATGGATCTTTCCCTAATTTGGATCTTCATACCTTAAGTCTACTAGATAAAAAATCATGTAAACATTTATTAAAACCAATAGACTGGTTTTGCTTCCAATAAGGATTAGTTAGATCTTAGTTGGGATCAAGTACACACTACTGTTTTTTAATACAGAGAAAAAGGGAAAGATTTTTTAAAAAATTGATTATTTGGATAAAATGGAGTCTATGGGAGACTGCCATTCCATAATTTGGAGTTTATGGGTTTCCGGATAATGGATTCCATACCTGTATTATTTTTAATATTTGAAATGAGGCAAACCTTCATGTGACTTTTGTTCTGAGAGATGCCATACTTTACTGATGCACTGCAAGTTGGAGTGATATCACTCCTCCCCCCTCCCCCCCAGCAAATAACAAGATAACAGCTCTCCCTGAAGGATTCAGTTGCCTGAACTGATAGGAGCTCCATGTTTCTATACTGCTGCCATCCAGCACATGCTGGTATAGACACTGACCTGTTTCCCATTCACTTTAAGAGCAATAGCAAATGGGGATACTGAATGGGCTACAGCACATGGGAGATGAAGAGTTTATTAATCAATGTACAGTAGATGCTGTACACTCTTGGAATGAAGGAGTGTTCAATATTTTTGAATGTTGCTAGAAGCAAGATTCCAGCACTGCAACTAATTGTTGAATGGAATTTACAATGTCTTGGGGATGGCTTCTTGAGTTATTCCAATAATGTATACTTGTGGTTGCAAAGCCAATGCAAGATACAGTTCTCCCAAAAGACTTAATTCAAAATAGCTGATGTGTTTGACAGTGGTGCACCATGGGAAATTAGTGTTTTTTTTACGAGAGCATCACCTTTACATTGCTGACTCTTCTCATGGTGCTCAATAGTTATAAATCCCAACGCCCAAGTCAAGCAAAGAATTGTGAATTAATTCATTAATGAACTCCCTTTTGTTAAAACAAAAGAAAACACTTCCCCAAACCTATGGTGTGAAAGTAATCTGATATTAAAATTCTTTGGACCCAAAGTAATCTACTGGGTTTTACTGTATAATGACTACTGGATAATGTTACACCATTAAAGAAATAGTGACACTTCTCAGGTTTTCAAATAATTGAATCAAAATATGCCTATATGTCCTTTAGACATATTTTCCTCAATGTGACCTCTATCTATGTAAATTGGAAAGAGGGCACTTCTCCTTTAAGAGTGTGTTGGATTCCAACACATTCTTATGGTCCATGTCCAACACATTCTTATGGTCCATGTCAATCAGAGCTAAGAGGCCAGAAGTTACATGCTTGACTAACAGGAAGAATCTGGCAACACAATTAACGGCTATACTACATGGCCACACAGGGTCAGGGATTACAGCCTCATTATCACAGTGCTGCCATTTCCTTTCATATTCAGGTATGTGACACATTACAATAACAATCCTCCACTCCTCCGCCACCACTCCTCTTCGGCACTAGTGATGGGCCATTTTGCCAAAAATTTGCGTCCGTTTTTTTACGCCGGCTTCTGTTTTTTGGTGAAAATTTCTGTGCTGCTCATTTTTTTTTATGGTGCTTTTAACTTATTCTGCCTTACTTGATTATGTATTGCCTTTGCCTGCCTGCCTTCCCTGCACAAGCAGAATGGTCTGTGCCAGGACTGCAAGATTAACCTTTAAACCCCCAGAGCTGGAGTAGATCTTTGGTGCGAGAAAAGTCAAGCAGGCAGAAAAGGGACATGCATATATAACCTAGTAAGGAATGAGTTAAAAACATCTGAAAAAACCCCAAACCTGAACAGTGCAGGAGAGGAGATTTTCAGAAAGAGGAGGCTTTTATCTTTTGCAGGAGTGGGTTTAAGATAAGAAGCTGACAGCAGTAGAACTCACCCCCTATATATCCTTTTCCATATGAGTAAGTGGAGTGTTTTTTAAAACAATATATTTTGCTCATTTGTGAGTTTACATCAGTAATTTTGTGATTAACAGTTATTATTGCCAGTAGAGTAGAGTAGAGATCTAAGCACAAAACTAGAGGTGCCACTATCATTTTAACTGCCTCATTTGCATAATAAAACATAGCAGACAAACCTGACAAAACGAGGTCTTCCCCTGGCGTGTTCTGGTGTGGAAGAACTGTCTAAATAAATCACAGGGCAAAGAAGTGGTGAGTGCTTTGACTTCACTCAAATTTTTCTTTGCATTCAGAAGCATATCAGAAATTTTCTTGAACCCTGGCACTTTAGTACTGCCTGTAACACAGCAGTTGTATGGTAGCACTTGTGTATTTGCCAAGCCTACTGTGTAGACCAACTCTTGTTTACAGTTGTGGTCCAGCATTATAGGAAAAACACAGCACACTTTTCAATGCAGAGCACAATGCCCAGTAAAATAGTTTCATATAAACGTAACAATGTCATCAGTTAGAATGAGTGCGCCTGTTGTAAAATATGAGAATATTACAATTCACTGCAGATCTCCACAATTTGAATAATATGGCCACAGAACGCCTTTGTAGCTAGTAATATTTTTTATATTTTACATTACAGAGTGACACATATAAAATCCAGCTCACTACTGTCTTCTTGATAAAGAAATCTCATGAAAGAATAAGCTATAAACAAAGAACAGGAAGCAGCAGTAAATCATGGAGATGCCTCCACTGAAAGAAACCACTTATTTAACAATAGAAATAATGTGTAATACATTGTTCTAAGAAATAATACTACCCCTGCCATACAATACTAGGTAATTCAGAAGACACCTCATAGTCAACGGAACTGTATATAAGCACATGGTCTTGGCCTTCCATTTATATTTTCACAGACTGACCTCTTAGATGCTTATGCTTCACAGTAAGAATGTGTTTTCTCTTATGTACAACATAGGTAATAACTAATTATTTTCTGTACTTCCGTTCCCCCGTACTGCACCATACATCTGCATGCATGACTTTATATACTATTAATAATAATAATAAATAATAACTTAAACAAAAGAAACAAGTTGTTTGTCGCAGTTATGTCTACTTTTTTTTGGTTAGGTTATAGTGGACTGGGTAGTGAAACGTTCTTCTTTTCTTTCTATGGATATCAGGCATACAGGTTTACATTTTTTTCATGTTAATGACATACTGGATTGACGATAGTTAAACAACTTTTATAATACATTTATTTTGATGATTGCTGACTGGTGTGCAATGTCCACTTCTGCAGAACAAAGTTTAAAATAAGCAGTACATCATGCGAGTGATTGTAATTTGTTTCCTGTAAATTATTTCACTATTAACTGCCCTGTAGTTGTAAAGGGACTGGTCTCCATGTAAGTGAGCTGAGCATATTCAGATATATTTCTTGATCAACAAGGGTTTGATACAAACAAAATATATTGTCCTGCTTAACAGCTTAGCTTCATTGTATTTCAAGACTCTTATCAGTTTATGGTCACTGTCCAAACATAAAATTATTACACTGAGCAGAGATATGGGAATATCAAAAATAAAGGAACAATGTACCATTAGTTTCAGGCAACAGTGAACAAGACTGACAGCTATGAGTCTGTGGGAAATAGGGATGTCGCGGACTGTTCGCCCGCGAACTAATTCGCGCGAACATCGACTATTCGCGTTCGGCGAATGTTCGCGAACGTCGCGCGACGTTCGCCAATTTGGGTTCGCCTTAGCTGGCGCTTATTTTTGCCCTCTCACCCCAGACCAGCAGATACATGGCAGCCAATCAGGAAGCTCTCCCTCCTGGACCACCCCCACACCCCCTGGACCACTCCCCTTCCATATATAAACTGAAGCCCTGCAGCGTTTTTTCATTCTGCCTGTGTGTGCTTGGAAGAGCTAGTGTAGGGAGAGAGCTGTTAGTGATTTGAGGGACAGTTGATAGTAACTTTGCTGGCTAGTAATCTACTTGATACTGCTCTGTATTGTAGGGACAGAACTCTGCAGGGATTTGAGGGACATTTTAGGTTAGGTAGCTTTGCTGGCTAGTAATCTACCTTCTACTGCAGTGCTCTGTATGTAGCTGCTGTGGGCAGCTGTCCTGCTGCTGATCTCTCATCTGCATCTGTTCTTCAAACAACTGCCACCTAGCTGTCTAAATATCAATAATAATACCGTCTCCAGAAACACCACCCGAGTGACGTTTTTCAAGCAGCAATAATATATTCCGTATCCAACGGCTGTAGTGTATACATTGACCTTGCAGGCATTATTTGCCCAGTCTTTAACCAAGTGCCACCTAGCTGTGTGAGCTTGTTCACATTCTGTCTAAATATCAATAATAATACCGTCTCCAGAAACACCACCTGAGTGACGTTTTCCAAGCAGCAATAATATATTCCGTATCCACTGCTGTAGTGTATACGTTGCCCTTGCAGGCATTGTTTGCCCAGTCTTTAACCAAGTGCCACCTAGCTGTGTGAGCTTTTTCACATTCCGTGTCCAGAAACATCACCTGAGTGACGTAGTGTGATTTCTGCCCTTTACAGCACAAAACGCAGCGCTGTGTCAACAATGGATTTTTCAGATACATTTTTGCCCTTGATCCCCCTCTGGCATGCCACTGTCCAGGTCGTTGCACCCTTTAAACAACTTTAAAATCATTTTTCTGGCCAGAAATGTCTTTTCTAGCTTTTAAAATTCGCCTTCCCATTGAAGTCTATGGGGTTCGCGACGTTCGCGAACTATTCGCATGTTTTGTCGCAAGTTCGCGAATATGTTCGCGAACATTTTTTCCGCCGTTCGCTACATCCCTAGTGGGAAACAATAAAAGGAAACAAATATATATACAGAGATCTTTTAAAAAAAATAAAATATGCAGCCAATGTAAAATAAGATTTTATCTGAAATGTGTTTTATTAGACATTAGTTTATTTTGGGTGCTTGTTTTGGGGAACGATATTTTATCTCAGGAGTTTGAGAATGTGATAAGTATTCTCTCTATGTATGTGCGGTTAAGTGCAATATAAATAAGATAATAACAAAGTTATTGTGTAACTTTTATTAGAAGAGTTTGGGGGACATTGCACTTTAAATAGTTGTAGTTTACGCAAAGCTAAAGATTGTGTTATCACTCAGCAACAAAAGGTAAACAATAATCTAAACCTGCCAGTGCTATAGAGGTATTGGACCTCTTATCCAGAATGCTTGGGACCTGATATTTTCCAGATAAAGGATCTTTCCATAATTTGGATTGTCATACCTTATGTCTACTAGAAAATCATGTAAACATTATATAAACCCATTAGGCTGCTTTTACTTCCAGTAAGGATTAATTATATCTAGTGATGGGCGAATTTTGACGCCGGCGCCCATTTTTTTGACGCCGGTGCCCGGTTTTGACGCCGGCGTTTTTTCCGACACAGCGAAAAATTTTTTTTTGACGCCGGTGAATTTTTGCCGCGATTATCGCGGGCATTTCACGAATTTATTCGCTGGTGGCAAATCCCGCAAATTTGCCGCGAATTTGCGCCTGGCGCATAAATTCGCCCATCACTAATTATATCTTAGTATAGGATCAAGTACATGGTACTGTTTTACTATTACAGACAAAAATAATTTTTAAAAAACTTGGATTATTTGAGTAAAATGGAGTTTATGGGAAATGGCCTTTCAGTAATTGGAGCTTTCTGGATACCAGGTTACCGGATAATGGGTTCCATACATGCATTATTTTACATAAGAGTGCTATAGTTTATACCTATAGCTTTTTTGCCAATATACTTTTTCTTTAAAAATGAAAATGAATTTGATTAATCTTATGGCACAAGCCTGCTGTGCTGCTTTTGATAGACAGTGGTGGCCATTTATAAACACTGAGCAAATTTGCCCCTGGGCAGAAACCCATGGCAACCAATCAGATGATTGCTTTCAGTGCTCAACCTTCAGCTGGTTGAAAAAAGCTAATCACTGACTGGTTGCTAATTTGCCCAGTGTTTATAAATGACCCCAAGTGGGCCTATTCAACCTTTGCAAATCTCACATTTTCTACTAGTTTCTTCTAGCTTAGTGCTTCATTCACAGTCTGCTGCAAGATGCCCTAGCATTGGTGCACATACAGTAATTATTAGGGAGTCACCAAATTCAGGATTCGATTCAGGATTCAGCCAAGATTTGGCCTTTTTCAGCAGTATTTGGATTCGGCCGAATCCAAAAATTAACGTGACTTTTTATGACACAAACAAGGAAATTAAAAATGTTTTCATTGCTCACTGCATGCATGGTTCTCTTTCCCCCTTTTACCCCTAATTTACATATGCAAATTAGAGTTAGGATTCAGTTCGGTATTCAGCCGAATCTTTCACAAAGATCCAGGATTTGCCAGAATCCTAAAATAGTGAATTGGGTGCATCCCTAATTATTATAATCTACCCTGCACCCTGATTAAAACATGCCTGAAGCAGTGACCTAAGTAGTCCCAAAAGCTGACATTCTCTAACCTAATAAGTGACTCAATTGAAGGTGTCACTTTCTCAATATTTTCCTGTTTAAATTTATAACTAAAACGGTAAGACTTGGAGCAGAGTTCTTTCTATGTGCAGGGCTTGGATGAATGTGACCACACTGGGGGGAAAGCTAAGATGCCATGAGGGGGTGTAATACAGCATAAGGTTGCTGACTGTAAGAAACTACCCCTCAACTTAATGCCATAAGGCTTTAAAAAAATCATATATATATATTTGGTAATGAAGATGCTTAATGTAACCTTGGTATTTCTGGTTTCTGAAACCACGATTAAACTTTATAGGGGGAATTTAATTAAAAGTCACAAGCGTTTAAAATTTAAATGGCATCTTTGTGACTGTTTAGCAATGCTCACAATTTAAAATCATTCGCTGGTGAATATTACTGTACATTGCGCATTATCTCTAAGCAAAGGTTTAGCGTTAAAACCTGCTCTGGAATTTCATTAAATATTTTGTTGCAAAAAAACACTTTGCTTTACTATATACACCGCAAATGTTTGCAAAAGCCATTTGGTCACAAACATTGAAATGAAGTTCTTGAGGTCTGTAATCATTCAAAAAGAATGCAAACATGGGGGCAAATTCGTAGTTTCGCCAGGCGCAACTTCGCCGCGCTTCGCCGCACTTCGCCAGGCGTAGTTTCGCCAGCGCTCCACAAATTCACTAAAATCCGAAGTTGCTCTCAGGGGTAGCGTAAGGTTGCGAAGTTGCGCTAGCGTTGATTCGCTATGTAAAGCGAAGTTACGCTAGCGAAGGCTAATTTGCATACGGCGCCAAATTCAAATTTCAATGGAGGAATACGTATCAGCGCTACAAATGCCTAGAAAACCTTCAAATCATCGAATAAAAATTTTATTTTGCCCTACACATGTGCCCACTGTCTAGGTAAGTTACCATGAGTCAGGAAATGTAGGGGGGAAGGAGGGGAGCCCCCAAAAAAATTTCGATCTTTTTCAGCCTATCACCCATAATGTAGAAAACACGCCAGCGTTTTTTGGGACTTAGAATTTTTTTGGACTTTTTTGGAAACAATCCCTATCTACTCTATTGCGCTTCGCCAGGTCTGAGGTGGCGAAGGAAGTCTAGCGTAAAAGGTAGCGTTCAGTACACTGCGCAAGTTAGTGAATTTGCGTAGTTACGTCGCTAGCGAAAATTCGCCAGGCGTAAGGGTGCCAAGTAACACTAGCGAAACTACGCCAGCGTTCGTTAGTGAATTTGCGCAGTAATGAAAATGCCAAACGCTAGCGAATTAACGCTAGCGTTCGGCACTTCGGCGCTTAGTGAATTTGCCCCATGGTCGCTAGCAGCACCCATTCTTTTTCCACACTTAAGGGACCTTGATTGCTTTTACTTGTCAAAGTTTTTATTAGCATTTTTCATGGTTTTTACACTCAATAAATCTTGAAGTTTTAGAGAAATTGTAAAAAAAATTTTAGAGAAAAAATATGATTCAGGAAAAAAAAGGAAATCTGAATTTAAGGGAATTGGGCACATAGTATAAACATTGGAAGTTTGTGAATTATTTTAATATTTAATACATCAGTGTTTATTGATATTTACAAGTTGTTATTTTGTACATGCATTGTTTGTTAGCAAAAGTTTTCAACTTGGGGGATAACTAATGCAACACCAAATCAATTATATCCTAGAAGAATAGATCACATTTTTCTGTTTAACATTTAAGAAATGGAATGGCAACAATTTTCCAAAATTAGAGCTGAATATTTCCAGATAACGTAATTGCTGGTTGTCCTCTGAAGCAAGATTATAGAAGATTTACTAAAAATAAAAACTGACATTTTTATCAAGGCACAACAACACACAAAGCTGAGTCTGTAATCTCATAGAAATGCTTGTTAAATAATGCACCCTATCTTTATTCTATTCCAACAGCATATGCTATTCCTAGTTATTGGGAAATGAATCTTTCTTATTTTGCTTTTTCTCCATAATTACATGGCAGACTCATTCAGCTTGCTAGGAATTTTTAGCCCAGAGAGGAACTTATTTGGGATGCAAAGTTGCTGGCACAACCAAGTAATCCTTTGTTTATTGGGAAAGCATAGGGGGTTATTTATCAACGCCCAAATACCCGAACCTTGAATAATTCGTAGTTTTCGAGCAAAAAAAAAAAACTAAGAAATTTTCAAGATTTATTAAAGTCCGATGGCCAAAAATTGCAGAATCCGAAACCATAGCATCTAAAAGCTGGGAAGGTCCCAGTGTCTGCGCTGATGTCCGTACCGGTATCCAATGGTTTCCGGGTTTCAGCTCAAAACTCAGAAAAAAATTTGAAGTTTTCGGGGAAAGCTCAGAAGTTTACCCGACCTTATTTTTGCTCGAAGTTTGATATTAGAAATACTGAGATAAATCCGGACCTTGATAAATAACCATACTGTAGAAATATTTAGTGTATGCTATGAGCAAGGATGGCATCAATGACTTGCAAACAAAGATGGCATCAGCAAGACAGTGACCAATAAACTGAAAAAAACATTGGCATTAGCAGGAAATTGTGGCCAGTAAACCATAAACAAACAATCCATCAACAGGGTGTGTTGACCAGTTAAAATGACTATTGAGGCTTAAGTTGACATTATTGTAGAATTCTCTGCAAGATTAAAATTAAAACAGTAATTTATTGCATTCAATGACAAATTGTGTTTGTAAAATATATGCATTTCATCTAATGAAATACAGACTTAGAATGTATTTTTCAATACAGTATTGCTGACTGTGTAACAAGCAACATGAAATAGAGACTTAAAATGTTACTGGCATCTGCTTTAAAAATACGCTAGCACGAGTTCTATTTTAATATAGATAGTATACATAGGTTTGCATTGTTGAGAGGATGCAGTAAGCAGACTGTACAGGAGTAGGCTTTTAAATGGATAGGAAAGTGTAACATTTTAATGCAGTGTTTACAGTCATTATACATAATTTGCATTAGTCTGTCTGTACGTTTTTGGAGAATAGGAAAACAAAGTACAGGTATGAAAATCCATTATCCAGAAAGCTCCAAACAACAGCACGGTCATCTCCCATAGACTTCATTTTAAATAAATAATCTCAGCAATAATTAAACAGTACTTTGTAGTTAATGGTAAGTAAATTGCATCAGTCCATATTGGTGGCAAAACAATGTAACATTGTTCCTAAAACTGTTATAAGCTCTGGGTTTCCGGATTCGCAAAAGCTATATTAAATTCACGCAAAACAAAATTTGTTTGCGCAAAGGCATAACTTTTCGCATTGCGAATAGTTTTTCCGTTACCTACGTTTATTACATTGCCCTGTTAAGGTATTGTGATCTAAGAAAGATCCCCATCCAGAAAACCCCAAGTCCCATGCATTTAAAATGATAGATCCTATACCTGTAACTGGAGAAACCCCAAGTACCGGTAGAACATACAAACAGACGACAGCACTGCAAGGCACCACTTCTTAACAGTGAGCCACCATGCTGCCCAAAATAGCAGTTAAAGGAGACCTAAACCCTAAAAATAAATATGACTAAAATGCCATACTTTATATACTGAACTCATTACACAAGCCTAAATTTACATCTTGTCAATAGCAGCAATGATCCACGACTTTAAACTTGTCACAGGGGGTCACCATCTTGGAAAGTGTTTATGACACGCACATGCTCAGTGGGCTCTGAGCAGCCATTGAGAAGCTAAGCGTAGGGTTTGTCACTAATTATCAAGCAGAAAATGAGGTTGGTCTGTAATATAAACTGATGCTACATGCTGATGTTAGTTGCACTGCTTTCTGTGCTGCCATGTAGTAATTATCTGTATTTAATTACTAATCAGCCATATATTGTGACATTTCTATTCTATATGTACTGTATATTGTGAGTGGGTCCCTAAGCTCAGTAAGTGACAGCAGCACAGAGCATGTGCAGTGAATCAGCAGAAAAGAAGATGAGGCGCTACTGGGATATTTTTAGAGACACAGATCTTTACTGCTAAAGGGCTGTGGTTACCTTGGGTTAGTACAGAAGTCCAGAAAATAATGCTCAACATTTCTAGCCTACTTCGTTAGTTAGGCTTTAGTTCTTTAATTGCCTTAATGACATTGATTCATTAAATCTCTTTATTATCAATATATTCAATATTTTGTTTAAGCAAAGTAGTCTATGCACTGGGTCTACTGAGTCTGGGGCCATGATTCACAGTTCATTTATGCCATCTTTTTAAAAGCATTTGATACAATCACTGCTTGTTTAGTTTAGTAAGGGAACAAATATGGTGTGATTTTCATCCTGCTTGAACATTTATACATGCACCTTGGATATACTTATTTATTTATTATATATATATATATATATATATATATATATATATATATATATATATATATATATATATATATATATATATATATATATATATATATATATATATATATATATATGGAAAGAAGATCAGCACTCACTGTAGTTTTGGTGAATTCGTGTTGATTTATTTGTCAAAAATCACATCTTATATTTGACAAATAAATCAACACGAATTCACCAAAACTACAGTGAGTGCTGATCTTCTTTCCATATACATGAACCACATTTGGATCGAGCACCACTGGCTTTACTTTTTGGTTTGTGTGCGGGCACTGTGGGATTTCATATATATATATATATATATATATATATATATATATATATATATATATATATATATATAAAAAATATATTCACACATGCCTTGAAGTTTCTCAAGAAGCTTGTTCTCTGAGGATAACCCAAAGCATCTACGGTAGTTTCCTGTCTCCAGGGCCCCAAAGTTAAGAGAACCAGAAGCTGGAAACACATTACAATTCATTGTTTTCTCCAGCTCACTTATTCAACACTCATTCCGTGTGTACCCAATACCATTACAAAAAAATCATTCTGAATTGAGAAAGCCAGTCAGATGAAAAGTAAAACATGAAAAAAGAAAAAACAGCAATCCAGTTGATTTGACTTATTACTATATATATATTTATTCTTTCTATATTTCTACTATATATATTTCTTAGGAAGGTACATTATTTTTTATAATACATAAGTTTGAGTGAGTCATGTGACTCACTAGGCACCAATTGTAAAGGTGGCCATACACGGGCCGATAAAAGCTGCCGACAGACCGAGTCGGCAGCTTATTGGCCCGTGTATGGGGGCCCCCGACGGGCTTCCCCGATCGAGATCTGGCCGGATGGGACTAAAAATCCCGTCGGATCGCGGCCGCATCTGTTCGTTGATGCGGTCCCACGATCCGACCACCCGTCTGCGTTCGCTAGGATCTGATCGTTGGGCCCTAGGGCCCACGATCGGATCAGCCCGATATTGCCCACCTCAAGGTGGGCATATAGGAGGGAGATCCGCTCGTTTGGACATCGCCAAACGAGCGGATCTCTGCATGTATGGCCACCTTAACTGATGGCTTCACTAAGCACAGCGTACATGGGTATAATTTACAGGATATTATTGAATCGTGTGTATTATACTGTTTTCACCCTGTTTTGATATTTTGGAACTTTGGGTTGGTTTATTTATTGGAGTTTCCCTGAATTTTAATGTTTTTATGAAAAATATGAAATGGACATACAAATGTCACCATATGTTCTAACTTACTGTAACTTATTGTGGTTAGCTGAAATTAGGTAAATTGTATTAATCAGCCATTTACTTTTCCAGTTGAAGACGTGTTTTCTTCATTAAAATGTTATACTGCACTGGTCTCAGTAACACTTGAAATATTCCTGAATTTTAATGCTCTGCTTGCATTTCTGAATTCTTAATGTGACCTTTAGCAGGCAGACCATCAGTGTTCAGAAAATAAGTTTTCTTTTTGATTCTTCGTCTGTAACTTTATCACTGATACACTTGTGCATATACATACCATTTCCAACATATTTTAACTGTATTTCAGTTGGATTAATTAACATAGAAATGTATGGTTTGCAAGCTCTGTTGGCTTAATATCACGAGGATCACGGATGCTTATATTGGTACCTTAATATAAGGAACCAATGGCCAATGTATACAATGTTATTTGGGTAGCATCACTATGCACTATGCTTTACTACATGCTTTACTACATACTATGATTTAATATGCTTTTTAAAGGAAAACTATTTATAGTAAAATTGCAAAAATGTGTGATTTGCTTTCATTCTTAAACTGTTATTTTCACTTTTCTATTTGCAAGCAGATTTTTGGCATACCCTCTGTAAAAAAAAAAAAGAAAAAAGTATATGGACTGAAATAACAAAACTGTCCAGCACCCTCCATCATAAGGGCGTGTCACTTTAATAATCAAATTAACTAGAGATATACTGTATACAGAATAATAATTAAAAACACAGCTTTACTTGCACATAAAATAGTTGACAGCAACAATGCACATTGTTCACCACTGAACAATATGTCAAAGAATTTGAACAATATGTCAAAGAATTCATTTGAATGGTAAAAACACTTCATAATGGAGTGACTTTGTTAAAAAACGGTTCAAGGCTTGGGGGCACATTTACTAAAGGTCGAAGTGAATTCGAAGTGAATTTTTGAATTTAAAAGCTTCGAATTTCGAAGTAATTTTTGGGTACTTCGACCATCGAATAGGCCAAATTCGACTTTGATTTGAATTAAAAATACTTTGAATATTTGACCATTCGAAAATTGAAGTACTGTCTCTTTAAAAAACGTAGACTTTGACACTTCACCACCTTAAACCTGCCGAATTGCTATGTTAGCCTATGGGGACCTCCTAGAACCTATAGCCAACATTTGGCTAAGTTTTTAGAAGTCAAAGGTTTTTTTTTGAAAATCGTTTGATTCAAATGATTTCTACGATCAATCGAATGATTTTAATTTGATTGAAAACAGCTACATTTAAACAAAAAAAAACTTAGACCATTGAATTTTTCAATTCGCTGGTCAAATTTCGAAGTTTTAGCACTTCAAAATTCGTCTCAGATGCAGTCAGAAAAATTATTCTGATATACATGCTGGAGCACATTTACCTAGGGTCGAATATCGAGGGTTAATTAACCCTCGATATACGACCGTCGAAGTAAAATCCTTCGACTTCGAATATCGATTGAACGATCAAAAGGAATAATCGTTCGATTGAACGATTAAATCCTTCGAATCTAACGATTCAAAGGATTTTAATCCATAGATCGAAGTATATTCCTTCGATCAGGAAATTATTAGGAAGCCTATGGGGACTTTCCCCTTAGGCTAATATTGGCCTCGGTAGGTCTTAGGTGGCGAACTAGGGGGTCGAATAAATTTTTAAAGAGACAGTACTTTGACTATCGAATGGTCGAATAGTCGAACGATTTTTAGTTCGAAGCGATCGTACACCTGAAATGAATGGCCTATGATTAAGCATAACATATACAAACAACCCAAAGAAACAACGGCCATAGTTGTGGGGGTGAAAGCCAGCATACACCACTTTAAAAGTCTTTAATCCAGCACATATATACAAAAATGGTCACCCGGTATAAGGTATGATTTAAGCACTCCAGAAAAGGACTTTTTAAAATAAAAGAATACAAATATCTTCTACCAGTGTTACCCCCAGAGAAATTATAATTATCAATCAGTGAATAATTAAATTTTTTGTTTTTTTAAATACAATGATTTATGGAACCATCCCTCAGAAGTCAAAGTAACTGTCTGCATATGTGGAATACATAAGCCTTTAGCTAATGTTACATGCATGGAAGAATCACCAGTCTGTAATAAATCACCACAATTTGTGTTATGTTTATTTTAGATTGATTTATACACAAATAAAATGTAATTCTGCTACCCAGAGCCTAGAAACAAAAACAAAACACAGAAATGCTTGTATTGCATTGCACTAAATCATGATTAAGGTCAGCTACATCTTATGACATTTTAATAAACTCTTGTCTATGTGACATGTATACAGATTGTGTTATTCAAAAAAAATGTGACCTTATTTGTTCAATTATTTATGTAATCAAAGCTCTGCCATTAAAAAAAGATTGGTAAAATAAAAAAATATTGCATGTGAAAGGTAGATTTGAAGAATGAACAAAACTAAATAGTTTTAAATATGTTTATTGCAATATCTTAGCACAGAGCAATAAAGTAGTAAACATGTTTTTAGGGGAAAATATGGGCTGCACATGCTCTATAAAAACTGTGCAAATTGGTTTTCAAAGTATCTGCCAACCCGTAGCTGATTTGTCAACTAGCATTTCAGACCAATAAAACTTTGGGAAATAGTGCATACTCCGTCTGAAATATACAAGAAAATTACAAGCAAAGTCAGTTTTAATAGTTTTGGCAATGTACCATTATTCCACCACCACCTGCCTAATGAATATGTCAAATATAGAATGTCTGTAGTTCAGAATGGTAGTAAAGTACAAATAAAAAAACATATTTCTGCTGCTGAATGTTTTTGTTAACTGTTATGAGACGTTACTCAAATTATATAGGGCAATACTAATGGGGATATTTAATAAAAAATAAGGTTTCCCTTGTACATTAACAAATAGCAGGTCATCTTAGTACTTGCTATGGGTTGCCAAACCTGGAAATACTTTGTGCCTTTTATTTCCATAGTACAGTAGCTTCTTGTATCAACTAAGTATGAGAGTGCCCTGTGATTTGTTACCACTGATTTTATATCCATTTCATACTCAAGTGACATCAATACAGTAGGGCATTGTTAAGGTTCCCAGTGTTCCACCAGTATTTGGCAGCAGCTGGAGGGCTTTACGTTTTGGTGGAAATCAACTGCTAGTTAGCAGTATGTAACACTGACTGGAATGATCGTCTGTGTATAAAACCTGGTTCAAACTGTTGTCCATTGTTGTTACTCCTTGCTAGAATTATAAAAACATTTAAGTTTCTCTTGAAAAATTATACAGTATCTTAACAAATTTTTCAAAGGTTTCACTGTGAGAAAGTATTAACCAAAATTTCAGAAAAAAATATTTTCAGAGGAAATATTGGCAGAATAAAAATTTCAATGGAAATTGAGGTGGAAAAAACTTTTTATTTTTTTTTAATTTTTATTCTATAACCCAAAAGTGTTAGGAGCATATGGCTGCTACATTCTGAATTGTCCCCTGAGTATTATTTGTTTGATACAGTACATTGTCTCTCTTGTTTATGAAAACAAGTGACTTACCTGCTTGTGAGAGCAATTTGTGTGGAACACTTCTGCTTAAATATAGTAACCAAACCTCCAAGGTGAAAGCAATGTCTCTAGTGACATTTGCTGCTCACAGCTTCTTTGCTTATTTAACAAAGGGAACAATGCCATAATGAATAAATGGCCCTAATTGCTTCCTCATAGGTGTCCTACATTTTGCATTACTGAATTTCTAGATGTATTCATACTTGTAAATGTGCAGTTTATTATAGTTGACAATCTCCTGGTTTCTACTAAAAATAAAACTTTTTCCAGTAGTTTTGCATTTATACTTTTCATGCTAGTAAAAATAAAGTATGACTCTTTGGTTGTTTATATTAAGAAAAAAATGTATATATATATATATATATATATATATATATATATATATATATAGATTCAAGATGGACCAGCACTCCAAGTTTTTCAATCAAACAAGTGTTTATTTTAACATCACTCAAGTGTCCAACGTTTCGGCCCACATTAGGGCCTTTATCAAGGATGTGGGCCGAAACGTTGGACACTTGAGTGATGTTAAAATAAACACTTGTTTGATTGAAAAACTTGGAGTGCTGGTCCATCTTGAATCTACATACCCTGACTGACCAGGCACCCACCCATACCGAAAGGAAGGAGTGCAGGTACTTTATGAACATTTATATATATATATATAAAAAATGTATATATATATATATATATATATAAAGCCGAAAACTGAAAAAGATTAATATATACCGTACTAAAACGATTAAGACTACTTTTATCCATGAACAATCTGTATAAAGTGCTGTGTTACCCTTTCGGTGTCATATAAAGTTAATAAAATGAATCTTTTATAAGGAGAATCACAATAAGTATGCCACATCAGCCAAGATCTTGCCTTGCCTAGATTAAGGCCATCCTTATTTCCCATGACAAACATGGTATATCTGTTGCAGAGTTCGGACTACAGTATGGCGGTTGTTTGCATTAGAAACTAATAGGTACATCTGCCTGGCAGCAGCGACATCATACATTCAATTTTATGAAATTTAGATTTATGAGGCAAGACACCAATTTAGTGATGCTAGTAACAAACAATGAGAACACACAAAGATAGTTACACAGGTTTAAGAATTTTTATTCTCTGACAAATAGAGGTCGTTTCTCCCAAAATAGCTCATTTATTTAGAGAAGTTGTTTGGAACAAATTTGACTTTCAAACAATTTTTAAGAAACGTTTAGCAATGGTAGGATTGCATCCAGATTTAATACAGATCTGATTTGGTAGCCTCACTGATCCGAATGTCAATTCTGCATTACTATTTTCTCTGTTAAAAAAGAACCTTAACTCAGATATCAGCACACATACAGTATGTGTAAACATCTCAAGAGCTATACCAGGAAAATCCAGGAAAGACATTCTGGGAGGATTGCAAACTTCTACTGCTATTATCACACATTGTGTAAGACCTTTATACAACTTATACAAAACAAAATATTTTACATGCTGCAAAACGTTTGTAAGTTTTGTAATTTATCTCTATGGATCCCTTTACTAAAAATGTATATATATATATTTATGATAGGAATTTCTTTCCTAAGATTCCCACCACAATTAAACAATTTTTACAAATTGCATATACAGTATATACATACCCCCTTCATAAGGTATTTATTCAAAGAAAAGTAAAATACCTTTCATTAACTACTGTATGCCCCATACAGTTTACTTACTGTATATTCTAGAAGAGACTATAACAGAAATGAACAGCTGTGGTGCATATTGTTCATCACATTTTTTTGGAGATAATGAAATCCCTCCATCAAAAAGAATCTATGTTATCTAACTACTACTGGAATTGAACTAGCATAAGGCATTGACTAACATATGGAATCATTATATCTGTATATATATGATGTTTAAGAAAAAATCTAGAAAAAAACAAATATCAACTCAAATAATAAACAGATGCTTACATCTACTGTTTGTAAACACTACCATTTTTTTATAGTCATATTAAAAGATTGTTTTTTGCATACTGCACTTGGTTTTTTTAAATGAGCGTTTCTGCATATCGAGCCTATCATTGCCTTGTTGTTGTAAAGTACAATAGATCAAGGTACAGAAAGGGACATATTTTATAATAAGTACATTTCCTATAAAATATATATCTCATATGTGAAAGAATACACTTTTAAAGTGAATTTAAAGAGGTAACTCTCCCTACTGTAGAGGTAAAAACTTGCTCTGGGTAAAGAAAAGGTACACCATATTTAGATGTGTAACTTATTGAATCAATCAATATCAACAAATTACAAAGTCCAAATACCAGCCACTACCTTAGCAGTGGACATGTAATACAAATTATTTAATCAAATAACCACAATGTTCCAAAACCACCAACTGTGACATGACAAAACAAAAAAAGGTTAACATTGCAAGTGAATAACCTGGAATCCGGAAACCGGTTATCCAGAGAGCTCAGAATTATGGAAAGGCCATCTCCCATAAACTCCATTATAATCTAATAATCAAAACAGTACTTGTACTTGATCCCAACTAAGATAGAATTAACCCTTACTGGAAACCAAACCAGTTTATTGGGTTTATTTAACGTTTACTTGGTTTTCTAGTAGACTTAAGGTATAAGAGATCCAAATTATGGAAAGAGCCATTATCCAGAAAACCCCAGGTTCTGAGCATTCTGGATGACAGGTCCCATACCAGTAAATATTAGAAGTATCTTTCTATCTATCTATCAACATTTCCCCAACACTCCTCTAATGCATTGCATCTAATCAGAAATTACTTTACATTAGTATGGTGCAGATAATTAGTACCCTGCTTATCCATTGGTAGAACATTAAATAATGCTAATTTGACTCCTCAGACTGGTGAGATCCTTGGTGAATCAAGCATCTCAACCATTCCTGGAGGAGTCTGCTGTGGCTGCCCTCTGAATTAATCATAGTACATACAAGCCCATAAAAATCTATAACAGCTCATACATCAAGCAGTGTCAATGAAACAATAAATCTATTCTTAAACCCACAAAAATGATTAGGAATTAAGTAATTGTTAGACTTACATGATTATATTAATATTCCACTGAAGGATAAAAGCAATGTTTTATGTGAATGTGGTTTAAATAGATCATCAAAGATAAATGACCACTGCCAAAATAATACATTGCTATACATATAATCTCTAGTTATAATTTCTCAATGCAAAAACATTCACATTTTAAACATAAACATCTGAACAACATTATCCAATGTCCTGTACTGGCAACAGGCTTATAAAACATTTAATTGGATTTAATGCAAAAATAATTTAGATTGTTTCAAGTTATTGAAACATTATATGACTAAATCTATTTCTTACCAATTCATTTTTAACCACACACACCCATAATTATTGCTTTTATTATTTTACTCTGTAAAATACCTAAAATACAGATCTACTCTGATGCTAAAATTGCTTAGCATTTTTTGTTTATAATGTATCAGGATGCATAATAGAAATGAGGAGGTAATTAAAAATGAACTAAATCTATTACTTACCAATTCATTTTTAACCACACACACACCCATAATTATTGCTTTAATTATTTTACTCTGTAAAATACCTAAAATACAGATCTACTCTGATGCTAAAATTGCTTAGCATTTTTTGTTTATAATGTATCAGGATGCATAATAGAAATTAAAAATGAACATACTGTTTGCATTTTATTATTTCCAGACACACTGGGCCTCATTTAGGAAAGGAGCAAAGATAATGTTTTATTATTCTGCAGTATGGTGGGCAATTTATGAGTTTTTTTTTTTATGTACAGTATTTACCTACCCAGTTGCTAGTTTGTGTTTTGGACACTAGTGTAAATGGCAGTTCTGGGGTACAGTAGACTAATCTCATGGAAAACGCCTTCCCTTATGTCCTTGTACCTCATGTGTCTGGGGATTGTTATAAACTGAAGCTATAATTTTTAATTGGTCACAGCTTGATTACATTATTGATCCTTTACCAGGAATTTTGACAAGATAGTTGCCTCTCATGCATCATCTTGGCAATGGAAGCACAGACCAGTGATGTATTAGAACTCAGTGTCCATCAAATAAAATGACTAATGACTAAAACCTGCAAATCCTGCATGTAAAGAGACGATTTATGAAGGATAGTAAAGAGTATATCTATTTTCAGATCACATTTTTATGCCAATAAAAATTTTGTATTTAAAGTTTACATTTTGCCTGTGTAGCACCAACCATATAAGATACTGGTTGATTGAAATATACTTTGCTGTACTGGAGAATTCCACCTAGCAACAGGTAATTTTGTTTGGGGCAGCCTCCAGAAGATACGCTTGAAAAATGTATTTTATAATATAATTCATTTTGCTCTTTCCTTTATTCAGCTGAGGATATAATTGTGCCCAATACAGTTGATCTGACCTTATTATTAAACTTATATCTGGCATATCTACCCTGAAAATGTATCATTCTGCAATGGTTTTATGATATCAGCAAGCTACAAAACATTGCTTATTCTACAAACTGTGAGGTGTGACTTCTCTACAGGAGCCAATCTATATTTGCTATGGACACATATAGAACATCAAAACTGGTTTATTTCCTATGAAAGGTATCTGATAACCCTCCAGATTTGAGCTCATTGTCCATTAAATGTGCTTATCTTCTAGCCATAATTTTATCAGCAATGAATGCATTTCTGAGTGACAGCTCAAAGTTATCACATTACTTATTTTTGTAGTGTGGTATACTTAGACATAATATAAAATACTGATCATTGCTTCTTGTATTTGAGGCGTCTTAATTTATTCACATAAGATGAAATATTACAGATTATTATTAACCTCCAAATAATCTTACTATAATATGTTAATATCAATACCATGCCCTTCAAACATTCGTTGGAAGATCTACAACAACCAAGTCTGCCCTGAGAGATCTCTACCTTGCTATTATAATAAAGTTACATTGTGGCTTCTTCTAGAACCTTTCTTGAAAATAAGAGACATTCATGTAAGCAACTACTAGGAGTGAGCATCCTTCCCATCCTGTAGAACAAATAAGTATTTGCAGGCAGGAATCTATGACCTGCAAACAACATTTGTTCTCTAGAAAAATCTTGAGACAATATGCAAATTATGCTGTGAATCCATTATTAGTCTGTGGCTGTATACTGTGTGTATCAATATTTATTCCACTCTCAGAATACTGAAGTCAACATTAGATAAGAGCTGAATGTTTTCTGCCAAACAGTCTGAGATGAGATCTGATAAGCAGTAATACATTCTATTAGCTTAATATATGCTTTGTTGATGCCAAATACGTTGTTTAAATTGATAATGTCTAAAATGTTTTGTGTTCCTACCATGCGAGTCTTTTCTGTAGGTGTAGAACTGGCATCACAGATCTGTTTGAATCAAGTGAGCTAGAAGTAGATTTCTGTAAATGAGAAGGGTGTTTGAGACTTTGTTAATAGCTATGCTGTTTTGTCTCTGTATTAAAACTGTTTTTTTCACACTCTTTGTGAGATATGTTACCCATTATTTAAGGGATACTGTCATGGGAAAAAAAAATTTTTTCAAAATGAATCAGTTAATAGTGCTGGTCCAGCAGAATTATGCACTGAAATCCATTTCTCAAAAGAGCAAACAGATTTTTTTATATTCAATTTTGAAATCTTACATGGGGCTAGACATTTTGTCAATTTCCCAGCTGCCCCTGGTCATGTGACTTGTGCCTGCACTTCAGGAGAGAAATGCTTTCTGGCAGGCTGCTGTTTTTCCTTCTCAATGTAACTGAATGTGTCTCAGTGGGACATGGGTTTTTACTATTGAGTGTTGTTCTTAGATCTACCAGGCAGCTGTTATCTTGTGTTAGGGAGCTGTTATCTGGTTACCTTCCCATTGTTCTTTTGTTTGGCTGCTGGGGGGGAAAAAGGGAGGGGTGATATCACTCTAACTTGCAGTACAGCAGTAAAGAGTGATTGAAGTTTATCAGAGCACAAGTCACATGACTTGGGGCAGCTGGGAAATTGACAATATGTCTAGCCCCATGTCAGATTTCAAAATTGAATATAAAAAAATCTGTTTGCTCTTTTGAGAAATGGATTTCAGTGCAGAATTCTGCTGGACCAGCACTATTAACTGATTCGTTTTGAAAAAATTTTTTTTTCCCATGACAGCATCCCTTTAAGATTTTCATTTTATAATGACACTCATAATTATTGCATACTCCCTTATAATTGTGATATCCTTGCTATGTAAAACATGTCATAGGACACATTTTCAACAGTTGATATCACTTTGTTTGGGTTTTTAAGAAATTGGTGGATAAAATATGTGTTAAAGGAATTAAGAATGCATGGGACTTAAACTCTTTGTGTTCACTTTTATGACAATGTCAGCTAAAAGGCATGATTAGTGGAGCTTTTGTCCTTACACAGCCCTTGACATATTTAGCTATACCTCACACTCCATTGTAACAGAAGCAGATAAAAGATGTGCAGTAAGAGAACATTAATTTCACTGGATTATTTCCTTTTAGCAATACTACAAATATGTAGTTTGCTTAAATAATTATAAATATCTTGTAAAACATTCTGGGAGATTTCTTCAGTGTCTTACCTCCCGGCGCGTCTCTCCCCGTATGATGACGCACAGGCGTGCGCCTCCAGTGCCATCACACGCGCTGTCCGAGGCGCAAGTGATGCTGAGCATCATGACGCTGCCTTTTTAACACCGAGCATCATGACATCATTTTTTGGTGTCAGATTTGCATTTTTGCTGCCAATTCCACTTTAAAAGGGCCTGTCTCCATTGTAACAGCACCCAACCTGGCTTCTATTTACAGATCCTGCCGAAGCGTTATATCCTATTTTTTTACTTCTGCCTGTTTTGACTCAGGTTCTTGCCGCCTGCCTCGACTTGCTTAATCCTTGCTGGTACCGCTTTATGGACTTGTTACTATCATACGGACTCATTCCTTGTCAGTTCCGCAGCAGAAAGCCCAGGGCCCCAAAAGGGCATCGGTGAACACCATTCAAAGAGGTTCCCTGTGCATCTGAGTGTACCCGCTGTTTACAAGGTTCCTGATAGATGAGTACGTTACACATGTTTTCTATTTGTATATTACTGTGGGAGACTCTTGAGCTGCCTTGAAAACAAGGCATGGTGGAGTATGCCATTGATCACTTCAGGGTTAAGCATATGTATATTGTTTATAGGGGAAATGTAGCTTATTAAATCAAGTGTTCAGTTCCAGACAGATAAGCACACCCAACCCCCACACCACCCACCTTTGTTTTTTTTGGTTTTGCGCTAGATAGTGTAGCTACAGTTCAGAGGTTAGTTCATATCAGCTATACAAGGGAAATTGCAAGGTGGCCTTTGAAAATGTGGTGGTTGTTGGTAAAAGCAGCCTTTTATTTTTGTTAAAATAGCTTGCAATGGACCTCATTAGATCCATAGATTATGGTTGTGTAGTGATCCCTGACCAAAAGCCAAATGGATATATTATTTTAGAGCCCCTTTATACTCATAGGGGTTAGTTGGAATGTGGCATTAAACTGGGTGTGGGCTTCCAGTAGTGGTAATGACTGGTTCAAATTCAAGAAAATGTAATGTCTTGAAATGCTGATCCCACTGCCAGAGAATTAAATGAGTTAAAGGTTGCAAAAAATGTTTAGTTGATATTTTTTGGAACTTTTTGCTAAGAAATATTTTATGAGAACTATTGCAAAGATTTTCTATATTTTCACCATAAGGGATGTTCGCTACCATCTATATAACATTGGACAGATTGGTGTAATTTCTGAAACTCTCCCTTGTCATACATTGCAGTTTTTTACTTGTATGTTACTGTGACAGCTTCCGAAGAATCTTGTATTTTTTGTCTATCTAATAAAATAAAAACATCTTTTTTTGAATAGCTTTGTATTGGAGTCTTGTCCTATAATAAGGTTCCTATATGCAAATTACCAACATTAGACAGTGTTATTTAAGATTTCACTTTACATTGTTTTACCGTTTATTTAAATTATTTCAAATTTGTACTGTTATTTTAAATACAGTTGTGGCCTGTTCCACTTCTAAAGGTATACTGTATATGGTATTATGTTGCTCATTTAAAGTAACATGTTCTACAGTATGTTTTAAATGGCTAAAAGCGTTTTAGGTAGGCAGGTCAAGGCTGAGAGCAGTCGTAGCATTTTTTTTGCATTTTAGTCTTCATTTTGAATAAATAAACAGTATAAATAGTTTATGTCAATCTCTTTCTATTGCAAGTAATTTTATTTTTTGATTTATGATATAAGACTGTTGAGTGCTGGGTCAGACAACAACTGTTTTGTATATGCAAAATATATGCAAACATCAAGGCTTTTTAAGTTTTGAAAGAAAAATAATAAAATATTGAATTCTTTGGATGGTGATTATGAACATCAATATTATTATCAGAGCTGGAATGATTTATTAGTCTACTAGTGAACACACTATCAAACTCATCAATTCTAAAAGGCAAGTGCAAAATGGAAACCTGTCCCTAGTGCAGGATTTACTTATTCATGGGGATTTGAAGGACATTATTCAATGATTTTACACCCATAGCAGAAAAACACATGTTGCAAAGAATGATTATGAGGATATACAAAAGTTTGCATTGATACTTTGAAAGCCCCCTTCGATATTTTATCTCTGAATTAAACAGCATTGCATTCTCTTCCTCTGTAAGTGTTAATCATTCATTAGCCATTAGCACATCATCTTAGCATGACATATTGGGAGTGGTTACATGCGTGTTCACAGTCAACTATTATTAAGCTATTTGTTTAATACTAATATAATATTAATTGCTGTCAATTTGATATTGTTAAAACGAGAGTCCATCACTTTATGAAACAGCTGGATGCCTTATACTGGCTGCATTGTTATATTATTGCCTCTGCTAGAACAAGAACAGGACATTTCCCCAAAGATTTTCATTTAAAGGAAGCAAGATTTGCTTTCTCTCTATTTATATTTAATTTCAGACTGATGGATATTTTTTGCCTGACACAGAATTGGCTGTGTTTATAAACATGGTAACAATCAATAATGTGGGTCACATCTGTGGCTTAGAATTCTTTTTGAAAATTGCTTACACAGCAAATATTAGCAGAGCATCTGGAAGCAGTGATTTATCACTGATGGTTTCTTTATATTTGAAATTATTTTTAGGGCTCTCATGATTCATCTCCATTTGTATCAGACACATTTGGCTCAAGCTATTTCTTTTATGTGTGCAGCATGTAGTAAATTTATATTGATCTGGATAGATGAAAACTGCCCATAGAAAAGCACTAAAAGGCATCTGAAAATATTTAATTGTCGTTGATTTAATATTGAACTATTAGACTATTCTGTTACAAAGAACTATAACCACCACCTTACATTGGATAAATTGAAGTTGGTCTGTAATTTTGCATGTGTATGTATTCAGAAGGATGTGTTTAAAGAGCATGCACCTGCAGATAATTTAAATGTACACTGATAAATTGGGACATCACATGTAGTTTATACCATTTATTAAAATAGGTCAAGTTATAGCAAGTACTGTTGTTTTTTTCAGAAGATGACTAACACTCCAATAATTTATACTAAGAGCAAAAGAATCTTAATATGCCATCCTTATTGCAAAAGCATAAGTACAAAGTTACTTTATGGCAACACAAGTATATATTTATTAAAAAAAAAGACCTTCAAGTATTTTGTGTTGCAATGATTAAAATAGATGTAACTCCACCACATACAGTAATAAGTACATTTCGTTGCTATTATAACAAAACTATTTATTTTTAGTTATTGCCACAATGCCAATGCTTTCAATTCTGCCTATTAAATTTACGCAAGCCTTGGAACAAAACCTAAGCTTGGACCTGGCACTAATTTCAGCGATGCAACTGACGTGCACCAAGTGAATTACAGTAAATGCTGATGCCATTATTTATGCTGAATACATTGGTGTGCTAAAAGTGAAGCCATCCCTGAAACTGTACACTGAAACTGTGTTCTGCAATGTTCATGTAATTCGTGAAAATGGAAATGATTTGTGAATCCTGCACTACTCTAAGTAGACTTTACTCAGTGAGCCCTGGCCAGAATGGAGTTTTATGTACTTTACATATTGCTCTTGCTTTGTAAATAAACCCTTTTCATTTTCTTGCTTGAACAGCATCAGCTTCTTTGTGTTTATTTGCTCTATCTAACACTACAGATCTATCCTTCAAAATTACTTGAGGGGTAGATTTATCAAAATTCAAATATTTTACTTTTCCAGGTTTTTGTTATTTTTTGCATGCTTTTTGAAAAAAACATGAAAAAACAACAGGTAAATCACATTCTACTCATTCTTTTCTTCTCATTTTCAATATCTGCCAATTAATATATAAAATGGGAATTGAATTTTGATAATACTCCCATTGTCTTCTACATGAACTCTCTGCCTTCTAGATGCCACATTTTTATTCGCATTTTTAAGCCCAATGCTTTGGAGATGATCTGTGCCAAGACGAGGTTACAGGAGAGTCTCCACCTGAGTAAAATGTTAAAGATATATCACTTTAAACACTAAGGGGCACATTTACTAAGGGTCAAATATCGAGGGTTAATTAACCCTCGATATTCGACCATCAAAGTAAAATTCTTTGAACGATCCATCGATCGAATGAGCGATTTTCTTTCGATCAGAAATTGCTTTGAAAGCTTATGGGGAAGGTCCCCATAGGCTAACATTGGTGCTCAGTAGGTTTTAGGTGGCGAAGTAGGTAGTCAAAGTTTTTTTTAAAGAGACAGTACTTCGACTATCGAATGGTCGAATAGTCGAACGTTTTTTAGTTTGAATAGTTCAATTCAAAGTCAAAGTCGTACTCGAAGGTCGAAGTAGCCAATTCGATGGTCGAAGTAGCCAAAAAAACCCCTCAAAATTCAAAGTTTTTTTCATTCTAATCCTTCACTTGAGCTTAGTAAATGTGCCCCTAGATGTGAATATCATTGCAGAGATACTTTTTTGAGAATACTGGTACATTTAGGGGTTATTTACTAAACTCTGAATGCCAAAAATCCGAAATATTTGAAAACACAAATTATTTGGAATTTGTTATACCCGAGGATGGAAAAAGTCAGAATCCGAAAATCCAGTATCTCAGACCTGCCAAAGTTTGAAAAACTTTGAATTCAAAAAGTCCAACCGAAATTAAGTCAAAGTTTTCTTTTGGTTGAATATGTCCATTTTCAAACGAATAGGTCCGTATTCGGCCGAATTCGAATAGTACGAATAGAAGGAGTAGCGTATTCGATCGAATTCGATTGATTTTTCAAAGTCCACCAATTGACTCCAATTATGTTCTAGGAGGTCCCCGTTAGGCTAAAACAGCAATTTGACAGGTTTAAGATTGTGAATGGTCAAAGCCACATTTTTAAAGAGACAGTACATTATACATTTTGATATTCTGATTTTTGATTTTTTTTCATATTCGAATCAAGTTTGGACCATTCCCTAGTCAAAGTACACAAAAAATAGCTCAAAATTCTAATTTTTTTTCATTCAAAAATTCACCTCGACCTCTGATAAATCTGCCCCTTAGATTACTTAAACTCGAATTTGTGTGTCATTTCAAATCGTACAATTGACACTCAGAAAACTCCACTTTATCGAATTGTCACAGCGAAAAGTCGCCTTTATCAGATTATTGGACGAAAACCCCAGACTTTATCGGATTACCCAACGCAGATCACCATGTTAAGATACAACTGCAGGGGCATCTGCCATTCTAAATGACCTCAGCAGGTTTGAGATGGAGTATTTTGTGGATTTGAATTTTTAGCAGCATTGGCGTATGATAAATCCCTAAATAATTTTTTTTTTCTCTAAAAATTCAAGTTTTCCCCTTTAAAAACCCCAGCAGAAGAGTTAAAGGTTTAAAATATGCCCCCCCCAATAAATCTCACATTTTTAGAGCTTTTTAAAAAAAAACATAGGGAAGAGATTTGTGGAAATAAAATCAAAATTCAGTTGTTAGTAAATGGGCCCCTTAAATTATAGAACCCTTTTCTGAAAGACCCTAGGTTCCAAGCATTCCTGTTAATAGATCTTATACCTGTACTATAAAATACTATGGGGTAATTTACAAGCACAGTGTGCAAAGTGCAATATGTTTTTTTAACCACAATGCAGTGCATTCCCCATAATTATATTGCAGTAGTGGTTGTGAGATGGTATTGTGCCTCATGCAGTTGTACTCTTTGCATAAAAATATATGTCATTATGCATGCACTTCAGTGAGAAAGTGTGTTGTCTTATGAATGTTTTTCTGTTCCAATTGATGCAACTATACAGAAGTGCAGGGAGCATCTTTTGATGCCAGAACCTTCAAGAAATTAGATTTTTATGAACAAATTTGTGTGACCAATACTGCAATTTTCCTTGTGAATGAGTCCTAATAAACACTAAAAACACAAGAATAGTCTCTTTTAGCAAAAGCCTATTAGAATGATTAATTAGACTCTGTTTGCTAAAAATACCAAGGATAGTCAATATTTATCCTCAGTGGAGATGAACTAACCTATTGAACAGCTATGATGTGGAGCATCCAGCCAGCTTAATGGCTCATCAATTTTGCAAATAGCCACAAGGTTTTACCCTGCATGACAAACTCAGTGATAATCTTCTGCAAGCATGCAGAATTTCCAGCGTATACTAAACAATAATGCTTAATGTATATAAATGCAAACTCATTTATTACCGTCGTCATCATCATTTATTTATATGGTGCTAGCAAGTTATGCAGTGTCCCATTAAGGACAGATTTTTGGCCCTTTATGACTTATGGCAGAAAGTAAAAAAAGATGGGAGAACAGACCATGCAGCCTGGAGAAGAAGGGGAACCATAGCATGTAATGCCAAGGCAGAGAGACAACTCTCTACTCTCATGAATTGCAGAGTAAGATTACTTTTGTCCCATCTTGTTTAAAGGAGAACTAAATCCCCAAACTAATGAAAACCCCCTACCCTCCATATTCCCCCTTCCCTACCCCTCGCATAGGTGTTAATACCTGTAAATGCCCCTAATTCTTTAATTAGCCCTCGAAAGCACAGTCAGCACAGTCAGCACAGTCAGCACAGTCAGAAAGCGGCATATTGGCGCATGCCCAGTAATGGCAACTTTCTGGTCCCGAACAACTGCATATGCTCCGACAGCCAAGGAAATTGTCGAAGGGACCCGAGGATTCCCGAAGTGATGAAGATGGTGCCAGTTAGATCTGCTGCTCTGACTCGGAATCGAGGGGTTATTAGAGACTATGGGGCATTTACAGGTATTAACACCATTGCGGGGGGGGGGGGGGACCATGGAGGGTAGAGTTTTCATTAGTTTGTGGGTTTAATTCTCCTTTAAGAGACACATAACAAAAAGACTGCATATTGTCATTGATTTGTTAATATCATCATGGATGCCCTATTTATACAACCTATATTTTACAAAATACATATTTTATTAAATACATTATTTATTGAGCTATAATACCAAAGGCATACTATCATCAGAGAACAGGAACAAATATGCACCAGTAGACTTTTATTTATAGAAATACAGCATATTGCATTCCTGTGTCTTTTATGTTTTCATTACATTGCCACATATTGCAGTCTAGCTGTGTGAAGAAATCAGATGACTTTTGTGACTGATTCTATCTGTGTCCTGTCAGGAACATAGATATTGCCTTTCTTGAAGACACCACTGCCACATGGAGCTTCCCAGTCTCTTACTGTAGAGATAACACATGCAGAAATTTAAATCGAAACATTTCATCTTCATGGAAGATATGCAATAAGGCTTACATTCTCACACCCCTTAAGGTACATGCAGGGTAAATTGGAAAAATATATTTCTAGATAACGTCAAGAAAAAAAGTATCCTTTATGACAGTTATTTGATAAAGTCCATAAATGAATTTATCCATTATGCATATTCAGTGATGGGCGAATTTGTCCCGTTTCGCTTCACCACGAAACGGGTGAAAAATTCACAAAATAAAGTCAATAGGCGTCCTTTAATCGTCGCCGGCGTCTAAATTGTCGCCGGCAACGAAACCGTTGCCGGCATCCAAAAAACGTTGATGCCGGCAAATTTTCGCGGCAAAACGTGCAAATTCACTGCAAATTCGCCTATCACTATTCATATTCTGTAGCTTGTCAGTCACATATTGAAGGTAAATTTTATTTAACACTAGATTTGTTCCTGTAAAAAAAAATGGCATTCTCAAGTACCCAAGCAAACATTTCCATATGCATCTCCTTTATGCCAAGTTTTTTATTTTTATTTTATAAATTGCATATGTTTATTTACCTTTCTAAACAGTGCTGGTTCTCTAAGCCATATCAAAGAGGGGAAGTTGCAAGCATCTTGGAAATGTTGGGTTGGCTGCTGTAGCCAAATGCAATAGGAAATTAGTAAACATGATGTCTACAAGTTATGTCACCCTTGGCCAGATGAGATAAAATCTGATTTTAGTAAATAACCCCCTTAAAGAATGCCTAATGTACTGTATATGTTTTTCTTGGTGGCGCTCCACCAATGAGGCAAATTTAAGTACTCTCCTGGGATGACAGTGCCAGATAGGTTTCCAGAGGCGGAAAAAAGTCGCTCCTGGTACCTTTAATAGCCAAATTTCCAGTTTTTAAACAGGAGAGCGCACTTGTACTTTCCGCACTACTGTTGCTGCCCCCCCCTCGGACAGGTAAGCAGTCAAGGGGAGGCGGCATTGCAGGAGCTGCCTCAATCGGCTCCTGCCTCAGAAATGCTAATGTTATACTATTATTATATATGTTATCAAAAAAGTGCTTAGTGCAATATAGAATGTCTTCTCTACACAGTGAATATAATATTCACTAATTTATTGAAACTGAGAAATTAACTTGACAAGATGTTTTAATTTACAGTTAATGGACTACTAAACCCCATAACTGCCTGTAGAAAATGCAACAGAATGCATTAGTATTTAGATCAGCCCTTTGCTTCATGGGATCTGTTTCAAACTAATAAATACAGTAGTAAGAGATAAAACTGCCTGTCTATGAATATTGAAAACATAGCCCCAAGATCTGATTCTTGGGCAAGTTACCTTCTGTACCTTCTGCAAAAAAAGGTATAAAGCAGTAGATCATAGTAGAACAGTCTGATGAATGCAAAATATATATTATTATAATATGTAGATACATACAAATATATTATATATACATATTATTATACACTGTACCCTTGAACTAGAAATACTTTAGAGAATACAATTAAGTAGGAGTAGGAGGTCTCATGGTAAAGAAAAGGGGTTTAGTGAGATTTGACTTTTTTTGTTAGAAGAATTTCAACTCTTGATTTAAAGGTTTTAGCTTATTATACAGCATTAACATTCAGATATGATAATTGATACCACACAGTGCTTTGAAGGTCATTTAATATTTTCACTGGGGGGGGTTACATCCAATAAAAGAAAATTATCATTATTGAGTGTTAATACATAGTTTAACGACTTCATAACAACAACAGAAAGTCTATGATAATTGAATTTTTCTGTTTTCTTGTTAAATATTTATATATTCTGCATTGATCTCTGAGTATGCTAACGAATAAATTAGGATTCCTACATTTTTTGTTGCTAATATTTTATGCACACTACTGAATAATTCTGATTTCTTTAAGAAAATTTACTAAGAAAGGAGCATATTTATAAAGGGTCGAATTTCGAATTTGAAAAACTTCAAAATTCAATTCAAAAAGACCAACCGAAATTAAGTCGAATTTTTTTTTGGCCGAATAGGTCTGTTTCCATTAGAATTCGGTCAGTATTCAGGCGAATTTGAATCATACAAATTGAAGTAATAGCACATAAGATCGAATTTGAATCAAAGTTTTCAAAGTCCACCAATTGACTCCATATAAGTTCTAGGAGGTCTCCCATAGGCTAAAACAGAAATTTGGCAGGCTTTAGATGGCAAATGGTTGAAGTCGGATTTTTAAAGAGACGCAGTACATGATAAATTTAGATATTCGAATTTTCTATTTTTTCAAATTCAAATCAAATTTGGATTATTTCTTAGTCGAAGTACACAAAATATAGCTTGAAATTTGAATTTTTTGAATTTGAAAATTCACCTCGACCTTTGATAAATCTGCCCTCAAAAGTAATTGTAATAGACAATTACTTTTTCCAGTTAATGAACATGCATTTATTATTTTCATAATCGGTTGGTTAATTATACATTGCTCAAACTTACTTTTAGTGATGGGCGAATTCCTCCGAAAAATTCACGGAAAAAAAATCAGAAATCAGTGAAATCAGAAAGTTCCTGAAAATTTTTTAAAATTCTAACATTTTCACGGAAAAATCAAGCAAATCGAAGGTTTTCACACAAAAATTGTGAAGTTAGAAGGATTCCACTCAAAAATCATGAAATTTGAAGGATTTCACTCAAAAATTGTGAAATTTGAAAATTTTCACTCAAAAATCGGGAAATTTGAGGGATTTCACTCAAAAATCGTGACATTTGAAGGTTTTAAATAAAAAATCGTGAAAATCTGGCATTTTCACAAACAAATCGTGAAAATCGAAAATTGACGACGGAGTTTTGCGAATTTATTTGCTTGCGGCGAAACGCAGAAATTTGCCGCAAATTCATGCCAGGCGAATTTATTCGCCCATCACTACTTACTTTTGAAGTGAAATAAGGTTATCCCTTATATTCCAGAAGAGATTAAGATTCAATATATTTAAATTGTTCTTTTCCTATATTTATATTTAACATTCCAGACTTTCTTATTTGTGTTTCTTTTAGCTTAACAGATGTACTGGTCTGGCTTTACTTTATGTTATATATTTTATGTTTTGCTATGATTAATGTGTATATACATCTACATGAATAAACTAAAAAAACTGTTTAAAATGCCAATCTAAGGCCACTCTTGTAGCTCTTAACAATTTATACATTTTGTTCCTCTTTCTGGATCCTAAAATTTTATACATTTTGTTCCTCTTTCTGGAATTAAATTTGCCAAGAGTTACTGTTTTTTTGTTCCTGCACCATAACTTTCACCTTCCTCTGCATCTGATTTTTACCTGATGGGTTAAACAACTTTGATAACCCAAATCTCTATAGCAAAAGAGATTTTAGAAACAACAGTATTTGGTCTTATTCCCTTATTTTATACTAAACTGTTTATTAAATTTATACAATACATTTTGCTTACTTTGGGATGTATCCTATCTCCTCTGCTTCTTTTTTAAATTAAGACAAACTCTTATCTTATAGTTACTCTTCTTAATATTGGCATTGATTCTGTGCAGAGTCTTAAATATTAATGCACACTTTTAGATTTCACCTAAGCTGAATCTGATATTCATGTTGATTAAAAGTTTACTTTTAGCAACTGCACTTACATACCATTAATAATCCCTAATATGTATCACAAAAAAGTATATAAAAACAATAAAACAATATCTCTCTCTGCTACAAGAGCATAAAGAAAATAGCAAAGAAACAGATAATGAATGTAGAAAAGAAAAAAAGAAATTATGATAAACAAAGTATTACTGAGTCCGAGGAGAGAAATAGTTGTCAGGAGGCTTGATATGAAGGTTACACACATAGGGGCTGATTCACTAAAGGTCGAATATCGAGGGTTAATTAACCCTCGATATTCGACTAGGAACTAAAATCCTTCGACTTCGAATATCGAAGTCAAAGGTTTTATCGCAGATAGTACGATCGAACGATCGAAGGATTATTCCTTCGATCGAAGGAATAGATTTAAATCAGATTTGAAGGATTTAAATCCAACGATCGAAGGAATATCCTTCCATTAAAAAAAGTTAGCCAAGCCTATGGGGACCTTCCCCATTGGCTAACATTGACTTTGGTAGCTTTTAGATGCCGAACTAGGGGGTCGAAGTTTTTTTTAAAGAGACAGTACTTCGACTATCGAATGGTCGAATAGTCGAACGATCCTTCGATTCAAAGTCGTAGTCGTAGTCGAAGGTCGAAGTAGCCCATTCGATGGTCGAAGTAGCCCAAAAAAAACTTCGAAATTAGTAGTTTTTTACCTTCGAATCCTTCACTCGAAGTTAGTGAATCGGCCCCATACTGTAGTTACATAGTTCATTTGGGTTTAAAAAGACAATAGTCTTTATATATATATATATATATATATATATATATATATATATATATATATATATATAGTAATCTATGAGAAAAAAAGGAGCCTTCTCATATGTTTCATTTTAGGATTTTCTGCAGATATCCGCATATGTAAGCATGACAAGTATGTGATGCCTTTAGTTACAATTATATTTCCCTGTTGCTGCCAAGGTGCAGATTTGCCCAATGTGAGTAAATGAGCCCATGCTAGAAGTCATTTTTATTAGGGATGGGTGAATTTATATTAATAACCCTTGCTTAATCAATCAGATGTGAGGACTCATCCGTCCTCCCCCTGTCTATTCTTCTGAAAAATATTGGCAACAAGAAAGCCTATTTTTTCTATGAAGAACAGTTGTGGCATAGGAGGTTTTCTAACAAGGTAGGGCAATGTATATCCTATTGCAGAGCTAATAACTCCTTAATGGCAATGTTTTGTGATGGGCGAATTTATTTTGAATATATTTGCCGCGAATTTGCCCGTTCGATGCTGGCAAATAATTTCGGGAATTTGCAGCGAAAATTCCCTGCAGCCAATTTACTAAAAATGCATGCCCATAGTCGCCGACGTCAAAACCGCTGTTTTGCTAATTTTTCGAGAAATTTGTGGCGAGGCGAAACGGGACAAATTCGCCCATCACTAGCAATGTTATTTCAACCAATGCATTTGGCAAAATGTGGTGATTTTGCAACATTTTTAAGACAGTTAGCTCATCACTAGTCATTGAATAGCACTTTTTTTTGGGTAAAATATTGCACATTTTGGAATAGTTTCTTTACAGTGCAAGATGTATAATATACATTATATATATATATCTCATAATTTATTTCATCATCATTTATTTATATAGCACCGACAAAATATGCAGTGCTATATATATATTTAGACTGTAAATATAATGGGTAGGGTTCTCTAGCCTTTTGTTTCCTTGACACTGAGCACTTAGGGGCAGATTTACTAAGGGTCGAATATCGAGGGTTAATTAACCCTCGATATTCGACTAGGAACTAAAATCGTTCGACTTCGAATATCGAAGTCGAACGATTTAGCGCTAATCCTACGATCGAACGATCGAAGGATTATTCGTTCGATCGAACGATTAAATCCTTCGAATCGAACGATTCGAAGGATTTTAATCCAACGATCGAAGGAATATCCTTCGATCAAAAAAACACAGGCAAGCCTATGGGGACCTTCCCCATAGGCTAACATTGAGTTCGGTAGCTTTTAGCTGCCGAACTAGGGGGTCGAAGTTTTTTTTAAAGAGACAGTACTTCGACTATCGAATGGTCGAGTAGTCGAACGATTTTTAGTTCGAATCGTTCGATTCGTAGTCAAAGTCGTAGTCGAAGGTCGAACTAGCCCATTCGATGGTCGAAGTAGCCCAAAAAACACTTCGAAATTCGAAGTTTTTTTAATTCGAATCCTTCACTCGAGCTTTGTAAATGTGCCCCTTAATCTGTATTGTAATTATATTTTTTATATTTATGTGAATTGTATTTCTAATAATGCACTTATTGTTACTTTTTATTCCAATGACCCCTTGTTTGTTACTACTAATTTATTGTTTTGCTGTACAGTGCTTTGCCCTCGAGGAGTGCTTTACAAATAAAAATATATACATACATATATATAGTGAATAAAGTATCATCTCTACTAAGGATATCCATGACCATATAAAAACACAAGGCAGTGGTTTTTATACAGGTCATGGTATTCAGAGGTTACTTCTAATATCCACATATTTTGCAAAAGGGGGTAATTTATTTATTATAATACATAAGTGTCAGTGTCATGTGACAGAAATGACATCATTAAGCTCTAAATATAACCAATGACATTATTAAGCACCATTTATAAGGATATCATTTACAGGATATGCATGGCTTGTGTGTATTAGATATATATATATATATAGTTACAGTATGTGTTTTAAAGCAGTAAAGGGGAAGTCAGTTTTCAAGTATTGCTCAACTACATATGGAGGGCTGCAGGTTGTTGATTCTTTTCATAAAGCTTTAAAGAAAAAAAACTCAGATGGAGTGTCCTTAATCCTTGCATTTTTTGGAAATCAAACTATTAAATATTTGGAAATAAAGGATGTTTAAAAGTTAAAACTTCAGTAAAGCTGATCAAATGCAATTGTATGTTGACAACTAAAGATTATTTTTTTCCAGAATGTGTTTCAGATTTATATTTTTCATTTACTGATATTTTAATCCTTAGATTTATGATGGCCCACTTCTCAGTTTGTCATTATACTGTAGGAATTTCATAAATCCTCCCACCCCCAGCTTCATGCACACTATCCTTAAAAGATTATTCAAAATTATGTATCAAAGAGATAACAGTAACCAAAAATATCCTGCTTAATGGCCATGCGGATTAAGTACTCCTTAATGCAGCAAAAAATGTTTGTGAAAGAGGATTAACGTAAGATGACTGAAACATTTCTTGAATAGAACATATTTTTGACCGTGAGTTTTGAGTTTGATAAAAACAAGTAATACATTATGAAACAGTAATGAGTGGGTAAATTCCCATAGGAAGTCTCACCTGGGGAATAATTAACATGCTAGATCTGCTAACTGTACAGAGACAGAGGGTGCCCAGAGTGAGAGTGAGACACAGAATGAAAGGGTTGAAATCTGAGATCTGTGTTAAAAGAACTGATTTTTTCCAAAAGGTACTGTGGAGATGTACTTTTGTGTTTTGGACCAGGAATCCCAATAGGGGACCAATATTAGAGAGGGGAAATATCCCATGTAATAGTTAGAGCCCAACTGCGGGTTTTGTTTTTGCACTTTTTTACTTACATAGTCTAGTACTGTTAATAATAAAAGGGAACAAATTTACTAAAGGGCGAAGTGACTAAAATTCGCCAGCGTGACATCATTTCAGTACTTCGCTGATTTACTAACGGGCGCTGGCATAACTTCGCTATCGAAGGAGATAGACTCTAGCGCCAGGTGATGTTTCACTCTGGCAAAAGAGCATTACTTCGCAAATTCACTAAGATGCGCATTTTACTTAACGTTACCTGTTCCGCCAGACTTGCCTTCACCAGCTCAGACCAGGTGAAGTGCAATGGAATGTATAGGGCTTCTTCAATTTTTAATTGAAAAAGTCCCAAAAAACACTGGCGTCTTTTTCAGGGTGATAGGCTGCAAAAGTTTTTTTGGGTACCCGGGCTCCCCCCATACATTTCCTAACATATGGCACATAAACTATACACTGGGCTCATGTGTAGGGCAATATAAAAACTTTATTTTATTTTATTAAAGTTTCCCGGACTTGTGTAATGTAATGTATTTGCTGCAACATATACATCCATTCAACTTTAACTTACCGCCGTATGCAAATTAGTCAACGCTAGCGCAACTTCGCTTCACTTGGCGCAGTAGCGCTAGCGCAACTTCGCATGGTGCAGTAGTGCTAGTGCAACTTCGGCGTCCTGGACGCAACTTCAGATTTAATGAATTAGTGTTGTCCTGGAGAATCTACGCTTGGCGAGGTGTTGCGATGTGAGAGAAGCCGTCGCTGGCAAATTTACGGAGATCAGTGAATTTGCCCCAAGGATTTTAACCTTCTAAAATCAGTCTATTCATCTGATCCTCCACACATTATGTTTGTAGCTAGCTTGGTCAGATCAGTTGTACTTCCGTTGTACTTATGTATTTTACTAAGCTTTGGAGTGTAAAAAATGACATCACTTTATACAAGATAAAACACATTTCACGTCCCTTTAATATTTGGGATCAGATTTATCAAGGGTCGACTTTCGAAGTAATGGGAGTTTTTTTAAACTCTCATAACTTTGAAATTCGAATAAAAAAAGACCAACTGAAATTTATTTAAAAATGTTTTTTTCTGCGGGTGAATAGGCCGTTTTCGCTAGAATTTGAACAATTCGAAGTAACATGGTATTCGATCGAATTCGATTTGAAGTTTTTTCAGTCCACCAATTGACTCCAAATAAGTTCTAGTAGGTCCCCATAGGCTAAAATAGCAATATGGCAACTTTAAGATGGGGAATGCTCGACATCAAATTTTAAACGAAACAGTACATGATAAATGTGGATATTCAAATTTTCATTTGTACTATTACCTATTAGAAGTACACAAAAATAGCTCAAAATTCGAATTTTTTTACTTAGAATTTTCACTTAGACCCTTGATAAATCTGCCCCTAAAAATATATTGACAAGAATTATTGCTCCTATTTATCAAATTCATTGTAAAATATCATTCTTTGCAGAAATGCCATTACACAATTCATACACAATATTCTCTCTTATAAATCATACATTTAGGGGCCGATTCATCAAGCTCGAGTGAAGGATTCGAAGTAAAAAAACTTTGAATTTCGAAGTGTTTTTTGGGCTACTTCGACCATCGAATGGGCTACTTCGACCTTCGACTACGTCTTCGAATCGAAGGATTCGAACGAAAAATCGTTCGACTATTTGACCATTCGATAGTCGAAGTACTGCCTCTTTAAAAAAACTTCGACCCCCTACTTCGGCAGCTAAAAGCTACCGAAGTCAATGTTAGCCTATCGGGAAGGTCCCCATAGGCTTGCCTAAGTTTTTTTGATCGAAGGATATTCCTTCGATCATTGGATTTAAATCCTTCGAATCGTTCGATTCGAAGGATTTAATCGTTCGATCGAAGGAATAATCCTTCGATCGTTCGATCGTAGCCTTTGCGCTAAATCCTTCGACTTTGATATTCGAAGTCGAAGGATTTTAGTTCCTAGTCGAATAACCCTCGATATTCGACCCTTGATGAATCGGCCCCTTAAACAACTGTTACAAATTTTTAATCTATTGCAATCAATCTAAATAAAGATTAACAGTTGCAGTTTTTACATGGAAACTACTGGACCTTTGTCAATGTTTATTTAACTATCTATAGTGGTTAGCTAATCTCTCCCATTTCCCTTCAACGGAAAATCAGCAAAACGACAGAAAAATTCATGAAACAGCAAAAAAATCTCAAAAACTGTTTTTATCTTAGATAATACTTAATTACTGGATACAATTGGACAATGCCTTGCTACACATTGGGGCACATTTACTAAAGGGCTAATTGTGCATGTTTAGATAAAAATACAATTCGCCACAACATTATCTATTTACTAAATGGCATTGCCCTTTCTTTGCTACTTTTCTCCATGGCGAAAATTCTCAAGCAAACATTTGTCAGAAATGATTCTCTATAGAATTTTCCCTACTACAGGTATGGGACCTGTTTTCCAGAATGCTCGGGACCTGGGGTTTTCTGGATAATGGATCTTTCCGTAATTTGGGTCTTCCTGCCTTTAGTTTACTAGAAATTAATTTAAACATTAAATAAACCCAATAGGCTGGTTTTGCCCCCAATAAGGATTAATTATATCTTTGTTGGGATCAAGTACAAGCTACTGTTTTATTATTACAGAGAAAAAGGAAATCATTTTTAAAAATTTGGATTATTTAGATAAAATGGAGTCTATGGGAGACAGCCATTCCGTAATTCGGAGCTTTCTGGATATCGGGTTTCCGGATAAGAGATCCTATACCTGTCCTACTATTGTATGGGGAAATACATTGGTTAATTTTCCCGTGGAGAAAATTCATCACAGTTCTCTTGAAAAAGTGAACTTACGATTTTTAGTAAATATGGAGATGTGTAAAAATACACCTGATGAAGTGAGACAATTCTGGTGAAGTTAAGTGAAGAGAAAATTCTTACTTTAGTAAATGTGCTTCCTCAATTTGGACATTTCTGCATAATGGATTTTTAAATAAGGAATTCCATACAGTTTCTGTGCCTGTTAAAATATGTAGAGTTAAAATAGCAGAACATTTTATACAGCCATTAAAACTATTAAACTAAAAATAAAGAATACTATTCAACAAAATCAAGAACGCACCATCGGCTAATACAGATTTTGATGATGTCTACACTCTTGACTTCGGAAGTCTTCAACAGTAGAAAGCTATAATCAAAAGAATGTGATTGTGAATCATGTACATTTCAGCCTAATTAACTGTGACATGAACAGTGGTGTCAGACCTTGGGCAAAATGGTTGGATGATAGTAGGCAAGTATATATGAAAATGTTACACCAAAGACTTTCCTACTCTGTGGAAATAGAATTTGAGAAGAATAGAGGAACTAAACAAATACAAATTCATGTCAATATACATTCATCAATCTATTGAAGTTGAAAAAGTCAAGAAAGCTCAAGTTAAAATCCATCCCATAGAGTCCATTTTAAGCAATTATTATTTTTAAAAACATCCTATTTCTCTGTAATAATAAAAGGGTATCTTGTACTTAATGATAACTAGGCTGCATTAATTTATATTATAGGCAAAACTATCCTATTGGGTTTATTTAATGTTATTTAATGTTTAAATTATTTTTTTAGTAAACGTAAGGGTGCAAATTACAGAAAGATCCCTTATCTGGAAACCCCCAGTTCCAAACATTGTTAATAATAGATCCTAAACCTGACAAAAAAAAGCCCGAAATTTTTCCAAAAGTAAAAACCTAATCACAGGCATCATTAGTTTTATTTATGATGCCATGAGGTTTTTTTTATTGGCATTTTCCCACACCTTTATAAATAGGAACCAAAATTCTAATTGTTATCATAGATTCAATGAAACTGTTACATATATCAAACATTCAAGAATGAGGTTTGGCATGGTGCAGACAGATTGGCAAATTTTTCTCCAAGTTTCTCCATGAAAATGATGCCCGTAGACTCCAATCGGTCATGCATCAAAAAAAAATGTATCGCCCATAGACTTCAATGCTTTTTAGCGAATATTTGCTGTTTTACAAATTTTCAGTGAAACGAGTCAGATTCACCCATCTCGGCAGTTAAAAGCTGGTAAGTACTATAGTCAGTGGGAATATTCTCGAGCAACTTTCTTTATTTTCCCAGTTTATGAAAACATTCAAAATGTTTAGCCTCATTGAAGATGAATGTAACAATGTGATTCTAGTCTTCTGTGAAAAATGAGAGCTTGAATATTGTCACATAGTTAAGCCTGACTCAAAACCATATTATGTTAGTAAATACACCTCTACTTCTGCCTGGTTTATAATGTAAAGGAAAAAATAGACTTACTAGTATAAAGTAACAATTAAACTTAATATTTGAAGAAACCATTTCACTTTCAAGCAGACCCTCACAGGGCATGGTATACTGTAATTCTGAACCACAAGTTTAACTCAAAACAATGACAATAATGCACTTGTAAATGTTCAATGCCTTTTAAATACAAGCATGAATTATTTAATATTACAATATGAGGCAATAGCACCACTCAAGCCATGTTTGAAAATCTAATAAAGATCAACTTTAAAGTTAAGTTGGTTTCTTTCCAAAGAACACACATCAGCATTGCAAAATGAATCTGTGTCAAGCTCAGAAAGCCAAATATAGAACAGTACATTGAGACAGATTTAGACATCCCATTTCATATAATCTTGGAAGAAAACATACAGTAACACTGTACTTAAAGAATAGTGTGTCTAAAAAAACTAATTTTTGTCTGCATATCATTTTCTGACCTTGGGTTATAGACATTATATATTATTTCATGATAAAGGACTAGAATCATCAAAATAACATGTTTTATTTAACCTGTAAAGACATATGTGATGTTAAATCATTTATAAGATACAAGTGATTTACTATGAAAAAAAAAGATGTACTACCATTTGCTGTATTTCCAAATAACACTGTAACCACACAGATATTGCTATCCTTTCATTCTTGCTAACTTTAACTATAATTTTAACAAAGCAACAAAAGATAACTGAGTCATGAAAAAATATCTACCTTTAGCTCTGAGAGACCAAAGCCTGTCCTGCTAAATGCATTTCCAGAAGGAGTAGTAATGGACAATTCTTGAACAATTCTTTGTTACTTTTTTAGAAAGATCACATGCTGTAATTACCAAAGAGAGCACTAAATAGCCTAAAAAAATTATGAAATTGAAGATGATGAAATATGAAATAAATCTGTTTTAGGCCACACCTGCAACCCATTTTATAAATGTAAAAAGAATAGGCCCTCTAATATATTAAAATGTGCATATTATTTTATTTATAATTTATATGTGACTTAAAAAGACCCTGTTGCCTCCACTACAAATACTGTACTTGAAAACACATTTAAACTAGTATCCCATTATAAGGCACTGTAGTGTCAGCATTATATAATTCAAGTCCCGGGTGTGGGTTTGTTAGGCAACCTCCCTTATAGTCGCTGATGCCTGAGTTATCAGGAGTTGGACTGTGTGCAGGTTATAAAGTAAAATAGGTGTTTAAGGGATACTGTCATGGGAAAACATGTTTTTTTCAAAACGTATCAGTTAATAGGGCTGCTCCAGCAGAATTCTGCACTGAAATCCATTTTTCAAAAGAAAAATTTAATTTTAAAATCTGACATGGGGCTAGACATATTGTCAATGTCCCAGCTGCCTCCAGTCATCTGACTTGTGCTCTTATAAACTTCAATCACTCTTTACTGCTTTACTGCAAGTTGGAGTGATATCACCCCCTCCCCCCCCAGCAGCCTTACAACAGAACAATATAGATATAGATAGCAGCTCTCTAACACAAGATAACAGCTGCCTGGTAAATATTAGAACAGCACTTAATCATAAAAGCCAAGTCCCACTGAGACACATACAGTTACATTGAGTAGGAGAAATAACAGCCTGCCAGAAAGTAATTCCGTCCTAAAGTGCAGGCACAAGTCACATGACTGGGGCAGCTGGGAAACTGACAAAATGTCTAGCCCCATGTCAGATTTCAAAATTGAATAAAAAAAAATCTGTTTGCTCTTTTGAGAAATGGATTTCAGTGCAGAATTCTGCTGGAGCAGCACTATTAACTTATGTGTTTTGCAAAAAACATGTTTTCCCATGACAGTATCCCTTTAGGTTAGTTTGGGTGTGGGTTGAGAAATAACTGGTTAGTGTCAGGTTTGGGTGGACATTTTCTGACCTACTATTAGACATTTACCAACATGTTAGGCAACATAGTTCATGAGTCAGCATTTTTAAAAATGTAAATAGGCTTTACTACTGAGACAACACTAATTGGATTAAGAGACCCTGATTATATTACTCTCAGACAGGATGGGTTATAGGTTTTATTTGTGAATGTTAAACTGACTCTTTAATTACTATTAATTCATTGATTAAGCATTCAGTTGGTTGATGGCAGCAGATTAGAAATGGCAACCAAATACTGACAAGTACGTTTATCTATTATCACAAATTATCATCAGGATCTCTATGATAATTGAAGCTAGTTTTTCTTTGTTTTTTCTTCTGTCCTATCATCCCCAGAGAGTGATAGAGACGCACTAGAAAAATGATGATGCACCCCTTGATTGTAATCCATATTGGTAGATTTCAGATCCCAATTTTTAAAAAATCATGTTGAGATTGAGAAAAGCAGAGCATTCACACACTGTTTAGGCTGAGTAATGTACAAGACTCCATCTGTTTTTCTAATTACTTCCTCCAAACAGTAGCTTCAATTGTTTTTTGTACTTGAGCTGTTGTTGTCGAATCAGCATCTGCACATTCCCGGAGGAAAGTTACATTTTCAGCAAGTAAAACCATTATGTTTTTCTTGTTTAATGATAAAACATAGGCACAAATGTGTTGCTATAAACAAAATCTTAGAGAGCTTAATTTCAAAGAATGTAATAAAATAAATCAATCAGGTTTGTTTACATAAACAGATGCTACTGATCTTTAATATAGTATCTTTTTTTAACTCTTTCAGCATAAAACTGACAATGACAGAGGCCATTGACCTCATTAGAAGTTGTTCAATTAGATTATCTATGCAGTTTTCTCTTTGCCCAATATGTGTTTGGAAAGAAAAGTATTCAGCAGATTTATTGGGAAGGAAAAAACATTTGAACTGGAAGGCTTGGAGTTGTCTTGTTTCTGCCTTCACAAATATCTATGTGCACTTGTTTTTCAGGTTTTTCCATTCATGTTAATACTTAGACTACAAAAAGAAGACATGTTTTTTTTACATAAATAAATAGCATTTTTTATTTTTCCTTTTCCAGCAGAATTTTAACAGTCCACAGAATTATTTTAGAGGTGGAGTATGATAAGGGGAGCAATTTCTTTTAACTGATCAAAGTGATCAATAAGCAACTAGTGTTGAAATGAGTATCGGTGGGCTTGTCAGTACCTCTGGATGTTTGTCTTATCACATATCATCTTAAGATAAGATACAGACAGGTTTTCCTTTTACAATCATTTACAGGATCAAAAGTATCATCTTGTAGCATTGATAGGAACTGTAAAATCTGGTGATATGTTGCTTACTGAGAAGGCACAGGCAGCAAGTGGAGCTGGGACAGTTGGGTTTAGAAAGGGAAACAGACTTATTGCAGTTGTACAGCTATAAATAATTTGTTATACTACAATAATGTTGTATGGCAGTGCTGTCCAACTTCTGTGGTACCAAGGGTCGGATTTTTTCTGGCCTATGTGGCGGAGAGCCGATAATGGAAGCCAGTGTTGATAACTCCTTGTTTTTAAACCACACCCATGTTACCACAAGAACTTTTAAGAACACGTCCACATTAATGGTGGTAGCACACCAAAAAAAATAAGTGGTTGGTGCTCACTGCAGGGATATTTCAGATGTAAGTCATTAAAATATACTCTTAAATCCGTATGTTTCCTTCTTCCCTGTGGATAACACAGCACCCTCAGCACATGATTAACCATAGGTGCCCCTAACAACACTTTCCAAATGCTAACAAAGCCCCAGAATAAAACCTTCCAGGCTCACATCCCACAGGTAGCACAGGACAGGCAGAATATGGCATACACAGGGAGAATAGGGCAGGCAGAGTATGGCACACACAGGCAGAATAGGGCAGGTAGAGTATGGCAAACACAGCGAGTTTAGGTCAGGTACAGTATGGCACACACAGGGAGTATAGGGCAAAATACAGCAGATAAACCTATCTGGACCACTCTAAAATTAAAAGTTCCAACTTTGCTACATAAAGTGACACCATGCTGGTGCCCCTTCAGCAGTTTATATGAGGTGAACAATGTGGATACTTTCAGTCTGAGTCTGAGGTGTGATCAGTACATGTTTAAATAAGGGGGGTGAATAATAGAGGTCTTAAAGTGTGACCAATGCAGGATGTTACCGTCTGAATTTGAGGTGTAAACAATGCAGGGGCCAGTTAATCTCAGTACTGATACCTTTTAAAATTTACACAAGGTAAGCAGTCACAGCATTCAGACTTTATTTTTAAATACCATTTATACAAATGTTTAGCACTGCTCCCAATGTAAAATCATTCTCTGGTTAATATTACATTGTGCATTATTGCTAGGCACAGGTTTAGTGTTAACCGGCTCTGGAGTTTCATTAAATATTTTGTCGCAAAAAATGGTTTGCGATTGCAACATTACAAACACCACAAAAACAATTGCAAACCCAGTGATGACCAAGATATCCACGGAGATTGCTTGACTTTATAACAGACTAGCTCTGAGGAAGTGCCAGTTCACTAAGGCACTATATACGTAAGCTTTTTGTATACCCAATGACTTTCAAAAAAAATAATTTAGTACTTGCCAGAAATGAAAGAGAAATAGTCAAGAACCAGCAAATTAATTTTCCTGTGCAAAAAATGGATATAATTTTTTTTTTAATGATCATTACTAGCTGGATCATTATCAAATTGATGGTACAATTGCAAGGACAGACTGAAGAATGGTCAAACAAGTAGAATCCAGAGAAGTGGATTAAACTGTGAATGCCAAGGTCAAAACCAAAAAATTAGTTGTTAAGAATAAGGAAAAAGAATACAGAAGGTTCCTGAATGGCTGCTCTCCAGTTGACACCGGACACTTGTTTCATTCTGATTAATATCCTTTGATTTTGAAAAAAAAAGAAAATAAGGAAAAAGAGTATGAGCATCAATAGGATCGGAACTTAGATCAGGAACAAGCTAAGGAGGCTGAGCAGTGAATCTAACAAAGGAACAGGAAGCCAGTCATTGTTTCAAGAAGAAGCAGCAATGAGAACAGGAATTGGATTTAGATGTTCAAGCAGGACAAACCTATTATGACTGCATTGCTGTGACTAGGGCTTTTTAATAACAACTGACACCAAAATATAACTGCTATTTCTGCAACTATTCCCACATCTAGTATTGCAACAATGTTGTGCCGTTTCTGATAACAATGTGTGTTTCAGGCTTAATAAATTGGATAACACACTGTGTAGTACAATAGTATAGAATGCTGGAAATTTACATTAAATGGGGTCTATGATATAACAGACATCAGGTGCTAAATATACAAATGGAAATGATAATAGTATCAACAACAACGAACAAGTGAGCCATACTGATCTGGAGGCAAGGAGTATATAGATATATGGAAGAAATCTGAAATCAAAGTGGCAAAAGTACATTTTTGGTTGTTCTTAAAACTATACTATTACTACAGTATACAAGAAAACATTATAAACAAGAAGAAATTATTTTGAATCAAGTAAGAAGGAGGTGGTACAAACAGTCATCTTCACTTTGTATCTGCCAGCATGCCCATATCCACTGCAGAAAATGAAAGATACAGAAGAAAATTGTTCACATGGCATATATACTATCACATTTCTTCTACTGGGAATAACTTAAGCACTGTTTGATTCAGCATGAAGTGATTTTACACATAGAAATACGAAATGTGATTGAAAGTCCTTCCGCATTCACACATCTGTAACAATATTTTATATGAAATTGAAAGCAGAAAAAATCAATTTCTGTAAGCCTGTATTTTTATCACTGAAGATAAAAAAATTATTGTGAGAGTCACTAACACTTTGGGGCAGATTTCTCAAAATGTGAAAACAAAGCTCACCACAGAAACATTCTACCACCCTACCAACTGAATGTAAAAAACATAAATCAGTGCAATCGGGGGAGACATTGAATAGCTTGAATTGATAGAGCACACCATAGAAACATTCTACCACCCTCTGTTTATTTCTAAGGGATTTTAAAGGTGTATTTATCAAATGATGTACTTTAACTTTAACCCATTGATATATTTTCTGTTCTGTTGGTTAAATATTATAGAAAGACTGTGCTAGGGATTGGATTTAGTTTCAAATTCCTTTTGGCCACTATGTTCAGTCTTATTGGGCTGCTAATTGTCACGGTCGGCACCCAACACCAGAACAAATGCCAAACACCCTGGTCTTGGCTCGTGCTTCACTTGTAGTGTGACCTCCTTTGGCCTCGGGAGGAGCCCTCAGCTACTTGGATGCCACCAGGACTTAAACGAGAAGTGCAAGGCTAGAGATTCTGGATAGACAGAGGGGCACGACTGTTAGCTAGAGTCTTTAGGCCAAGGGTCACGGTTCAAAACAGGAAACCAGAATCGTCCTCAGAACAGGCCGGGTTGAGGCAGGCAGATGTCAATTGTAATCAGGCAGGCAAAGGTCAAAACCGGGTAATCAATCAGACAGGAGGGTTCAGCAGAAGAGGTAGTCGATATTCAGGCAAGGGTCAGATATAGAGGTCAGGAAAGTCTATTAGCCAGGCAGGGGTCAAAATCAGAATCAGAATAACAAACTAGCACAAGGCTCAGGAACCATTGGAAAAGATCCTATCACAGGCAAAGTCCCACAGCCCTAATGAGCTATAAATAGTCTTTAAATTTTGCGCCATTTAAATTCCACAAGAGTGCGCAGTGCGCGCGCCCTAAGACACCGGCGCCTGCAGCCTAATGGAGACCGCTCAACACGGCAGGCGTCCCCGCCGAAGGGCTGGCAGGCATCCCTGCCGTCCCCCCACTAGACCACCAGGTACCTTCCTCACACTAACATTTTATTTACAGAAAAAGTGTGGAATTTTCCCTTGTAAAGAATTAGATGAAATAGTGCTGTTTAGTGAATTGTATGATTAGCATTACAGTTTCATTTGAAGAGAGTAGAATAAAATCTTTTTTTTATGCTTTTGTAAGCAGCTTTTCTTTTAATGACCATACTTCTGTAAATTGGTCTAATTAGGTTGTAATTAAAAAGTAGCAGAAAATTGCACAAAAATGCTGTTCCTCACAAAAAATAAAATATTGAAAGCACATGTTTGCAAAAAAATAACTTTTTGAGCAAAAATTAAAACATATGAAATGAGAAAATATTTTTACATAGTCTTTTCTATTATTAATAGGGATGAGTACAGTTTTTCAGATGACAACATTTTGTGGCAAATTCAGTATTTTTTCATGAGGGGGGGAACATTTTGGTAACTCTGCACTAGAATTTTGCCTGGCATTAAAACCGAAAAAAGATTTTTCATGCACAAAAAATAGAAAAAACATCCATCAACTCAAATGCATTTAAAATGGTAAATTACTCAAATGCATTTGGCACAAGAAAAAAAATGCAACAAAACAATTCCCATTGACTCAAATGCTTTAGGTGAAATGTCCCCATTTCACAAATTTTCCTGCAGTTTTGCTCATCACTTATTATTAGCATGTATCAAACAAAAATGTGTATTTAATAAAGATAACAAGTTATACATATAGAAAGTGAAGCAAATTAGGTTACTGGCATTAACACAAATATTGTAGTATTTGTTTGATTTGGATCCATTTTAAAGTAGGAACCATATGCAGAGAATAAAGAAGAATAATGGTAAATCTCCAATGAAAAGCATTCTAATGGTAAGCCCCTTTAAAATTTAAAAATCACCCTTCTCCACATTCATAAATGTTTTCCATTTTAATATTCTGTTAAAAACAGCTTTATGTGGATATTTCCCCCTTTTTTTCAATTATAAATACTCAAAGGGTTGAACTGATTTTAATTTCTAAACTGTAATTTTGAATAGAAGGCAATTTAGACCAGAATTTCTTCCAAACACTAAATGGTAAACAAAAAATACCTTTTTGCTATAATATGGGAAATATTTGGAAATTTGAAAAATATACTTTTTTTGTCATGAAGATTATTTTGTTTTGCTAATAAATCACACTACTACAATACATTTTCCTTTCAACGTATTAAATGTTGCAATATTTTCCAATATATCAATATATATATCAATATATATCAATATATATATAAATATATATATAGACAAATACATTTTGTGAAAGGCATTTTTCAGTAGCAGTATGCACAAAATGTCGCTGTCTTAAATATATTGATAATGGGTTGAGTGCAGAGGAATCTTGTATTTGTCTATATGTATTTTGTGGTCACACCCTCATCCGCCTAATGATTTTAAAAAACTAGTGGTGAGCACAACTTTCCCCTGTTTGTTATAAATATATATATATATATATATATATATATATATATATATATATATATATATATATATATATATATATATATATATATATATATACTGTTATTTATTATATTTGCACTGTCATTTTTAAGTTTTTCAAATACTTTTTACTGCAACATGCCTGAACTTATCTTATGAAAGATTGTTTTAGTTTATAGAATATGAATTAACAAATTGGCTTATATTTATTCACATGCCATGCACAAAAAACTAACAGACCCCTTAGTCTTATTTATTATGGGCTCATTTTATCTGGTTTGATTAAGAGAAAAATAACAAAAATCTTTTGATAAGCTGAATGAATAAAGTTTACATTGTGAAAAATGATAGGAGAAAAAAAAAAACAAATTTTTGAATAAATAGATCCCAAGCCTGAATCATTGCTTCTCAGTGTGCTAACTCAGCTTCTTAATTAACTTTGGAAATATCTTCTATTGTTGTAGTTTTTTAACATTATAGAGTTTACATTTACTTTTCAAACAAAAACGTAGATGAATCATTATGTTCCAAAAAATTCTATTTATGCCCTCTACGTTGTCTATTTTAATAACATCATTTTGCCACACTTAGGGGGCCGATTCACTAACTTCGAGTGAAGGATTCGAAGTTAAAAAGCTTTTTGGGCTTTTTTTGGGCTACTTTGACCATCGAATGGGCTACTTCGACCTTCGACTACGACTATCGAAGGATTCGAAGTAAAAATCGTTCAACTATTCGACCATTCAACCATTCGATAGTCGAAGTACTGTCTCTTTAAAAAAAACTTCAACCCCCTAGTTCGCCATCTAAAAGCTACCGAAGTCAATGTTAGCCTATGGGGAAGGTCCCCATAGGCTTGGCTAACTTTTTTTCATCTAAATATATTCCTTCGATCGTTGGATTTAAATCCTTCGAATCGTTCGATTCGAAGGATTTAATCGTTCGATCGAAGGAATTATCCTTCGATCGTTCAATCGAACTATCTGCGCTAAATCCTTCGACTTCAATATTCGAAGTCGAAGGATTTTAGTTCCTAGTCGAATATCGATGGTTAATTAACCCTCGATATTCGACCCTTAGTGAATCGGCCCCTAGATATTAAAAAATACCCTCTTGATGGTATTCATTTTTATTTTATTAATAATTTCTAACACATTTTGAAAATAGCAAAAATTACATCAAAGACTATTCTTTGTATAAATGATGCAAGCTTAAGTAAGAGCTATACAATGATTAATCAACTTTAAGACAGCCTATTGAAATTAATGAGAACAGTGTATTCCCTTTAGCAAAATAAGCGAAAGGACAATTGCACTAGATAGAGAAATCATTAAAATATTCTGCATGAAAGAAAGTCAAGCAATATATTTCCAACCTGCAGGGCCTGAGCAGTAAAAAGACATTAACACAGGGAATAAAAACAGCAAATGATGCAAACCGATTGCACAACTAACCTAAGAATAGCAGACTACATACTTTTATAGAATCTATAAACATAGTTTCAAGGACAAAAGAACAAAATGGCAGCAGTGTATAGTATGGAGTAACAATAATATCCTATTATGGTAAAACTATGACCATGAAAATGTTTTCAAAAGATAATCTCTGTAAATGATTTAGGTTTTTATTCAGCAATAAAATCCTGTATTTGTGTGTGTATAGAGAGAGAGAGAGAGAGAGAGAGAGAGAGAGAGAGAGAGAGAGAGAGAGAGAGAGAGAGAGAGAGAGAGAGAGAGAGAGAGAGAATTTAAAGCAAATATTTCTTTTAAAAATGAGTTCATTATTCACTGTATCATAAAGTAGTATTTTGTCCTAACTAACCTGTATGAAACAATTTTGATGCCAAAACAATACTACTGGGTTAATTTAAATGTTTTGAAAAAATTTTTTTAGCAGACTTAAGGTATAGAGATTCAAAATACAGAGAAATCCCTTATCTGGAACTATGTTAGTTTTGCGTTTTCTTAAGTATTCTCCCTTTAGTTGCAACCCTATATATATAATAAGATGAAAACTTGGTGGCTAAATTGTCTGGGGTCCTATTTCCCAGTAGATATACTATCTTTAGAAAACAAGCAATGCCTTAGAAAGTTATCTTTAAAATCTGATACAAACCTTCAGTTAATCGACAGGAGGTGGGGCATAAACTACTTTTCACAAAAAAGCTTCAAAAACATGTCAGCTAGTAGTTATGGGAGACTTCAGTTGTTTAGACATTATTTAGAGGTCTAAACCAAAAGGTTTGAAATCTGAAAATGTATTTCGAAAAAAAAAAAAATCTTTCTTAATATACTGTACCAAAAGACAATGTCTTGTCTAGGCTACAGAAGTTTATGAACTTGGAGTTATAGTATTTTCATGAATAATGGTAAACATATCTCAGACTTTGTTGAATATTTTATAGTAATCATCTATGTGAGATAATGTACCACAGATGTAGTATCTATATAAATAACAAAAAGCTAAGTCTGAAAAGTCCATTGCTTGGGAGTAAATTGAAATGAAAATTTTATTTAAAATGTTCATAATTCCAATTATCTGAAGTTACATTGCATTAAAAAGACTGATGGCATCCATCCCTTAGTACTAAAGGTGCTTAGATTTATGGTTGCCACTCTAGTTTAATTCTCAGTAATTATCTGGTGCCATTTTTCTAAAGGGATCTCAACCAGAAGATAAGACATATATTTTAATACATTTTAACTATGTGTCCTTGTGGTTTTCAACATTATAGATCCTGCACAATTGAATAATTTTCTTCAATAAGAAGATAAGCCCTATCTTTCAATGGGCGTGAATTATTTACATTTTCCTAAAGCTTGTGATACAGTGCCTCACAAAAGTTAAACAAGTACAAACAGTGGTTATAACTGTACTGTCTTCTTATTGGCCAGATTGTAGAGAATACCTGTCCTATATCAATTTATTTTTTATTCATTCATAAATGACCTTGAACACTTTCAATGCAGGAAGTACTGTTTTGCTGAGAAATGTATATAACTGAATTTGTGAATTAGGCAGCTACAGTATATGCAAAAGAAGTTGAACACAGATTCAAGGTTTTACATTTAGCATATTAAACCATGAATGCTGGTTAAATGCTAAATGCATAAAAGTAAATTATTCCTTTTATTTTTTAATTTAACCTTGGTAAAAGTTAACCAAACCAATTGAGGTACCAGTCAATAATATATATTTAAACTGGAAAAGGTCTAGAGATGTGCACGTCAACTAGCAGAACAATTTGGTAAAAGAAAACATTGATTCACTTTTCTAGTAACACTGTTTAAAATCAGCAATTAAGTTTCAATGTGATTTAATGAATAAACATAATGTTTTGTGTAAACATTACATTTCAAAGAACCAACATATTTACATATCGAAATGTATTTGGCACTGTTTTACCCAAACTATGCCAAAAATTTTTGCAATCCAGTTACATTTTTGAATATGAATCAGGGACATAATGAAATACATTTTACGTATTTTTATTTTTCATGCTTCAACAAGCCAACATTTGTACTATAGAACAATAATAAAAGTAATATTGTTGTGCTTGAACTGCCATATGATTTGTTATAACAATAAAGATGTTATCAGTAGGGTAGCCCTTTCCACTCATTGTTCACTTGCATAACAGAATGGAATAGAATTGAATTTTCTTTACTAAGAAAAATGGAAGACCAAGTTAGGGGAGATATTTGGTATACATGCTGCTGATGTTATTCAGACCTCTCTTTCTTTAAACATGCAGGTTTATAATGATTTTTTTCTTGTTCAGTCTTCTAGTCAGTAGTAATGCATTTTCTTGGAGAATGAATATGCGGATTGCAGTTCTCAAAAGTGAATTGTAGGAGAGATGGGAATGTTACTTGTGTTAGCCATTTCAGGCCAGAGTAGCAGAAGAAAGTTGTTAGATAGATTTAATACATTGTACTTGAGTACCAGGCAGCAGAAAGGTCAGACAATTCTGGGCCAAGCTTGACAGCAAAGCAAAGGCAATTATACTGAACAAATGCGAATCATAGACAGTGAAATTTCACAGTTACTGAAACAAAGAGAAAACATTTAAAATACATTTTGCTTGGCAGCGCATTCTTTCAAGCCCACCAACTACTAGGAGGTACAGTAAATATGGGTGTATTATCAGTTAATTGTCAGATAAAACATTTTAAATCAAAAGTAACTAATGGGAGATGTATGGCACTTTGGAAGCTAAAGTGTGATTCAGGGATCATGGAACAAATTAAAATGCAATTGCAACTGCTGTAGAGCATTGTGCAAGTAGAAAAAGTGGAGGGAAAAAAAAGCCATTATGGTTCATAAATACAAGTGACAGAAGATCAATGACCTCAACATGTGTGGCTTAGAAGAGTAAAGGGATGATATGATAGAAACAGTCAAAGATATTAAGGGATTAAGAGAAAAACATTTACTATTAGAGGAAGAAGTCTAGAGCCAGGATACATGACAGTGGAAGGTCATAACATAAGGATGCAATACTAAATATGTATGTTTATAAGATATGTATAAACAGATTTGACCACATATGGTGCAAAATCCAAAGCACACATATAGATATGCTCTTCATACCCCACCACCAATTCACTAACTCCTACCACCAAGACATTTTCAAGAAATTTATACTATAAGTAGGTACAGTTATCAGGCTTGCAGGTGTATTTTAAACCTTCCACAAAAGCTCATGCTAGCTGCAGGCTTACCCAAGGATGGGAATAGGAAGCATAGAGAGTAGCAAAAATCACAGTACAATGAATTAAGCAGGAATCATAGTCAAGCAGGTAAAGATCAGGGGAGGCAGCACAGAAACAGAACAGGAATCAAGCCAAAGGTCAAAAGGTTTAAATAAGTATTGCAGGTATAATCTCTAGGGTTCAAGTAAGGCTTAACAACCAAGTACTGCTAAAGAGTAGGAAGCGTCCTTTTAAGGCTTAGAGTCGTATCTATGCTTTGAGGCATGTGATGTCATGATACAAAGTTGGTGGCGTACAGACATGCCTGCATTCAATAGCAGAGTGCCTGGTGTCAACTTCTGCACATACGCTTGTGGACCAGTATACCACAGATATGGACAGACGGACCAGGAAGGAACCTTAAACCTGCCATTTCCAGCACGTATTGTCAAGTCAGTTCCTTCTTCATGAACTTCAGTCCATCGAACCTAAGATAAGCTAACTCTTAGCATAGGACCAACCACATTTAAAATCCCCATTTATAAGTGTACTTTTAAGTCCTACATGATTTAACAAATCCATTACATTATGCATATAAAAAAAAACTTTTTATTATAATCAATACAAATGAAAAGATCCATAGCCACTTAAAATTTAACTACTAGCAAAAATACCAATGGAAGATCTACAGTGGCAGTAGTAGCATTGCACACTGGGAATTTGGTACAAAGTATGTTGTTTTAGGGTTTTGCAAAACCTGTTAGACATTATAACTCATGTGTTGGATTCTCTTAGAGGAAACAAACAAACAGTAATCTTGAAATACATCATCAATAAAAATTAAATAGTTACATAACAAGGCAAAGGGAAGATTCACTGTTTAATTTTTTACACTCAATTTGTTCTGCACATAAGATTAACAGCTAGATTTACTTCATGTTTTATGTTAGTTATACTTAGAATATCAAAAAGAAAGCAATACTTTGCAGTGTGTTGGGGATTCTTATAAAATATGAAGAATGGCCACAGAAAATACAGTAAATAAGGCAGAACGCTATTTATTTGCTTGCTATTAGAGTTTCAGGAATAGTCATTCTTTCAATTATGAAAGCCCATACTAATATAAAATCTATCTCCCCACATGTATTTAATAGAAAGTTTATTGTTAAATATATCTTCCTTGGTGTCAGTTTACTGAAAAGCTTAGCAAGGCATGCATTACATCAAAGATAAATAATCAAATTGTTCTTTTTTAATCCCACAGCAAAATGCAATGTAATGTTAAAAATGCACATGATGTGTATTATTCCCATAATTTATTAAATTCGATTTTATTTTATTAAATTATTAAACTGGACATTTAATGTAGAATTAAGAGCTAAATTATTAACTTAATATGACATCACATAAATGGGCTCCCAACATAAAGAGGGTGGGTGCTTTGAACTAGACATAAGGAAACAACTCTTGGCAAATAACTTGAATGAACCAATCGTATGCAGGAGAAAAATTATGTTGTTTTATGCAATGTGCATATGGTTATTGTCAGTAGAAAAGAAGAAAACATACGGTATGAGTAAACATAATTATATACATATACTTTTGTAACAAATATATTTCTATTATAGTGCACTTCTCATTTTGAACAAGTGACGAAACTTGTGAAAAAGCATGTATTGCCTTTAATTTCTGAAATGTAAGCTCTGCAGGAGGAGTGAGTACTTTTGCTTGTTTTCTGATGGTGGTCCACAAGGAGCTCAGCGTAGTGAGGGAGCTTTCCTAGAGGCCCCACGGTGCCTTTTAAGTAAAATCTGTAGTTTCTAGACCTCATATGAAGAGATGTTGCCTCAGATAATTTGTGGTATTATGTTGTTAACTATGACCAGCCTTTTGTCTTACCATTTTAGGGCCAAAAAAAGAATAAAGCCACTAGTCTTAGATGATAGTCTAACACAGGGCTGTCCAACTGGCGGCCTGCAGGCCACATGCAGCCCATGACCCTGCCTTGGGAGGCCCCCCACATGAAAGTCTGCCTGCTGTGTCTGCTTACCATGTGTAAACTTTAAAAGGTATCACTGACCCCTGCATTGTTTAAACCTAAAAGTCAGACTGTAATCCCCTGTATTGTTCCCACATGTAATCCCCACTGCATATTTCACACTCTAGCGGACTGGGCGATCTCTAATTTCACTCTTTGGTAAATATGCCCCAAAGGCTTTAGGAATTTTGTTTCTAGACCCAAAATCTAATGAAAATAGCATTCAGAAGTGTAAGAAGAAAGTGCAAAAGAATCTTTGGAAGGGCCCAGAGCATTCAGCAGCCCCTACCCAGTCCTGCCTGCTTAAACCCTTAAATGGTACAATTTAAGCATACCTTTTAAAAAATATATTTCATGGTGATGATATTAAAATAGTTGACATAACTCATGTTTCTAACCATGTTTTTGTCTTCTCTGTCTCTTTCTCTCTGGAAATGTTTGACAGCTCCCCCTACTGTTCGGATTATTCATTCTGGATTGGCCTGTAATATCGAGGAAGAACGGTATTCAGAAAGAGTTTACACAATACGGGAAGGGGAGACACTAGAGTTAACATGCCTGGTTACAGGACATCCCAGACCACAGGTGAGTATAGAAACTGGAAATAGTTCTAAAGAAAGAGTATGTGTGTATGAATGAGTGCTATAAAAGAAAAGTTTTATATTTCTGCCAGTTATAGAAATGAGTTTCTTTAGTTCTTAATATTTAAAAACTTTAGCCCCCCCAGAGGCCTCTCTAGCATCTCCCAAACTGCTCTTCAGTGAATCCTCAATTCTGTCGCACATGCTTCGTAATATAAAGCAGAGTAGCATAGTGGTGTTGGCAGGTGTGATCTCCTTTTTGCCATAAATTGCTCACCAAGCGAATGTGTAGCTGAAGTCAGGACCAAATTTACTTCAACTGTGATGAGCTTAAAAGATGAGAAAGCTGGAAAAACCTCTATGCTACTCTGAATTTTTATAGCATATACAGCAAATGGTAGTGTGGTTTGGTTGGGTGGCCTTTGGTTGTGGCTTAAAATGTGTAAATTGTTTTTTTAACCTTTAAGTACAGCATTTAAAGGATAACATTTTCCAAGTCCTGAATTTAATTCAAAATATTTCTGCAATCAGATTTTCAATTGTCATTTAGAATTGTTTTCAGATTGTTATTTATTTCTTAGGAACTGCAGGAGAAATAAATTGGTATTAATGAGAATTGTTATAAAATCAATCATAAAAAAAGATATGCAACTTTGAAGGACTTTGAAATGTTTTTAAACAATTTCAACACGAGTAAATATTTTATGAACATTTAGCAGAAATTGAACTGGGCAGAAAGATGTTTCATGGCTGTGTTATTTGGTATTAGATAAAGCTCCTTACTGAGGTTATGAGGTTAGATCTATGAGACCTTCAGTTTAACTGAATTATTAGCATCATTGTCATTTTTTAAAAGCCATGGAAAAATAGTCTGCCGTAATAAGTATGGACCAATGCAGAGCATGTTCAAACACAGTGTACTATACTTTGAAAGCATATTGCCAATACCAAGTAAATGACTGAATACAGTATATGCAACCATTAGCTCATATAAAGTTTGTTCAGTAATATTATCCATAACTCAGCAGTGATCAAATCAAATCATCTCTACAAGAATCTATGTACCACTGTTGCCCAGTGATGTGCTTGTTTTCACTCTCCTCCATTGCTTTCCTGTGCAACCAGGGTAACATTGTATAAAAGCTCTTGTTAGACTAGGCATTCACAGGCAAAGTCGATGTTGTCTGCAACCAATTAATATTTCATGTTTGACTGCACCTGATCATTTATAAATTATTAACAGAAAATCCAATGATGTATCTGTGCTATAGCCTTCCTTGACTGTGCAGTAATGGAAGGTTTATTTAAATGCATCTATACTTAATGACATATTCATCTTTACTTTATCATTTCTTTCTAGTTGCATATAAATGCAGCCCAACTCATATGCATTAGATCATTTTAGGCATTTAGAGATTTTTTTTGCTTCTGTTGAACACATCCTTGCATATTAAAGGATTTATAGGCACAATGCAGAAAAATACCTATTTAAATAAAAAAAAGAATGCTAATATAAACGGCACCCTTAAAATAATGTTTATCTGGGATTAAAGCTATTGCTCCATTCATATGAAAAGTAATCAATTCAATTTATTTCTGGAAGGAATTCTCACTTCACCTAGACATCTAGGGGGTTATTTACTAATCTCCAACTTTATCTGGTCGAGAATCGCACAATTCTGGAAAAAAAAAACTCTGGAAAATTGTACTGTTCGGGTTTTCGCTTGATTTTATTGGGTTTTTACCGGAACCGATTAAATGGAGCTTTTTTTAATATTTTAGTAAATAACCCCCCCAGTCTTGCTCATAATTGTATGGCCTGAAAGAACACATCAAATGATAAGAGTATAACATAAAATATAATATCTAGTATAGGTAAATCTAAAAACAACTGGACTTGCTGAGTAGCTGAGTTTTCTTAAAGACGTTTCAGAATTGAGAAAGCCAGTCAGATGACTAGAGAAACATCTTCAAGGAGAAATTATTTTTTTTACCGCAAGTCCAGTTTATTTGACTTATTACTATATATATACCATGACCTGGATGAATGAGAATCTACACCGACATAGTCAAATATAACACTAATTAGTTTAGACATGAAGTATATGATTGTCCAACAGCAGAACCCTGTGTTGGGGCATGTTGCTGAGATTTCTTTGTTATCTGGAAAAGTATCCATCTATCCAAGGGTAATCATTCAGTTTATGCCAATTCTTAAGAAGAATATTTCTAGACTAGATACAAAATGATGTTGTATAGTATATATGGTCAAAAACAATCTGTTTATCTGTGTTCTCAGTCTTAGTGCCAAGAATATCTATCCTGTCAGGTTAACAGCTGTTCCCTCATTTTCCTTATTCAAGGAGTTTGTTATCAGAGTCCCTGAAAAGAAGTGTCCTTTCAATTTGTAAGGGGTGGTCAGACAATGCAGAATGAATTTCACACTAATTTAGAGAATGATTAGCATATAGAATGATTAGCATATTGAGCCATACTGGTCCCCTAAGTGATCTCTTGTCCTTGTCCATAAAGAGACTTATCGAAAATAGTTTTGGCTGTTTAACTCACACAGTACAAGGACATATTTTTCCATTTATGTACCATAATTTACACTAAAAAAAATTGTAAAAAATGGTGTAACACAAATGGCTTATTTAAATGAGTATTTTTTTTATGCCGCCTCTCCCTGTATTTTACAACATTTGCGTATGTCATTAATGTCAATGCAAAAATTGCAGCAGGTGACTACTGGAGCAAAATCAATGTCAAATTTAGCAAAAACAGCAGCGAGGGAGGAACACCATTTTTACACAGCATTTACAAGCAGACACTATTTTTTACACTGGAATTTTACACAGTTGCTATATATACAACATGATAAATATACAGCATGTTATGAAGTGTTTCCTAGCAATCAGCTCGATGTGTGTTATTGATTTTTTTTATACACTGCAATAAATAAGACACCACAGTGTATATTCAATAGCTTATTAATAAGAACCTCCCCCTGACCCTTTATATTCCTGTGTCACTATTGCTTTTGTTCTAGATGTTCTTTGGTGACAATTCAGCTGCAGATTTAAATCACATGACTGGATATGTTGTATTACAGATTCTTTTGAAAGCCACTGACACTGATATAACTATCTTTTAGGTTGATTTCTTTCACAAAATGTTGGCAACACAGCTGTCTACAGCACACTCACATTTTAGATTACTTAAAAAAAAGCTTCTTTTGGATCATGATGTGTTTTTTGATTTGTAGCCAATTAATTTATTTGGTTCACTGCATTCTTCCCAGAGGCAATCAAACTTAATAGTGATGAGGCAATCAGCTTTCTGCCCATAGCAAAGTGCTTGACCTGAGTGACAGCAATGGGCTGTAAAAATAGTCCTGGGGGATGAACAAGGTGTCAGACATCTCACAATAAGGCCACAGAGTCATTTCCATATAAATCCTTTACGGTTCCCTTACAGGAATTCTCTCTAGACACAGTTGGCCCACCTCTGCCTGTTCAAATTAAAGTCAACTAAATGGACATACTGTATGAAATGTCTTTTGAACTGCTTATTCTTCATGCTTCCTTAGCAGTCATTTATTGATTGAAGCAGGTTTACCATGAACTGCTCCCATGTATACAATTTTTGAAATATATGGAACTCTCCTTATTTCAATGCACTGAAGTGCGGTGAGATGGAGCAGTAGATCTGTATATATGCAAAGTATCAGGGAAAGCAATGTTTTGCTATTTCCCCATAGATACCCTATTCCTAACAGATTTGTTACAAAATAATCAAAACAAATTACACTTTTTAAATTAAACAAATAATTACTGTATTCTTATTATACACCCCAAAGAACACGGCTTGAGCTGAGCCTCTCATATTTAACTATTAGTATGAGAGTATGATGTGTCTAGGTTGATGAATTAGCAATACTATATTTTTACAGTTTTAGGGTAGCGAAGAAATAGCAATGCAAAGAGAAAAACATGGGACTGTGTTAAAACTGTTGCATTTTTTCAAAATCTTACACATGTGCAAGAATATTTTTCAAGTAGGCAGACTAAGAGCCAGGAGAAGAAAATGCATTTCTTTAACAAAAAAAAGTATATTTTGGGGAAGATTTACTATGTGGTGAATTTTCACCAGCGTCCGTTTCGCACCTTTGCCAGGCGCAAATATGCTCAGACTACATCAATTCACTAATATGCAGAGTTTCGTCCTGGGCGCCGAATGCTGGAAACTTTTCACTAGCCGTACTTCAGCAGTGTGAGCATTTCATATCGAAGATGCGCTAGCATTCATTTGTGCCTAGCAAAAATTCGCTAGTGATCTTGCACTAACGTCAATTTGCATACGGCGGGAAATTAAAGTTGTGTGGACGTCTTTATGTTAAATGTTGTGCAAATACTTACAAATTCAACTTTTAAAAACACATGTCCAGGGAACCTTAATAAAGACAATAGAGTAATTATAATGCCCCACACATGTGCCCACTGTAAAATGAATGTTCCATATGTTTGAGGGGAAAAAACCTGGTTACCCAAAAAAAGTTAGAACTTTTGCAGCCAATCCCGCTTCAAAAAAGGAAAATTTGCTAGTGTTTTTTTGAACTTAGATGTATTTTCAGCACACAGGATATGATGAATGGGACAGAAGATTGAGCAAGTTCTAGCTACTTTGTAACACTTCACCTGGTCTGAGGTGGCGAACGCAACTCTGGCGAAAGTGGTGATGTACTGTAAAATCCGCATTTTGGTGTCTCTTTCGCTAGCGAATTGGTGCCTGCACCTGTTAGTAAATCGGCGATGTCCCTGCAGGTTAGCCACTTCAATACCTTAGTAAATCTGCCCCTCTATGTTTACATTGGCCTGTTCACAGATTGATCAATGCCTACAGTACCTACCCATGTTTTCACAATAGTCTTCTAATGTTAATGGCTACATTGAACTGATCCAACTAATTTTCTTACAGTGGGATAATTTTGCAAAGGTTGAGCCCAGTTCTTTTCTTGGTGAGGAAATTACTCCATACATGTGGCAATTATGGACATCAGTTTGTTTGCTTTTCCATTTTGCCTGATCTGCCAAGTGCCTTAAATCATATACATTTTTTGCAAGATAATTTAGCATATACAATAGTTGTATTTATCCAGTTGAAACAAAAAATATCACAAAATGTGCACAAGAAAATTGAGAGCAGCCATTAGGGAGGTACATTCCAATTGGGGGATTAAAACTCAAATGTGTGAATTTTGACACCAAGAAAAAAAAAAATTGCAGAAAAATAGAAAAAAAATAAAATAAATTTAGTACCTCCAAAAATGACAACAACTTCAAAAGGGTGCAAGTTTTACTTCAGATTTATAAAAATTGTTTTCTAAAACAACATTTTAATTCAAAGTGTACAAAATTGTTTACAAATGGAGTAAGGCTGTTGTGAATCTGGCTTTCTTTTAACACAAATTTAACTCTGATATTATTTCTATGTCTATGAACATTCATCCTGGTCATGGTATTTCTATAGTAATAAGTAGCGATAGGCAAATTTATTCACCAGGCATGGATCTGACAGTTTTAACCATAAAAAAAAACTCGAAAATTAGTATTTCGAATTCGAATTTTCAATTCGACCCTTGAAAGCTCTGCCCCTTAATGTTGATGTAAAAACCACGAAAAACTATAATACAAAACATCTCCAAGTAAAAGATGTCGAGATCCCATAGAAGTCAAGGGGAGCTGCACTGATCCCATCAGACCTTTAACCATTCAGACTTTTAAAGGTTTTTGGATTTTTTTCTCTTGTAATTGTCCAAAAACATGAGGGTTTTAGTGATATCCATATTCTTTATGGATCCTTCCATATTTTTTTTATTCGTGCTTTTATATTTTGATCTTTTAATTACTTCCATGGCATTTGTGGTTTTAGAGAAATAAAGTTTAATATTTTTTTCCAAAAGCTGTAATGCCACTACAATTCATCCTTTAATAAATGGGCCTCCAAGAGTTGATGCTTCTTTTGCAGTTGTAATTCATACTGGCTAAGTCAAATATTTGTGCGGGTTGTCAAAAGTTGACGCAACTTTTGACAATGGGGGTTATTTATTAAAATCCATATTTATCTCTTTTTTTAATAAACAAAGCTCAACCAAACTTCCATCAATGGTTTTACCTTATTTATCAATACAATAATTTAAAAAAGTCGGTTAAGGAAAAAACTCGATAAAATAGAGCAAAAAACTCAAATCGTACTAGTTTTTTGGACTTTACTCCCTAATTGCTTGATTCTTTCAGATTATCTCCTGAAAACCTCCTGCTAAATCCAGCGCAGACCACAATATTTTTAAACTTGGACAGGGACATCTGCCATTGATTTATACATTGACAGGTTTGAGATGCTGGGTTTTCTCCAAAAAGAAAAAAATCAAGGTTTAGTAAATAATCCCCTATATGTATGAGATAACATTGTGTTTGGGGCCCTTAGTTGCTGTGGTTATGTATTTCTGAAAAGGAAGTTCACGTTATCAGGAACCTTGCTCAGTGATGAGTACACTCAAATGCACAGGGGACATGGTGTTCACCGATGCCCATTTGGGGCAAGGAAAAAGTGCATAACTAAGAACAAGTCCATAAACGAGGTACCGGCAAAGATTTAGAGGAGACGTAGTCAAGCATCAGTCAGAAACTATGTTTGGGCAGGATCAGTAAACTGAAGCCAGCTTGGGCACTCACAAAATGGTAGACAGGGCTTTGAAGGAAGAATTTGCTCCAAAGATTCAAATTTGGTGCCCATTAGTGATGTCACGATGCTCTGCATCATGATGCAGGTGTCTAGATGCTCAACATCAAACGCCAGCGTCAGAAAGCCCTGAACCCGGAAGTTCGCGCCTGTGCACCCGAGCAGGCAGAGAGGTGCGCCAGGAGGTAAGAGAAGGAGCAGATCTCCCGGCACGTCTCACAGCACCCCCCCTTCAGGAGTACCCTCCGAGGACTCCCATAACTTGTGAGGAAATTTTCGGTGAAAAGGTTTGACCAAACGAGGAGCTTGGGTTTCGGAGGGTTTAACCCAGGCCCAAACCCCTTCCAGTGCACCAAATATTGAATATTGCCTCTAAAATCTCTTGGACCACAAACTTCTGATGATCACTGAGAAAAATGGGAGCAGGAGGAGGTTGATCACCAGAGGCTTGATCATAGATACATGGAAGAGTTTAAAATGTTCATATTAGGAGGAAGATCCAACTTGACAGATACAGGGTTAATGATCTCCTTTATCTTGAAAGGGCCAATGTAACGAGGTCCAAACTTGGGAGATGGCAAACAAAGTTTGATATGTTGGGTAGAAAGCCACACTGAATCTCCAACTTGATTGGGAGCACTAGAATGGCAGTGTTTGTCCACAGCTGTCTTCTGACACGAAGGCATTAAAGAGAGATTGATGAACCTGAGACCAGATGGCTCTAAAGTCAAGGACCAATGCATCCGCTGCAGGAATATCCACTTTAATGATGTTAGTTGGAAGTGCAGAAGGATTATAACCAAAAACTGAGAAAAAAGGACAACCCAAAGAATCATGACTTAAATTATTATGGGCGAACTCAGCCCAAGGAAGAAGTTCAACCCTATTGCTTTGGTTTTGGGAAATAAAACATCATAAGCACTGTTCCAGAGTTTGATCGGTCCTTTCTGTCTGACCATTGCTTTGAGGATGGTTAGCATAGGAAAAATTTAATTTGATCTCCAAAAGTTTAGAGAAGGTTTGCTAGAATCTTGAGATGAACTGCACAACATGGTCCGACACAATAGATTGAGGAACACCGTGCAGATGAAAAACTTCCTTGATAAAAAGCTGGACTAGGACAGAAGCCAAAGGAAGTTTCTTCAGAGTAATGAAATGAGCCACCTTAGTAAATCTATCGACTACTACTAGAATAGTAGTCATCTCAGATGATTTAGGCAATGCCACAATGAAATCCATGGCAATATCTAACCAGGGTTGAGCAGGTATAGGCAAAGGTTGAAGAAGATCACAAGATAAGGAACGAGGAATCTTCTGTTGTGCACAGACAGAACAGACTGAAACAAAAAGCTTGACATCCATGGCAAGTAAAGGCCACCAACAGTATCTAGACACAAACTCATGTGTCTTCTTAACCCCAGGATGACCAGAAATCTTAGATGAACGAGCCCACTCGAGAACTTGAGGAACCATTTGTTGAGGAATAAAAATCTTCCAGATTCAGACCAGCACAAAGAAGTAGGAGCCACTATAAACTCAGAGGGAATAATAGGGCAGAGTGAGGAGGGATCAGCCTCCTTTTATATGAGACATCTGTCAGAATGGTAATAGGTTGATTAGCACCCTCCAACAGGTGACACCATTCCTCAAGAGCGAGTTTTACTGAAGATAATTCACGGTTGCCCACATCTTAATTTCTTTCTGCTGGAGAAAGTCTGTGAGAAAAGTGAGCACAAGGGTGAAGAGTTCCTTCACCTTGGGAGAGAACAGCACCTACGCCCACCTCGGAGGCATCAACCTCTAAAATAAATGGACGAGCTGGATCAGGATGAATGAGTATAGGGGCCAAACTGAACAATTGTTTGAGCCTACAGGAAGCCTTTTGAGCTTCAGGAGTCCATGAAGCCTTGTATGTTTTTTTTCATGAGCGCTGTAATGGGAGCCACAGTCTGAGAGAAGTTCTTTATGAACTTACAATAAAAATTGTTAAACCCCAAAATTTTTGCATGGCTTTGAAGCCAGTAGGAACTGGCCAGTTCAGAACAGCGGAGACTTTGACTGGGTCTACCTCAAAGCCTGAAGGAGAATAATATATCCCAAAAAGGAAATACTGGTTTGTGGAATTCACATTTATCAAGTTTGGCATAGAGACAATTCTCTATTAATCTGACAAAACCTGTTTTACTTGGGCAACGTGACCTGAAAATGAAGAAGAGTAAACCAGAATATCGTCCAGATATACAATGACACAAGACTGAAAAAAATCACAAAGAACACCATTGGTAAAATCTTGAAAAACAGCGGGGGCATTGCATAGGCCAAAGTGCATGACCAAATATTCATAGTGGCCATCCCGGGTATTGAAGACTGTTTTCCATTTATCCCCCTGGCGGATACAAATCAAGTTATATGCTCCCCATAAGTCAAGTTTGGTAAAGACTTTGGCTTCCCTTAACCTATCAAAAGGTTCGGGAAGATGTGGAAGGGGTTACCGGTTCTTAATAGTTATCTTATTCAATGCACGATAGTCAATACAAGGTCTAAGACTGCCATATTTTCTGCACAAAAAAGAAATCGGCTCCAGCTGGAGAAGTAGACTTCCTGATGAGGTTTTTGATAAATTCTCCACAATGGATTCCTTAATGGCTAGTGTTTCAGGCACAGATAGAGGGTGTGTTCTTCCCCTAGGAGGAATAGCACCAGGTAACAAATCAAAAGGACAATCATAAATGTGGAGGTAGAATCTCAGTATTTTGAATTCTTTATACACATGTGTAAAAAGACTAGCCAATGAAGAAACAGAGACTGGAATAATGGAGGTAAAAATTCAATTTGAGCGGCAGAACAAACTCCAAGTGGTGAGTTCTCCAGTAGATCAAAAGAGGGATTATGTAACCGGAGCCAGGGGAACCCCAAAATGGGAGTTTCAGGACAGTGAATGATCAGAAAGGAAATCTCCTCTTCATGAAGACTGCTGATTCGTATGAGAACTGGGGTAGCTGAAGTAAGGACTCCTGGAGAGATTGGTCGGCCATCCACAGCACGAGCATAAAGTGGGACCTCGAGAGGCTCTGACTTTAAACCAAAGTATTTCACAAACGATTTGCAGATAAAATTTCCTGCAGCTCCAGAATCAACAAATTCTTGGCAGGAAAACGTTCTAGACAGGGATGAGAGGGAAGCAGGGAGAAACAGCCTAGGGAAGACTCCCACCCCTCACACCTAGGCTGTAGCGTTTCCCTGACACTGAGGTCTAGTTGGACTAGATGCCCACTGAGACCACAGTACATACATAGTCCTTCCACTCTCCTACATGTTCTTTCTTTGGGAGACAAGTGCATAGCTCCAGATTGAACAAAAGTAGAAACAGCGGGTATGGAACTTGAGTGAAGACTTCTCTGTCATTCGGGAATCTATCTTGACAATAAAGACTACGAATTCATCAAAAGAGGTAGGTAGATCCTGAGAAACCAGCTTGTCCTTTAGATCCTCATGAAGCTGCAATAAGCGCCTCATTGTTCCAAGACACTTCTGCAGCCAGTCTGGAAAATTATGGCATATTCGGAGGCTGTATTGGATCCTTGGTTGATCTTCACGAGCCAATCATGGGCATTAAGTTTCCAACCCAGAAACATCAAAAATTTTATGAAATGTGGAAAGGAAGGCCGTGGAATCATGAACCAGGGTATTATCTCTATCCATTTATGGAGATACCCAAGCAAGGGCCTTTCCCTGTAGAAGAGCGATGATATAAGACAATTTAGACCTCTCCTCCATAAATTGGTCGGGTGCCAAATCAAACAGGATCTTACATTGAGTCAAGAATCCTCGACAAGCATCCAGATCACCCCCAAAACAAACTGGAGCAGGAATCTTAGGTACCTTTGCAGGTGCAGGCAGTGAAGAGTGAGCAGTGGTCCCAGAAATTTGAAGTGCCTCCAAACACGAGGTATTGTGCAGCAACACTTAAGCAAGATGCACCTGTTGAGTCTCTTGGCTGTCCAGACGTTTCATTATCACGTCAAAGTAACCCTCCATAGCAGAGGAAGCAGCAGCCTGGGAAGGCTCCACGTGTCCAAGCTAACTGTAACTTTCACGTTATCAGGAACCTTGCTCAGTGAGGGTACAGGGTTACCTGTGGATTCCGGTGTTCACAACGCCCTTTTGGGGCCTGGGCTTTCTGCTGCGGAAACCAACAAGGAAAAAGTGCATAATCAAGAACAAGTCCATAAACTAGGTACCGGCAAGGATTTAGAGGAGACATAGTCGAGAATCAGGCAAAAGGTTCAAGGCAGGCGGCAGGAATCTAAGTCAAGGTCAGGCAGAAGTCAAAAACCAGGATATCAAAATCAGAAAATATGCTTGGGCAGGATCAGGAAACTGAAGCCAGCTTGGGCACTAACAAAATGGTGAACAGGACTTTTAAGGAAGAATTGGCGCCAAAGATTCAAATTTGGCACCCATTAGTGATGTCCCGATGCTTGGTGTCATGAGGCGGGCGCCAAGACACTCAACGTCAAATGCCACAATCAGAAAGCCCCGAACCCGAAAGTGCGCGCCGGTGCAACTGAGCAAGGCAGAGAGGCGTGCTGGGAGCTAAGAGAACGAGCACTTCTCCCGGCGCGTCTCAAACACTGTTTTTATTATTCACTTTGCTTTCTCCATATCAATTTTATATCAAATATGAATTCATAAAAAAACTAGTAGAGTGTTTATTGTATACAACTGTATACCCTTGTGTAATATGCAAAGCTGACCTTAACAATTGTACTGCAAAATTTTGGACCATTTTGGTGGGGCCTCCTTGTAGTTGTGTAATCTTGTGTGGGGATTTCAAAGATTTGGGTCTGGCAAAGTAAAAGCCAACACTGCTCCTTGATCTATAACACTAGTAGTGACTGATTGTTATCTACATTGTTCTAGCTGATGGGCAGAAAAGCATTGAACTTCTGATTTTGGTTACAAAATAATACATTTTGTAATTTGCACACCACCTGCACCAACTTCCTCTAATATCTCTTATTTTATCTTTTTTATTTACTTTTCAAATTTGGAGTTGGCAACCCTGTTTCATGACACTATTGGGTATATATTTTAACTGATCAAAGGCCATCTCTGAAGATATCTTGAGCAAAACTGTTAGGAATCCATAAATGAATCAAATGTTCAACATTCTTTTTATGAAGATTTTCCCAAAAAAGGCCAGTTGTATCATTAAACTTCTTTTTTAGTCACAGAGAAGAATTAACATAGAAGAGATACTTCCAAAGGTAAAAATCTAAGGTTCCCTATGCAGAGAGTATACAAGACATGCTTAATACATGCCAAAGGTTCAGACAGTTCTGTATTAAGTTTTGATATCAGTGGATTAATAAAAAATTTTTCTATCTACAAAGTCAGGTCAATGTAAAAACATGGAATGCCCTATGAACTACTATATATCTGCCCACAGAACAAAAGCTTGTTTTCTTGCTTGACACTAGTGATGTGCGAATTTATTCGGCAGGCATGGATTCCAAGTTTTGCCGCCTGCGAATAAATTTGCGAAACTTTGACGAAAATTTTCTGCGACCAAAACAATTGTCTTGATTGACTTTAATTGACTTCAATGCATTTGGAAAAAATAGTTGTGTGTATAAAAATTGTCGCTCTCGTCGAAATTGTCACACACATTATTTTGACGCCCATTGACTTCAATGGATTTTGCGAATTTTATGGCATTTTGAGACAGATTTGTCCATCACTACTTGACACTTGATTAGATTCAGGGACATGCATACCCCCCCAAAAATATAATCAGTGAGCCTCTTTTAAATCTTTAGAAATTTTCACCAATTTTGACAGCGGCAAAACAAGGAAATTTTTCGCAAATTTGTGCCTGGTGAATAAATTCACCCATCATTACATATAGATAGTATTTTTATTTAATTCAAGTAACAGGAAAAAATGACATACAAATAGAAAATAAATACACATTAATTAACCTTTCCTGTAGTTCAGGATTTTCTCGCTGACCAGTGTGTGGGAAACAAAAGAATTAAGAACCATGTTATTCACAGCAGTTCCATGATTTGTAAATTTTTATTAGATGCTATTTATGAATTACTTGGAAAAGCCAACTTGTCCAAATGGGCCAGTGATTGAATTAAATGGAATGTCTGTTGGCAGTGGACCGTATGCATTTAGCAGTAGACCATATCCTTTCCCCCATGCATGATTTGGTCAATGGGATTTTTCACCCAGTGTAATCAATTTTCATCACTGATGTCTGATCAAATATCCATCAGGGTGGCAACCATTTTGGTCCTATAAATGGGATCATTGGCTGTCAAGTCAAGAAAGCCTGAATTGGCAGATAATAAAAGATCTACCCATTATCCTGAAAGCTCAAAATTACAGAAAGGTTGTCTCCCATAGACTGCATTTTTAAAAATTAAGTTGCTGAGACAAAAAAGTTGCTGCAAGAAAAAAACAACTCATTGACTTTCATGCATTTTGAGTGAGAAAAACCTTCAGAAATAAATGTCCATTAACTTTAATGCATTTGGACAAAAATTCACAAAGACAAAAAAAGTTAGTGCAAGGAAAAAAAAGCCCATTGACTTTATGCATTTGAATTAGCTTGTGTAAAAATGTGTCATGTGTCAAAAAATTGTTGCCTATTGACTTTAAATATGTTTTGCAAATTTTTCCAACGATTTGTGAATTTTCGGTGAAGCAAAACAGATTAGTTCATCGTTAATGGAAACCAGCTTGCTACTAATATGCATTCTCAAGAGCTCTTTATTACCCAAAGTTGTGATACATTCCCCAAAGTAACTATCCATTTAGGCATATCAACTGCTTCCACATAGCAGATACACTCACAGGTGCCACTTGTTTTTATGCCAGTGTCTTCTGCATTGGTAAGTCAGTTATGCAAGATCCACTTGTATGGGCAGGTTACCAGAATAACACCCATAATTATGTTATGGGAAATCACAGCTGTTCTGACTATTTGTTCCATGTGTGAGAGATTAAATTACACAAGTTGGCCTGCATCATGTGTATAACCCTGCACTACTCACTCTGGCAGAAGATATTCAATGGACATAATCAGATAAGACCACATATCAGAAAAGGCAACCATGTCATCTTTAAGTAAAGAGTAACCAGTCATTCCAAAATCTGAATACATTATATTAAGCGAGCTGTACCTACCCGTAGCATAAGTTTGGATCTTCATAGAGGTTTCACTAAAAAAAAAAAAATAATAATTTAGAAATGTTAAATTGAGAAACATAAATAAGCGAATACTGGGGGCACAACTAGCCCAAGATTTTTATGAAGTGCATATATTAAGAATATTATTTTCTTTTTAAAATTTCAGTGAATAAATTCACCTTTGTCATTTTTGCTTATTTGAGCTCATGGTCATTTCTATCTTCGTGCATATTAACAAGTAGTGATGGGTGAATTTATTCGCCATGCGCGAATTTGCGGCGAATTTGCGCGTTTCGCCGCCAGCGAATAAATTCGCGAAACACCCACGAAAATTCGCGGCAAAAATTCGCCGGCGTCAAAAAAATTTTTGGGAAAAAACGGATGCTGGCGCAAAGAACGGGCGCCGGCGTCAAAAACGGGCACCGGCGTAGAAAAAACGGGCGCCGGCGTCAAAAACGAGACGCCGGCGCAAATTCGCCCATCACTATTAACAAGTTCAGTGTTCTATGAATATACCATATTGAGGCAGATCTCATTCTCCTGGATTGCAGTAGACATGCATTTTTAAAGAAAAGGTACACCAAAGAAATATATTTTCTATTAACGTACTGTATATATGTACAAACAGTTATCCTATGTAGAAGGGCATGTACTGTACTTCTACAGTAGAGGAAGCTTTAAAAAAACTGTAATCATGAATAAGAGGATTTGAACATTATAATTCCGATTAACCTCTATTTCCTTTGTTTAATAAAATTGAGAATTTGGGGACATGCCCAGTCTGAAACAGCTGTTTCATTATTAACTGTGTTCTTGTTATGAAAATTGAAAATGATTTACTGTGACATTATTCAGCTCACAGAAAGAATTTACAAATGTTCACTGAGCAACTGACGAAACTCAACTTGACTTGAGCTTAAATTAGTCTCCAACATTATCTGCTGGAAAAAAATACCCTGTTCATATTTTTTTCAGATTTAAATTTATATGTGAATGATATTTTTTAAGATTTAAATTTATATGTGAATGATATGATAAAGCTGGCAAAACGTTTAAACAACTGACAAATGTAGTCATTAATGAGTCACTACAGTTAAGATGTATTGTGTTCTTCAGTGTATATACAGATGAAGCCACTTGGATTTGTGAGTTAAATGCGTCATGACTCAGGGTTAATTGAAGAAACTGTGTTATCTAAAGTCATCTTAACTCATTTAATGCATCTAACCCTTTCATTAGCATACCAAAGCACCATTGTTCACAATGGTGAATGCTTTAATTAGATGGGATGTTGTGGCACAGTTTTCTGTGTTAAATGAGATAAATGGGATATCTGTGTTTAGTTATTCTGTGTCAAACAGACAAACCAAAGTGGCTGCATCTGTATAAGGGGCAGATTTATCAAAGGTCAAGGTGAATTTTCAAATAATTCAAATTTCGTGCTATTTTTTGTGTACTTCAACTAGGAAATAGTCCAAATTCGATTTGAATTTGAAAAAAATGGAAAATTAGAATATTGAAAATGTATCATGTACTGTCTCTTTAAAAATTCAACTTTGACCATTTGCCATCTAAAACCTGCCAAATTGTTGTTTTAGCCTATGGTGGACCTCCTAGAATCTATTTGGAGTCAAGTGGTGGACTTTGAAAAATCAAAATTTTTTTGGGGAAAACTTTGAATCGAATTCGATCGAATGCGCTGTTCCTTCGATTACTATGAAAAAAAACTTTGACTTAATTTTGGTTGGTCTTTTTCAATTCGAAATTCGACCCTTGATAAATATGCCCCTAAAAGTCAAACTCTGCACCCAAAGTATTACCTTAAATGAATGTACTGGATATAAGGAAAATAATTTGCTTACTTACTGTATCTTGCATAGTATGTATTCAGCTTGGCATTTTTGGTCCGTACCAATCCATATATGAGTAATTAAATTAGAAATAAATAAATCTAGATTGGGGCATTTTGTCAAATCTCATTCTATTAAAGGGGGTTGGTTACCATAGCAACACTATGTAGACACATAACAAACTATTTGATATCACTACATTAGAGGAAAAGACAATATAATGTACTGTATTGTGTTTACAAGCAAGTATTATAGTGCTTGCTTGGACCCACCTACCACATTGTATGCAAAGTTTCTAAAACATTTCCTAAATATGTGTGTATTTATTAATTAATACATATGAAACATGATGTGAAATCATATGGTGTATGCATTCTTTGTTATTGTGGCACACTGATGTAAGTAATCTCTATTTTTTGGATCAAATTTTCCTCTTTGTAATTAACACAGATATTTGAGTTGATCACCCTGGTTTTATAGTCAAATATATTTACTCTTACTATATTTACTTTATACTAAATATACAGTTAAAATTACTCTTCCATAAACTGACCTTGATCAGCTCCCTTGTGCATGTATGAAAGCAAAACAAGCATCCTGCAAGGAAAAGGCTGTTAGTTTTGGAGCTGTGGTAAAAAGTTTTAGAAGAATGCTAGAAAGTATGTTATCATTTATGTAGATTGTGCCATTATTCTGCTTTGGTTGTCTCTTCACTAGGAATTTGGTACAAATAGTATCACAAAGAAATAAGTCTGTTATAGTAGGATTTACATACATTATCATAATGAATTCCCAGTAAATAAAAACTTACTTAGCCACCCTTTCTTTAAAACAAGGGCTTTATCACTTAGAGGCCTATTTTGGAGGTTGATACAAAAATGCGAGCGCAAAATAAAAATGAAAGTCAACCAACTTTATTCTCAAACCTTGTCTTATTTAACAAAAAAAAACAAGGGCAGAATATTCCTGCACACAGTTTTTCAGGAAAAAGAAAGATGCACACCAGCAGGAACCACATTGTTCCATTGATTTTCAATAAGGCTGAAAAGCTTGAATGTTTTAAGAAACTGTGAAACTAAATAAAGTTGCTTGAGAATATTCCTACAGCTTTTACTTGCCAAGTTTTTGTCTGCCGACTTTTCCAGTTTTTTTTTCTTATATATAATATTCAAAGTTCTTCAGAATATTCTCAAGTATATTCTCAAATATATTCTCAAGTATCGATCAACTTGCAGCTCATAAATGAATTAAAATTGAAAAACATAATCAAAATGGTGACAGTTATACAACCTGACTAACAATTTTTGTTCCCTTGCTTGCTCAGATCAGGTGGACTAAAACTGCAGGAAGTGCATCGGATAGATTTCAAGACTCCAGTGTTTTCAATGAAACTTTGAGGATTGAAAATATTCAGAGACATCAAGGAGGCCGTTACTACTGTAAAGCAGAAAATGGATTAGGCTCTCCTGCAATAAAATCAATACGAGTTGATGTATACTGTAAGTAAACAACACTAACGCTCTTGGCTTAATAATTATATATACAGTGTATATAAATATAAGTCCAAGGGTTGCCAGCACTCTCAATACAGTTACTTAAATTTGCCTGGGTGCAGTGCCAATAAATTATCCATAACTACTACAAGAAGGTCCGCACTCTCAGGACTTATGAAAATCATAATATTTATTATAAACATTATGATTTTCATAAGTCCTGAGAGTGCGGAACTTCTTGTAGTAGTTATATATATATATATATATATATATATGTTTTTGTTTTTTGGAATATTGTACCAGGTTGTGTTGCAAAGATTATTAAGAAATAATATGAAAAAAGACAAGACTAATAAGATACAAACTCAAATTATAACATAAATTTATGTATTTATTAAGCTAAAAAAAACTCAAATGTAAAACGTCATCATGTAAAAACCTGCAAGGTCATGTAGAAGTCGGTGGGAGTTTCCTAGGCAAAGTTTAAACTATTGATCTAGTTTCAAGTTTTCCGAGGTTTTGTCAAGCACTTCAAATCATAGATTCAAGGTATTCAATTTTTTCAATTATTTTATTCATTTGTGTTTTTATATTCAGATTTTTAATATTTTAGTTATTCTTTTTTTTAGAAAAATAGAATTAGAAATCTAAAATTTTATTTGAATTAGAATAAAACCTCAATGATATACAAATTTTGATAAATAAGGTCCTTAATTTCTTGAAGATTTTTTGGTATCTTATTTACAACTGGGCTCTTCTCATCCAATGAGTAACATATTTCAGAATGAATATATTCCTCTGCACATTTAAAAGGTTTATTAGAAGTCACATTGTAATTTACCTACCTTACATAGGAAAGATGAAGCCCTTCCCTTACCCCACTAAAAAGAGATTTTCTCCAAAAAAAATATCATGAAGGTTATTAACATATTCAAATGGTTCACTGGACCTCTTCCATTGAAATCGACATGAACTCGGCAGGTTTTAGGTGGCATACTATCAGATTCAAGTTGTTCCAAGGGTCAAGGTATGATCAATTTTGAATTTAAATTGAAGTTTGGATTATTCCCAACTCGAATTTGAGAGTTTTGACCAAAAATCCAATTTAAAAATTTGAATTCAGATTTGAATTTACCATTCGAACCTTAATAGATCTGTCACAATGTTACAAGCCTGGGGGATGTTAATCCTTATATATGGAGTCCAATATAGTATCAGGTAAGAGAATTGTATAAATGATGTGAATGATGAGAACTTGCAGACAAGGGACATTTCCAAGAAATAATTCTACTCCTGACATTTTAGGAGAACATTGAAGCAGAGCTGTATTAAGTTGTATCTTGACACTTTCAGTTGTCATTCATACATTAATTGTAAAAGTGGCATTCTCAAGGGCCCACTTTTTTTAAATATAGGTCCTCTATTTAACTGATGATTTGATTTGCAGCTTCATTTAGAACTACCTGTATAATCAGCAACACATTTTTAAAAAGCTATTATATTTTATAGGCCAAATTGCATTACAGGAATTAGTTGTTTTTAAATTTTTCATGGATAGTTGTCAGATATTGAGATTTTTTCCCCCAGCAAATATAATTTCTCTAGAGGGAGTACATTATGAGGTTCATCTAGTTTAATGTAAAATGACTTTGACTGTGAAAAGTCAATTTTTCCACAATAAAATCTTTCAAAAAAAGGCCAGTATGGTAAATTTTCATGTTAAAAAAACATGTACCAACCATTTGAGGAAACCGAAATATCAAAGTTAGTATTAATATGTTTCTATTTCGTGCTTGTCTACTTATTTTAGACTTAAATACCTGCCTTAAAAACCCTGCCTTCTCTCCTGCTAACTTTCTGATTTGGGACAGCATTTCACTCTTAGTGATTCTGATTGTAAATACTTACGCATAATGTGTTGTTTTTATCAGGAGTTGCTAGAACACCACTCTAACAGGATCCTATTTTCTACCTGTGCTATTCTTGAAAAACCCAAACCCTTCTTCCTGCTCTCGTCCTCTCGTTCGCAGTCTCCACTTCCATTTAATATAATCCAAATGCTCATGTCTCTCTTGTCACTCTTTTTTTAGCATCATGCTACTGCTTTTGCCCCCATCCAAATGAAACCAAAAATTGCTTATCACATGTCAAGTATATTTATAATATTTGTTATCCAATTTACTGGCGATCACGTCAACACACATTTGTTTCTTTGGATGTGGATGTACATATTAAGAAACCTTACCTTGAGTATTAATCTTCTGTTTATCAAACATTTAGTTATTTTAAACACAAGCACTGACCAGGGGTCAATAACTACCCTGCAAAGTACAGAAGGAAAAATAGTGGTGATGATAATAGTGGAATCCAAAAATGGTGACCCAAGCATTAAAATAAAAAGAAACCCATTGTAAAAATAGTATGTGAGAAGTATGTTAGAAGTTCAGGGCAAAAATATGTGTAAACAGTTGTATTTTTGCAAATTTGTGCCCTGTCAAGCAATAGCCACAGGTCTTTGTAGTACAAGATGGAGGACAAAGACCTACATCTGTCATATAAATACAGTGCTACCAATGTATGGCAACATGGTATTCATGAGGAAGAGGCAGGGGTAGGCACAAAGGCAGGTGGTAAGTATAGGGCTCCATTGTACCCATTCTTGCTGCTCTCTGCAACTCACACAGATATCTGTGAGGTGCAGCTATGCCATGCAGCCCCTGCATCCCTTTAACTTTTTTCATTCTGAGCTTTTGTGGCAATATGTATAGAAAGTTCAATAAAAAACTTAACATGGAGTAAGAAATCCTCAACTAAGTAAAACTACTTAATACTGATTGATTTATGTTGAGGCTACAGAGATCTATATTCTCCCTTGTTGTAAATGGGCTTCATCCTTGCTTCTTTTAAGATACAAGTCAAATTTAAGTTTCCAAAAAGTCTTAAACTGTGTTTATTGACCTATCACCTTTTTTTTAAAAAAAATATGGCATACTGTACCAAAAAGTTGTTGGGCTGACTAACAGAAATGCATTTACCTTGCACATCTTTTAAACTAATGATGGAGCTCTAATGCTTTCTTGCCTATTTTTTTTTTTTGGTGGGGGGGCAGTATAAAACTTGGCAGATATTGGCTTTTATTTTTAATAACTGCAGTTTATTCACTGATATCCTTGTCCATACTGTATATTATAGTAGGAATCCAATTACTTAATTATTTTGTATTACAGATGTTCTATTTTAAAACTTAAGCAACTAGAGAATCCAGTTGATGGTTTAATTTGTTTATCCACATCTGTATGGTTGAAACGCCAAATATAAACTTAATTGGCATGCATAAATGTAAATCTTGGCTTCCTTTTCATTTAATTTTATCTAGTTTGTTTACTTTTTTGTACAGATAGTTTTCAATGCAGTCTACAGAAAACTAATTTCTCTGCATAATGTACTAAAACAATTTTGCCTCATTATGCTTTTTTGAAACTAATATTTGATGCAATGCATAAAGTAAATTGAACTGATTTGTACTGTCAACTTAGCTAATATCATTGTGGTGTAAGAATAAAGATAGAGGGGTGGTAATTTAATAATATGTTGCAATATTTGAAAGGGCAAATAGTGAAATGTTATGGTCTGTGTGCATCACTATATAACCAAATTATAATATCACAGCAAGTCTGTGCACTATATACCTCCCCCCTGTGTGAAAAGAGGCATAGAGGTGTAGCATCATCGTGGGCAGATTCTCTATTAGGTGCAACAGGTCAGGTACAATCAACCTGCACCACTGAGAATATCATTTCCAGTGGTAGTTTCAGAATTAACTACTGACATTTGGAAATATTCTTCCTTGTAACAGTTTCTTTCTGGATTTGATATTTTTATATTTCTCTGCAAGTTATACTTGTGCTAATTCTTTTCATTTAAACTCTGAAAGTTATGGGAAGAAACCGATGCACACTATATTTAGAACTGATTTCACTGGATAAATATGGGCAATTGTAGGAAGTATTTGGCACTCTTGCTGAATGCAGCAATCAAGTCTCTTTTCATCTCTTGAACTTATTCCCTTTAGGTAGAAGAAAATAATCACATGAAACAGCACCACAATGTGCCTGCCCATATTTTTGTGATGTATTAAGCAAAAGATTTTAAATGTGTCCATTTACTCTTCAGTTTCTGTTCAAACTCTTAAAAATCTCATAGGTCTCGATTTACATAACTGGGCTGTGTTAATCAAACTGAACAAAAACATTATGGAAAATGTACAAAATAATCCTCATTACTAGTGACGGGCGAAATTTGCAACGAATTTCCACCTTTCACCTCCACTGCGGCATCAATTCACCAGCGACAAATCGTGCGTGTCAAAAATAAAATTGACACGAGTCAAAATAGTCGTGAACATAAAAATTGCTGCACATCAAAATTATTTTGACGCCCATTGACTTCAATGCATTACGCAAATTTTTCGCCAAAGTGAAACAGCACAGATTCGCCCATCACTACTCATTACTAATACATTATGAGAAACAAGACCAAATCAAGACTCTTAGGGGCCCATTTATTAAACCTCAAATTTATCTGATTAAGGTTTTTTAATGGGGAAAACTCAAATTTTCTGTGGAGAAAAACTCAATTTTTTAGAGATTTAATATACCCCAAAGCTGCTAAAAATCTGAATCTGAAAATAATGGCATCTCAAACCTGTCAAGGCCATGTAGAAGTCAACACTATTGTTTCTTGACATTGTGATCTGTGCTGGATAATCCGATAATGTCAGGGTTTTTTTCAGATAATCTGAAAAAGAGTTTTCCAGAGTTTTTGAGAAATTTTGTCACAGCATTTTGACGATATGATTGTTTCGAGAAACATTGATAATTGAGTTCAATTCATGGAAGGTTGTTTGGTAGACTTTGTTTTCATTAAAAAAAATGAGATTAATTTGTGTTTTAGTAAATAACCCCCTTAATTGTTCCATTCCAGCTAAATTATATAATTTTTTAGCAAACTGAAACACACTGGAAAATGTCCAGATTTTTGGTCTAAAAGATTGTAAAAAAAGAAGATATAAAACTTGGTGACACAAATAAAGAGCAGAGTTCTGACATGAATGATTTGACCTCAGGGGCAGATTTACAGACCTTCACCAGCAACCAATTGATGAAAAAAAGTGAGTTTCTGAGCAATTGATCGCTCTGGCTTACTGCAGAATAATTTTATTTATTTTATTTTTTTTAAAGTGTTTTTTCCTTTTAATGGGTTTCTGACAAAATTGAAAAATTTACCAGATTGGATGTGGTGGTGTTTTTTTTATTTTCAGTCAAAAACTCATTCATGGAAAAAAAACTTTTTTAATGTAAGAAAGCCAGTGTAATAAAACCCAGACATTTATTTAATCAATCCATTGTCCAGCCACACGTGATCAAAGGTAAGTCTGCCCTTAAGTCATTACAGTAGCTGAATAAAGCTAAAACAACATTTATTTTACATTTGGAAGTTTGTTTGAAAGTTTTGCTTATCTTTTACTTGTAGGGACGAGCAAAATATATTGCAGAGAAAAAAATGCCAAATAAAAAAAATGTTGTGCGGTTTAAAAAAATATAACAGCACCTGACTGTTGTATGTCCTTAGAGCTACAAATAAGGGCAAAAGAGAGAGAGAGAGAGAGAGAGAGAGAGAGAGAGAGAGAGAGAGAGAGAAAAAAATAGACATTATATTCAACAAGGTAGTCCATGCCAGGGCAAAAAAATTATTATTTACAATTCGGACTGATGTTATTAGTATATTCAATAAAGACAAATAAGCATGGTCATTATGGTCACTTTGAGCCTAGTTTCCTTTCAGATGTTCAAATAAAAGCAAATAAATCCCTCTAAAGCCATTTCTTCAAAAAGGTCAATTAGACTTTTTTCATGGATCAAGTCCTGCCTGTTTTAAAGCTAATTTCCCGACTACTGTTAATAGTTGCAATGCTTTATTTTTAGGTGTATTGCATCTACCATTGCAATCTAAACAAGCAAAATAACATAATTAACTTATGAATAACTTGTTGTCAGATTTAGTAATCCACTTAATATTTTGAATTATAATGAACTTACTTCATAGGAAGTGCACATTTACCTACTGTATTTTAGCCAAACTGCAAAATAGATCCAAGAATGCTTCTATTGCCCCCAATAAAAAGTCACCACTTAAAATTTAATAAGAGGGATAATGAGGACAATGAAAACATACAATAGGATACATTCTTGATTCTTTTAAAGGTTAAATCCAGAAGCCATGAAACCTCACAGGTAGAACGGGATGGTAATTTCTAATATATAAACATGTACTACAATATTTATAAAAAACTTTTACTTATATAAATTTCTGGTATAGCATTAATGTTATTTGCACTTGGCTACAATGATGTTTCCTTACTCAAGGGAAACAAACAAATAAAAGTGCAGCTAATTAGTTCCCATTGCTCCAAGCTTTAGGATTTATATTTAATTAGAGGATGCATGCCGTGACTATAAATACATGACAGTATATATTTATGTGGTGTTTGGTTTCATTTTTTAAATAAAAATACACACCTTACTGATTTTTTTTTTAAAAAAGAGAGAGAACGCTGCTTAGCCTTTTATGTAACATAATAGTTATTATATTAGTGTAATAAGCTCTGTAACTGGCTAATAAAACACAGCTCCAAATTTAGCAAAAAATTTTAATTACAGTTTTAAATTCATATAAGATGTATAACAAGGAATAACAAATACACACCTAGACAAAACTGAATTCAACACATTTTTGTCATAACTGTGATATACACATAATCAAGCTCTCCATCTGTCTCTGCACAACAGTTGTTGACATTCAGAGTTTGCTGGGAGCTGGAGTCCAGCAGCAGCTGAATGGTACATGTTTCGTGACACAACAAAGCCTTAGGCATGAATTAGTATGTGTGCAGAACCAAACTTACACTTATCCATCAACAGTGACACATCTATTGACACTCTGATAATCAGTTTTTAAATACACAGTTATGAAAACAGACATACACTCAGACTGGGAGCATATCTGCACACAAATGCATGATTTGCTATTTGTGAAAAAAAAAACCCATAGAAAACATGTTCTGTCCCAAGCGAGGCTTTCCCATAAAAGCCTACTCTAAGTAAATTTAGGACCTCTGGAGAAGAAATATTACATTTATATGGCATTTCTATGTGCCTACATAGCCTGTATAGCCCAAGTTAGCGTTACATCTATACTAACTATAGAGTTTAGTATCACAACAGCTGATTACAGAATCAGCCATCACCTGGCAGTGCATTCCACAACCTCACTAACCTCACTGTCCTCACTGTGAAGAACCCCCTATGTTGCTTCAAATGAAAGTTCTTTTCTTCTAGTCTGAAGGGGTGGCCTCTGGTACAGTGACTCTCTTTATGGGTTAAAAGGTCCCCTGCTATTTGTCTATAATGTCCTCTTATGTACTTGTAAAGTGTAATCATGTCCCCTCACAAGCGCCTTTTTTCCAGAAAAAACAAACCCAACCTTGACATAATTTAAATCTTCCATCCCTCTAATCAGTTAAGTTGCACATCTCTGCACTCTCTCCAGCTCATTTATATCCCTCTTTAGGACTGGAGTCCAAAACTGCACTGCATACTCCAGGTGAGACCTTACCAGGGACCTATAAAGAGGCATAATAATGTTTTCATCCCTTGAGTTAATGGTCTTTTTCACGCAAGACAGAACTTTATTTGCTTTAGTAGCCACAGAATGACATTGCCCAGAATTAGACAACCCCTAGATCCTTCTCATATAAGAAAACTTCCAACACACTGTCATTTAGTGTATAATTAATTCATATTATTTTTGCCAAAGTGCATAACCTTGCATTTATCAACATTGAACCTCATTTTTCAGTTTGCTGCCCAGTTTCCCAACTTGGACAAATCACTCTGCAAAGTGGCAGCATCCTGCATGGAACCTATAGTTCTGCACAATTTAGTATCATCTGCAAAAATAGAAACAGTACTTTCAATGCCCACCTCCAGGTCATTAATAAACAAGTTGAAAAGCAAGGGACCTAGTACAGAGCTGTACTCCACTAACAACACTGGTCCAATTAGAAAATGTTCCATTTACCACTACTCTTGTAGTCTTCTTTTTGTAGCCAGTTCTCTATCCAGGTACAAATACTATGATCCAGGCCAACTTTCCTTAATTTAACCAGTAACCTTCTCTGTGGCACGGTATCAAATGCTTTAGCAAAGTCTAAGTAAATCACATCCACTGCCATCCCAGAATTGAGGTCCCTGCTTACCTTCTCATAAAAAGAAATTAAGTTAGTCTGGCAAGATCTATTATGCATTAAACCATGCTGGCACAAACTCATAGTATTATGATTTACTATGAAGTCCAGTATCTTATCCTTTATTAACCCTTCGAAAAGATTTCCTACCACTGACATCAGACTAACTGGCCAATAGTTCCTGAGAACGGGATCCTTTATGAATAGCAGTACCACATTAGCAATTCGCCAGTCTCTCGGCACCATGCCAGACTTCAATGAATCCTGAAAAATTAAGTAAAGAGGTTTGGCAATCACAGAGCTTAGCTCGCTACGTACCCTGGGATGAATAACATCTGGCCTCAGAACTTTGTTTATCTTAACATATTTTAGTCTCTTTTGAATTTCCTCATGTGTGAACCATGCATCATTAGTTGTATTACTAGAATTGGGACTGTTAAGAAGGAACACATTTACTGCATTTTTTTGCAAGGTAAAACACAAAAAGATATGTTGACCCCCCACCAAAACCATATATTTTTGGAAAGTACACATTCATCTGAATCGAAAACTACAACCAAACTCCAGGGTAACCATGTCTTTCTACTTCAAACTACTGAGTCGCAATGTTTTACCAAAATTGTTGATTTTGATTAAATAGCTGAAAATAACATCAAAGCTTCCACTTACTAGTATCTTATATCCCTCATATCATAAGGTACCAAGAAAAAACATCCTAAATATGAATGCCAGGGGTAATCTGAACAGTTTGATGCCCATTTTGCATAGGATTACCAAAGTATCTCTGATCTACAAATACTCTCCTTCACACAACCTTTGCTCTGCTTCTGATCTTTGCCTTGCTTCTCCTCTCATCACTTCTGCCCATCATCTACAAGACTTCTCTCAGGCTTCTGCTTTTCTCTGGAACTCTCTGCCTCGAGCTGTCAGACTTTCTCCTTCTTTCCAAACTAGTGATGGTAGAATTTGTCCTGGGCAAAAAATTTGCGAAATGCAAATTTTGACACCAGCAATTTGCCGGCGTCAAAATTGGCACCGGCATCAAAGTTGATTACCGTCTAAATTGATGCCAGCGAATTAAAATATATAGTAAATAATCTATTCGCCGGCTGCAAAATCACAAATTTATTCACTGCCAGCAAAACATTCGCCGCAAATTTCCACCTGACGAATAAATTCGCCCATCTCTATTCCAAACTTTCAAGTGCTCCTTAAAGACCGACCTGTTTAAAGAAGCTTATTCAATGTACCTTAATTAATTAATCAATCATTGCTGTATCAAAAATCACAAAATTGTTTCTAAAATTCTAATGTATCAATTGTACCCTAACTTTTAGTTTGTAAACTCTAATTTGTAGGACCCTTTAATCCAATTGTACCCTTGTTTGTTAGCCACCATTTATTTCCTGTTTGTTATAACTAAGGTAAAGCACTGCGTATCTTGTCAGTGCTATATAAATAAATGATGATGATCTTATCTCCCTAATAGCATTAGGTACCAAGAGAAAACATCCTAAATATGAATGCATGGGGTCCACTTTACAATTTTATGCACATGGTCCTTAGGATTACAAAAGTATCTTTTGTTTAGAGACCCCAAAATGAAATTAGTCCATACAAATCTCTCCAGAAGTCACTTCAGCTACAAAATAATCAACACATTTACTGCATTTTTTGCAGGGTAACAGCACAAAAAGATACATTGACCCCCAAAACCATATATTATTGGAAAGTACACAAATCAAAATATGAATGTTAGGGGTCTACTGAATACTTTGGTGCCCAATATGCATAGATTTTACAAATTATATGGTGTATGGAGGCACCCAAATGAAAATAATGCATATGAATTTTCACAGCTGACACTTGGCTGCAATATCAGCACCCGGTGTATATATTAAGTGCCATAAGACTTCCCCCTAACAGTATGGAGACCCTAGAGAACCATATATTTTCATAAAGTACACATTCTTATGAATCTAAAATTGTTAAATGTGTCTGTCTACTGCAAACTACCAAACTGTAAAGCTATGGTGAAGGTAGTGTTTCTTATGAAATTTCTGAAAATTGTCCCAATGCCTGCATTTTACCCCATTATATGCCCCACATATCATAGCAAATCAGCAGAAAACATCCTAAATATGAATGCCAGGGGTCTACTGAACAACCTTATGCTAAATATGCATAGATTTACCAAACTTTGTGGTGTACAGAGACCTCCAAATGCAAATAGTGCATATGAATTTTCACAGCTGACACTCTGGCTGCTGCAATTCAAGCACCTGGTATGTATATTGTGTGCCATAAGACCCCCTAACAATATGGAGAACATAGAAAACCATATATTTTTGGAAAATACACATTCCAATTAATCTGAAATGGGTAAATACATCTTTCTACTGCAAACTACCTAACTGCAAGGCTGTGCTGAAAGTAGCAGTTCTAGAATTGTCACAAAGATAGCATTTTACCCTATATATTCTCCACATTTCGTAACATATCAGCATAAAACATCCTAAATATGAATGGCATGGGTCTACTGAACACTTGAATGTTTGGTATGCATAGATATACCAAACTATGTGATACACAGTGACCCCCAAATGGATATATAGCAGACAAAATTTCCATGGTCAAAATGAAGTAACAAAGAACAGTGCAAAATTCAATAAAATCCAATAAAACCACAAGAATCAATATTTTTTTTCACCTACTGTAATCAGCAGTCAGAATCTCAGTTTGAATATTTTAGCTTGACCAAACACGTTTTACAAGCAGAGAAACAAGCAAACAACTCCTATGCAAAGCTAAAAATGCAATACAATGGCTAAAAATGCAATAAAATGGCTAAAAATGCACCAAATAACACAAACTGTATTGCACAGTGTGGTAAGTGAATTCTCTATTCACAATGGCAAAAAAAAAACAAAAAAAAAACAGACAATGCAATAAGAAAAAAAAGTTACAAAATAGTGTAAGGCATATGCATGTGTACACTTGGCAAATTGCATGTTAAGTGCATGTGTGCTAGTGTGGGTGAGTGCTGTGAGTGTGTGAAACCCCTGATCCCCCAAAAATGTTTGAGAGTGTTAATCTGTGTATTAGTGTATAAAGTGTGTGCTTGTGTGTTAGTGACACTTGTCTGTGACACTTACCTGAGGACAAGAAGGCTGGATAGATTTTATGTGCCTGCTGCTGCCTTGGGGCCCCTGGGCGATCGCTCCCCAGGGGCCACTTGATCCCCACTCTGTTTGTTGCCTAGGGGCAGGGCAACGAACGGGGATGGTACAAGCCAATTGAAAAGCTGCTCCTCAGCTCCCCAATGCAGAAGTGCTACAGATTGCCGAAAGTACATTCTGTGGTACATTTAGCCACAAAAATTAGATTATACGAACTGTGTACTCAAATGAAGAAGTTAGGAACTCTTGCAGGTTTTTAGTAGCTGAATACCTGAGCCATAAGGCTTGAGCATTCTTAAATCAGCCATTAAAATTTCCCAAACTCAAAAATTTGCTTATTCATGAAAAAAACCTCAAATATAAAAAAACATATATATTTCGTTATCTTACAAATTATATTAAGGTTCTTGAAGAGTTACATAAAATATCACTGTATATTTGCAAAACAAGGACACAGAAAAATGTGGGTTAACTATATTTTAATGTGGCACATATTATACAAAGCACCAGAATAATGGAAAATTGCAGCTTAATCACAACCACTCAAAGTGTGGCTCAATCAGAGCGAAAATGGACCCGGGTGTAATGACCCCAGGTCCCCAGGACCCCAGACCCCAGGTCTATCATATTTAGGTTCCGCCTCTCAACATCAACTGTATGAATTAGTGTTAGCGATAAATAAACCAAACTCACCGATGGCATCTGATGGCTCGGGTGCAGTGCCCAGAACCCGTAGCTTAGGGAGTAATACCAATGTTAATCTGCATTAAACACCCACTCCTGGAGTCAAGCGGTGCCGATAAAACTTGATTTTATTCCAATGTGCTAAAACAATAGATTCTAATGTGTTTTGTATCTAGAGATATGTAATCATAGGTACACATTATACAAAGACTGAATTACTTTTATTTTATACAACTATTGTTGTGCTTTGCATGTTGTCTCCAAGTTTATTGGATCACAGCACATTTATGGACAGATTTATGAAACAATGTTTTTTTCATTCATATCAGTGCTTACCACAGTATTTAAAAATACAGATGCTTTCATATTTAACAATTTATTTTCTATTGTGGTGCGATTCATTTCAGCGAGGAAAATATTTGACCGGATTTCCCAGTCTGAAGAAATCAACGGCTACACTTTCAAAATATCATACTGTAGATACTGAAGGATAAAACAAAAAAAAGTGTTCAAAGTACAAACTTTGGACCCAAATTGATATTTTTCTACTCTATTCACAATGCATTATTGTTTCCCAGAATTCTAGTGAACCCTGGAATTACTGTCATCTTGGCTTCCTTTGTATCAATGTGTGAAATTGTGCTCAATTCATCCGAGCACAATTGTACAGGGCTTGCAGAGGAACATTGGCACTTTGCAAGTTGAAAAAGAGCTTGTATGGGTAAACGTACCTTTGTGTACTTTCAATATTTTGTCCATTTTTCTGCTATTCATTATATTTGTAAACAAGTCATTATAACCTGTATAGTTGTGTTTTTGTAGTGTAAGATATTTATAAGAATCTAGCCATCTAACAGAAGTATCTGCTTATCATTTGAAGACCAAACAATTTTTAAAATGTCATAAAATACAAGAAACATTATATAATCTTTGATATGAAAACTTAAAAGGTTCTGATCCCCATTAAATATCATAGCCAGTAATGTCTGTTATTTAACAAGGAACCTTATCTATCTACCCCCACGCTGTGATTTTAAAAATGGCTTAGGTATGTCTTGCTTTGCTACAACACAGATGATTCAAATAGTAAATACGTTTTCCCTTTAAGTCTCCATAGTGGTACAAGAGAACATTTTGCCCATGTTTTGGGACAGCAAAAAAGGGGGAATTCGAGATGTTATAGTGTATAGAATTATTTTAGAAAAGACCATGTTTTCTTAATGAGCAGTGCCTTATAAAACACTGAGACATTTATAGCTTCAAGAATATTTACACTTAGCTACAGTCAATTGCGTGAAAAAATCCCTTTCATTAAAGTAACGTGCATTCTGCAGCCCCTTCAGAATTTTACACAGTTGCCTTTGTTACCACTGGGGAACACTAGAGCTACTTCCAAGCTAGGCAGTAGTGCCTGGGTTTTCACAGTGGTCTGCAATAATCACAGCAGCATACTTGAGTTAAAAAGAATACTCTCATGCTGAATGCAGGAAATAATATCAACCAGAATTTTCAGCACTATTACGTCCAATTCAAAGCTTTTTTTTTTTTGAAGTGCAAGCACAACTGTGTAAATTTTGGCATATCAGCCGCAATTGCATCAGGCGCATCTCTACCCGGAAACTACAAGTATGATGTAAATATGGCAATTGCACTTGAAACTGCACTTAGCTCATTGTGCATAAATAACTAAGCAAAACAATTTTTTGAAACATTGTTATATATAGGAAAAATTTTCTGACAGTTCTGAACTCCTGGAAACAGTGTCGTAACTACCAGGGGAGCAGGGCCAGGGCCCGCACCCCCTCAGGGCCCCCCGGCAGCTCACGCGCCACGATTCCCGGGCGGTTCCGGGTGTACGGAGAGGGGCGGGGGGCCCAGCAGCGTGCCCCGCGCCAGGGCCCGCCCCCCTCTAGTTACGTCACTGCCTGGAAATCCTTTCAATGACTGCTCCTAAATGTTACTGTGCTTTCTGTTGCACTTTTATAACATATAGCACAGTAGTTCAGAAAGACTTAAATTGTTTTGTACAATGCAGCTTCTGGAAACACAAACATAGCAACAACCTGCAACAGTGTAACGTTCACAGCGGGAAGCCACTGTAACAAGGGTTAGTGTCACACTTGGAAGTGGGTATGGTCAAAAGGCTAAAATCAAGTACAAGGTCAAAACAAAGTCATTACCAGGAAGGCAAGGAATGCTGAAACAAGATCACTGGAGCTAGATTTTCAGGAACAAGGAACAAAGGTTATCCAGGAACAAACAAATTCAATTATTCAGTGACTCAGCCCTGAACAAAGCTCAGGGCAGGGTTTGTAAAGGGAAGGTGATTGGGAATAGGAAACACAAGAGGGTAAACAAGGTGGGTGGAGAACAGGGAGACATACTGGGAACAGGCAGATATACAGGAACATTAATGAAGAGGTCAGGATCAGCCCCAAGAGCCTCCAGTGGCTCACATGGTAAGTGCACCGATTGTCCATAACACCACAAACAAAGGTTTGAGTCCCAGGCTGGTCCTTACAAACAGTTATGATTGTTCAACAATTTGAACACCATTGCAACAGCCCCTATATACAAAAATGTCAAAAAACAATATATGTATATATAGTTCCCACAATGCAAAGGAATTCACACTCATAGGGCTTATATTGCAGTATAGTTGTATTTTATAGTGGAGCACACTTAAGTTTTGGCCAATGCAATAGCCTTTGTCAAAGTGAATCAGCTCAAAGTGTAAACCCATTACAAATACAAGAGGGGCCGGATTGTGACATCACCAGTGAGAGACACAACATACTCAATGCAGCAAAACACACTTGTTGTATATAGCATCATCCAACAAGAAAGAAAAAAAAAAGAGCCCACAAAATAATCAAACACATAAATACATTTTAAAGGCATAGTAACCAATATGTGTATCTAAAATAAAGATGTCAATCCCATGTGAGTGTACATTCTATCACAGGACTTTCTTGTTCACACATCAGATTTCAAACTGGAAATTTAGAGAAACCAGCACAGCAAATGCAGCTTTCTATGCGTAAGATCATTCAATGTGACATGGGTTACCATGTGAACGCAACTGCTCATTTGTCACTATATTGCATTGGGGCAGTCACAAAAAAGGGGGAGGCCAGAAACTCCTAGAAACACTCCTTAATTCTGTATAATGGTGTAGCTGCTGGTAAACTACTTACAACAGTCAATCATGAGTTCATAGTGTATTCATCATAGGTTCATGGATAATACAGTGCAGATAATATTACCCGGAGTCACATTCTATCAAGTCCAACAGTGGGGTATCAGGATGTGTTCTAGCACTCTAGACACTCTGGATATTGGAATTGATAGCACCACCCTAAAAATGATAGGACAAAGCACCAACTGTTATGTTTAGAAACTGCTGTTGTGGTCATGGATGCCCAGATATCCTTAGCTGGGAATATCAAACACAACTCTTATCCATATTAACAGTGTCAGCAAAAATTAAAATAAAATAAAAGGATATAAAGATTCAAACAAAGTAGCTGCCCCAAAGTAAAGTAAATCAAAAACAGTGACATATGGGCTGGCATGCATGGTCCCTAAGTCTACAGCGATCATAGCATAATCAAGCCGCAGTTAGTACCAGTCATTTAGCACCCAGTTACCAGAACATAGAGAACCAATAACATATCCATCTGTCTAGTATAGAGCTACACTCAGGGATATATATATATATATATATATATATATATATATATATATATATATATATATATATATATATATATATATATATATATATATATATAAAAACCAGCAGCAGCGAGATATTTTGGGAAAAAAATTCAAAATGGATTCAAAACTTGCATGAACAGGCTGTGCCAAGAATGTGGAATGAATTCTTCTGTGTCAAGAATGTGGAAATATGAGTATGTGAGTTAACAGCATAAGGTCTTATCTTATAATTTAAAAGAATGACAACTGTAAAAAAGAGTAAATACCCATGATCTGCTGCATAACTGTAAATTATAGGAAACAGAAATAATGTAGCTTATATTGTAATATATTTCTGAGACTGTTGCTACTGAAGACTTACTTGGCAGCTCTTTAATTGGTTCTCCTCTGTATTATCTGAAAAATAATTATATATAAATAAAAACATCTTGAGCAGCTGTCAAGAAAATATTGACTAGAAGGACATTTAATTAAGGTACCCTAAAGTGATTTCAAATGAAGAATATGAACAATGAGCAATGTCAGAATATTTAAAAAAAAACTTTACATAATAAACATAAAGTAATTAGTGGTATTTGAAAAGAGTGATATTATTGTATAAAAGGGATTATATTATATTTATTATTTATCATCTTACATTCCTGTACAAACTTCATGTCAGTGATCACTAGGGATAGCTTCACCCCTGATCCTATTAAAGGAACCCCTCAAATATTTTAAAAGACCAATCATTTTTTTAACAGGTTTCTAGGACTACCAGAAAAGGTCTTAGCATATACTGACATGGTGTTTGTCCAGGAAAGGAAGATAACAGTAAGTATGATACATTGGAAATTCAGAAACAATGGAAGACAACTAGAACCAACAACAGGTGTGCCCTATCTAGAGAATTGACCCATATAGAAAGCCCTGTAATCATGTTCCATCTTTAGTGCCAGAAAAACAAAGCAAAGGCTACACATCTAATGCCTAAAAGATGCCCTGTTAGTCAACAGGCTGTGCTGTAAAGCTAAGGTCTATGAATTAGGTACTGAGACAAAAACAAAATACTACAATGCCATTCAAGCAACTTGATCCTAAACAGGACCTTATATTGGGCAAACCCTAAAAGCTGACAAAAACTGTCGGCTGACAAAAACAGATGTACCTGATCTTAATCAGTGAAAAAAACCAATTGTAGACCCACTTTTTTCCAGCAGAGAAACATCTCACACAGATGAACAGCATAAGCAAACTATTGACAAATGGACCAAAGACCTAAATCCCTGAACCTTGAACCTTGAACACTGTCTAAAAACTTACACATACTGTATTAGTGGTATGTGTCATTAAATAAGTCTATATAGAAAAGCCACCCTCTCTAGCTTGGAGGAGGCACTGTGTACCAACAAAAACATACATATGGGCATACATATGAACCTTCAAGATTTCCAATCAGTTGACCAGGAAGAGAGTTCAAACAAAACCCACTAAAATCTACTGATTAATATGCAAGCTTCTTTCTAAGAACTCTTCTGATACTGTTAACAACTGCCATCTCCCTCACATATCCATAAAATAAAAGTGGTTTTGGGCCCTATACACCACTGCCACCAGATGCCTTTTGGGCAGGATGAGTGGGCACACAAATGGTGGGACAAGCACTTGCAACTGAATATTTTGTCAACAGAAAAGAATGGTGTTTGAAATACAGGCAGACAGGGAATATCAGAAATTGCACACCATTGCCATTGAGGTAATGTGTTGGGAAACAAAAACATCCCATGGACCAAAAACGCCTGTCCCTAAGATGCCATTTGTGCAGGCTTTATGCTTTACCAAGCTTAAAAAGAAAAATGTTGATTCAAATGCCACTAAGATGTGGTTGGTCTTTTAAAAGATTCGAGAGGGTCCTTCTAATAAGAGCAGGGAAAGGGGCTATCCCCAGTGAATACTGATATGGAGTTAGTCAAGGAAAGCATGATCTATAATTTATATGAAATTCATATATAGATGAAGAAGGCTTTACCTTAACCAATACCAATACTAACACAGTCACACATATTTACCCAATATAATGAATACTGGATGATAAAATAAATAATGGAAATATGTCATGTGCACTAAAATTCTTGTTTAATGTATATTCATTTCTATTCTAACTTATTTGTCTTATATGTCAATAATATACTTACCCTTCTAAACTAATTGTTGAATTGTATTCCTGATATACATAAATATGCAGCTCATTAGAAATACTACTGTATTGTGTTGAGAGGGTTAGATTTTTCTCTGCTGCACAAGCTGTGATATATATATATACTCAGCAGTGATCTGGAAAAAAGATTCAGCTTGGTTGTGCTATTGCTTTATAAATATCACTGTTGGTTTACTGTCAACAGTTTAAAGGGATACTGTCATGGGAAAACATTTTTTTTCAAAATGAATCAGTTAATAGTGCTGTTCCAGCAGAATTTTGCACTGAAATCCATATCTCAAAAGAGCAAACAGATGTTTTTATATTCAATTTCGAAATCTGACATGGGGCTAGCCATATTGTCAATTTCACATAGGGATGTAGCGAACTGTTCTGCTGCGAACTAGTTCGCGCAAACTTCGACCGTTCGCGTCCGCCGAATGTTCGCGAACGTTTGGGAACGTTCGCATTTTGAGTTCGCGTTCGATCGTTCGACCATTCGACCATTCGAATTCCTTCGACCGCTAAAAATCGAACGATTTCCATTCGTTCGAACGATTGTAAGCATTCGATCGAATGAAAAGCATTCGATCGAATGGCTTCGATCGTTCGATTCGAATGAAAATCCTTCGATCGAATGATTAAAATCCTTAGATTGTTCGAATCGAACTATTTTAGCGGGTGTTCGAAGTTCGCAAACTGTCCGCGAACGTTCGCATTTTTTGCCGGTGTTCGCGAACGGCGTTCGCGAACACCAAATCGGCAGTTCGCTACATCCCTAATTTCACAGCTGCCCCAAGTCATGTGACTTGTGCTTTGATAAACTTCAATCACTCTTTACTGCTGTACTTCAAGTTGGAGTGATATCATCCCCTCCCTTTTCGCCCCCCAGCAGCCAAACAAAAGAACAATGGGAAGGTAACCAGATAGTAGCTCCCTAACACATGATAACAGCTACCTGGTAGATCTAAGAACAACACTCAATAGTAAAAACAAATGTCCCACTGAGACTCCTTATCTACATTGAGAAGGAAAAACAGCAGCCTGCCAGAAAGCATTTCTCTCCTAAAGTTCAGGCAGAACTCACATGACATGGGGCAGCTGGGAGATTGACAAAATGTCTAGCCCCATCTCAGATTTAAAAATAAATAAATAATTTTGCTCTTTTGAGAAATGGATTTCAGTGCAGAATTCTGCTAGAGTAGCACTATTAACTGATTCATTTTTGAAAAAAACTATTTTGTCCACCTTTCTTGGTTCTGTAGAGCATTTGCAAATAGAAGAGTAAAAATTACCTCTACTTTTATAAGTAACTCATCTATAATAGACAGCAGCTGGGGAAGGGCATACACTCCCTGATTATTTGGCTAATATTAAGACTAGCTGTAAGCATTACAAGGTCTGTTACCACATTGTAAAAAGAAATAGGTACAAAGAGATGAACAGATCTTTAGAATACATTATGTATAATAAAGTTAAAAGCTGGAATGCATTCAAGTCTAATAAAATTGATATAAAACTGAAATAATATACTCATTTGTTTTATTCCAGCCCAAGTGACCAACCTGCAAAAAGTGAATGTAATAATTTCAAAACTTTATTAGAGTTCACAAAGGAACAACATGCCTTAATTAAATTAGTACCATAGCATATCAAGCACTTGCTAATGGCAATGTGAAAAAGTAAAAAGTTTTTATGCTGCTGCTGGTAATGCTGGCCTTAGCTAAAAGTTATGCATAAGCTCTCAATCTATTTGTTATAATATTAAAACTAAACTAAATCTAATTTTAGCAAATAAAAACAAATGTTAAATTGTTTGATCATAATAATATAACTTTATCTGGCTTGGCTTCCAAAGTGAACACTCTAGAAAATCTTTTTTTATAGTTAAAGAACTTAACCTTAAATAATGCATCAGCAGAATAATACTATTATATTAAATGTTTATCTTCCCATATTTCTCTTCAACAAAGGAAATGGTTCTGCACTGTTGCCATGGGAACAGAAAAATTGATAAAAGGATAGCAGTGTGGTTGGTGTAGCCTTGACTCACCTCTCTTGCCACTACTGTATGCTTAAAAGGCAAGACATCAATAGTTGTATTATGAATTGAACTTATAAGGAAAAATATTGAACACAAGATTATTGCTGAAATATCCTCAGACATATATGCTAATTTGTATATATTCTTTTTAAGATTACTGAGAACAAAATAAACAAAAAAAAAATGCAGAATTAAAATGCATTATTGCAGGCTTTATGGGCAGAGGTACAATTCCAGCACAAACATTCTCAGCAAAGCTTAGAAACATAATGAAGTACATTAATACCATTATTCTCTAAAAGGCAAAACAGTATAGCATATAGGAATTCTATTTTTTCGGAATGTATCCTTAAATATAAGATTGTCTATATCCTAATTATTGTACCAAGATGTTATATACATAACAATAAATATTGCCCTTATACATAACTTACTTAAGGACACCATTTTGTTGTGTGTCAGTAATCACCTGACCGGAAATAATACATGAAGACGTTTGGAAGAAAAAAAACATGGTTCTGTCCATTCATTGGTTGTCCATTTAGTGTCTTTGGTTTGTGTGTGAGCACAGTGCCTCATATTATCTAGCAGGTGGAACAGTGTAACATATTACTATAAAAGTATATTTTCATGAAATGGTTGTATTTATATGAATCAGTGGTTTACATTTGGATTTTCAGGGGTATATTTCACCATTAAAGAGATGGGTATGTTTTTCTAGGACATGCTTTCTTCAAAAGTCATTATGAAAGAAAGTTTGACATTTGCTCACTGTGAAAAAACCTCTGGCATAATGGGGAAGTGAGCAGAAAAATGTCATGGAATGCTGTGTGGACAAATGTAAAGTCGTGTATCCAGGCAACACTAACAAGTAAGCTAATTATAATTTGAAAGGTATCAGTATGCTAATCAGTAAAGAAAAGAATGATCGAAAAACATTTGCCACACTTGGTTGCAGGCAGGGTTTACGAAGGCTAAACAAGTTAGCATGTAAAAGGCATAATGGGTGTAGGTATGAAGCAGTTTTAAGTACTCTTCTCTAAAATTAGACAATGGCAAAACTTCAGAGAAGTGATATAACAGTGAAGCATAACAGAGGCAGGATACAGAGGAGACAGTAATCAGTAAACACAATGGAGGTTTTCACCATAAACATAAATTTCTTTACCCAAGGGGTAGTCTGGTTTGGGGATTTCAAGGGGCAGATTTATTAAGGGTCAAATTGTAAATTGTAATTTGTGCTTTAAATTTGTGCACAAATGTCTCCCTATCTGTTAGAAAATCTGAATATAAAAAACGTGAATGAAAAAAAAAAATTAACGAATACAACAATGAAAACTTCAAAATTCACACTTTTGTATGGATTTTTGAAACCAAAAAAAATCAAATCCTGAAAACTTTGAAAACCTTATAGTAGATAAGTACTTGACAATTTGCTAAGGACACTGTCCATTCACTTTTACATGACCTCACCAGCTTTTAGAAGGCAAAAAAAGAGTTTTTCCTTGTTTTTACAATTAATAACCTGTGCTTTAGAGAAATTAATTAAATACATGATTTTTAGCTCTAAAAATGTAAATTTGGGTAAACCAAAAATATGAATGTTAAATTGGCCCATTAATATTTTAATGCAATAGCTTTTGAAGAGTTATTATGAAATGTGATACCACGGGGCAGATTTCTCAAGGGTCAAATTTCGAAGTGGAAAATACTTCGAAATTCGACCATCAAATAGAATCCTCCGACATTCAAATTTGAAGTCGGAGGATTTTATTCATCGTACGATCGTATTCCGTATACGATTTTCCTTCAAAACCCTCTGCTCTGGCAGGTCCCCATAGGCTAACATAGCACCTCGGCAGGTTTAAGTTGGCGAAGTATTGAAGTCGAAGTTTTTTTTAAAGAGACAATACTTCGATCTTGAATGGTCGAATAGTCAAACGTTTTTTACTTCGAATCAAAGTTGAAGTAAATTAGAAGTTGTAGTATCCTATTCGATGGTCGAAGTATCCAAAAAATTACTTTGAATTTAGATTTTTTTTACTTCGAAATTCCCTCAAATTCACTTTGACCCTTGAAAAATCTGCCCCCACATGTGAAAAAGCAGCCAGATGAATGGTGTCTAAGGAGTGTGATAAATTCTGTAAAGAGCAGATGCTTACAGAATTACTTGGGAGCTTTTAACATCTTAATATTTTACTGTTGGGGTGTTCGTTATATATTATTTTGGCTCTTAGACGTGAGCCGTCTTCAGGAAGCCCTATAAGTGCAGCCTATTTTTTTGATATTATGATTTAACTATGTACCAGCACCTAGGCATTATGTGTTCTGCGTGCACCAGTCCATAACATTTATTACACACACACATATATATATATATATATATGCCTATAGACCAATGAGTGAAAAAAATTGCTGCTCGTCATAAAATTTTTCATGTTTCAAAAATTTTTTGTCATCCATTGACTTCAGGGACATTCATTTAATGGAAATTCAATATGATTTTGCAATAATTGTCTTCCCAGAAATTTTAGTAGAGTTAAGTAACATAATTGGAAGTTTCCACTGCCAAGCAGACTGATTAGCTGTCTAAAATTTCCATTTGAATAAAGTGTAGAAGCCCTTTGTTTATGACTGAGAGGTTACTGGAACCTTACTTAATTTTTGGCATTATATTGTCCAACAGTAAAGTAAAGATCAGAATGAAGGTGATGTCTATGTAAAATATTATTTTATAAGTTAAATGTGTGAAGAACTACTGAATTTTTCTCAATAAATATTACACATTACTATATCTGAATAAGATTGATCAACTATATTTCAAGGGATTCAGACATTTTTATAGTATAGTTTTAATTACTAAATTCTCTGTACATTGAAAGTAATTCATTCTACCATGAAACTATAAATGTATTTTTGTTTAGTTGTAATATTTGTGTGTAGGCAGCCATCTCAGGTCATGTGCCTGGTCATGTGCACTTCACAATAGAACTACTTTTTTCATTTAAGCTATTATTTCTCCTAATCAGTGTAGCTGAAGGAGTTGTGACTTGGGTGAGCCAGACGTGGATTTTTACTATTGAGTGCTGTTCTTATATCTACCACTAAGTAGGGTATGGGAGCATTTTTAGCAATTCAGGTGCCAGGGATCTATTAACTGGTTACCTTCTGATTGTTCTGTTGATAGGCTGCTGGGAAGGATAGGGAGGAGTGACATCACTCCAACTCACAGTGCAGCAGTATACACTGACTAAAGTTTATCAGTGCACAAGTCACATGGCTGAGGGCACCTGTGATACTAATAACTAAAAAATCTGTTTGCTCTTTTGAAAAATGAATTTTAATACAGGTTTCTGCTGGAGGAGCACTATTGACTGATATATTTTGTAAAAGGCACTGGCAGTGTTACAGAGTGATAATAGACAGGTTTTTTGGTTATTTCATCTCAGTTCTGAAACATGTATGTGGCATAAGCACCTCTAATGTACTGGCCTTTATTGAACTGGCTCCAACACTTGTAAGTTAAGTATAGATGGGACAGACCATACAGTATGGCTCAAATACGACACCATTCCTTTCAGTGAGATAAATGCACCAAATATTTTTATAAAGTCTGCTCTGTTTTTTGAATCAAGTGTTTTATATTTTTGCATGGCATCACTATGGATCATAAACTCTGTATAAATAAACAAAAAAATAAAGAATAAGAATTTTTTCAATTTACAAAAATGAAATGAATCAGAAATTTAATAATGCTAAACTTAAATAAGTTAGTAATTAAGGGGTCTTTTATCCAAAAATGTTTTTCGCATACTACAAGAAAATATGATTCTAAGCAACTTTCCAAAATATATTGACATTGGTTTAAAAGATATTTTGGTTTAAAATATATTTTCATTGATTTAAAAGATATTTGTAAATGGAATTTATAATGAAAACAGTATATGCCTTGTTATTTAAATCTGATTAGAAGACCCATAGCAGAACCCCTGTTATATTGTTAACGAGTCAGACCCAGAGAATAGCAAGCAAATAATGCTTTCAATAGCAATTACTCTTACAATTAAGTTTAAAAGCACTGGAAATGTTTAATGGATGCAGACTGGAAAGTTGCTCAGAACCGCTCTTTCATTATGCATATATCAGGATTTGGGTGAAGATCATCTAATTGAAGTGGTTCTGAAAATTAAAACTATGCTCCTTATCTATGATTGTTTTATCAATGCATCAGATTTCTAACTACAATTATAGTATATATGGGTAAATTGTATGTTTACTTCAGACCAGGTTATTTTCCAGTACTTCTCTGAGGACTCTAAATTAAATATAACGCATACTTTATAAGGTCTGTAAAGACTAGACACCACTGGCAGCATGTTGTCAGTTTAATGCTGCAGAAGTCATCTGTTCTCACGCTGCCAGAAAAAAAGGTGTTCCAAACTTTCGGATTTTGGTCTAAATCATTAGTAACTCTGCCTGGTTTTAGAAATGTATTTTTAAAAAAAGCACAAAAATTAATCCTACTGACAAAAAGATTAGATTTATTTCAAGATGAGTATCCTTTTTTTTAATGTTCTGAATGGTAATGGCAATCTTTAACTAAAATTTTCAAAACGAGATAATCTATTCATTCACTAGAGAAAAATGTTTCTTCAATCAATGAGCAGTTTCAGTAGAGTCTACTGAGAACTGTTACCCTTGTTTCCTGCTATTTTTTTATTGTAAGAACAATGAAAATGAGGCATTTTATGACAGAATATATAGTATCACACCTCTTGCCGAAAAATGTGATGTCATTTTGGCAACTTGTTAATTAAAACAAACAAGTGCTTTCACAATCTTCTATATATATGACCAGTCATATATTTTCAAGTACCAAGCAAGTTTTGTACCCCTGTAAGGTCTCCTTTCACAAAAACAAAAATCATTAACCAAAGTCGGTATTTTTGAAATGTACTATATTTTTTTAAACTTACCCTGTTTATTAGAAATGTGCTCTTGTGATACAGTAATTTCTTTTAATTTTACCTGATACGTGTTCGATCTGCAGCAGATCATCATCAGGATAAGATATATATATATATATATATATATATATATATATATATATATATATATATATATATATAATTATTGGGCTGTACACATCTTGGGCAGTAGAGCCATTAATTCCAATTTTGAGGCAGCTTCATCAGAAGAAGAGAACCCATCACAGTTAGGGTGAGAAGGGTTAAAGGAGCCAGAGAGCCCTTCACAATGCAAGTGTACAGTATTTAAAGCCTTGTTAAAACAGATCACATGTCTTAAGCTATGCGTATAGCATTGCCTTTAAAACAAAAATGAAAGGCTGTAACCCTCACTTAAGGAATTATTGGCAGATGCATACATACTATACTTCCAGAACAGCTGCACATATACAGATGAAGCCACTTGGATTTCTGTGTTAAATACGTCATGACTCGGGATTAACTGAAGAAACTGTGTTATCTAAAGTCATCTTAATTTATTTAATGAATTTAACCTTTTCATTAGCATACCAAAGAACTATTGTTCACAATGGTGAACGCTTTAATTAGATGGGATGCTGTGCTACAATTTTCTGTGTTAAATGGGATAAGTGGGATATCTGGGTCCCAACGTGGCTTCATCTGTACATCCTAATACTTTAGAGCCATATATCCAAACTTGAATTTAGACAGTTTCAGTCCCTTTAGATCTCATCTGTGCAAGATATTGGAAGATGGCTTCTGATTATTCATTGGGTGTATATGCATTCATGGGCTCTCATAAAGTTATTGAGTGATTTTATTTACCAACAGGTCAAAATGGAATGTGCATTGTAGCAAACATATTCCTAAATTGAATGTTTTAGCTTGTATAGTTTGCTTGAAAAGTCTTTTCATTAGCTGTTACCTACTCCATTCTGATGGCAATCTTTCCAAGTAAATACCACTATTGCACAAGCAATTTCACCTGCAACTGAATGGATCAAAAGGTTTTAATTTTAAATAAATAAAGATGAAATAATGGATATAATTTATAGTAGGGAACTGGGGCATCAACATCCAATACTTTCTACAGTTAACTAATTAGTTCATAAACCCTGCTGTAGCAACGAATTCCACATTTCATTTGTTCCACGCAAATATGATTCTTATATACTTAATCACATCACAGCAGCCTTGAAAACTCTTCAAAATCAGTAGGGAAAAGAAAATAACCTACATATATTGTGTTTAGCTTTTAGAGGCGTGCAACTTTTCTAACCTATGCAATTACTAACTTAAAACAGAATGGTATACAGGTTTTATTGCACATTTAGAAGCTACTTGACAGTGGGATTTCCAATATATTTTTGCCAGATAAACATCAATGTATAATAGAGCATGAAAGGTAAAGAATTAAAAGCTGTTAGATGAATTTATTTACTCTTGTTCAAAGGGTATAGTCACAAGGCCTGGATTTACACATTTATTAATGTTTTACTGACACTGTCATGGATTTTTTACTTTTACTAACTATCAAATATTAAATAAACCTTGCTTACATTCTGAAATATTTCAGAATAAAGGGCAGTTATAATATTTAGTAAAATGTACACTGATTATGTAATGGAGGATATTTTGGGCAGCTTTCTAGGACATGCTTCTGTTTATTTTATGGTCTTAACCAATCACTAAAATGGACGGATTCAGGAGCAACTTTTCATGTAAATTCACTTGCCTGCTTATAGGCTACAGCAGTTTTGAAGGAGTCCTATATGAATGGATGGAGAATGCTACCACTGAGCTGGAAACATGATTTAACGGAAAAGAAAGACCACATGATAGATAGGCCTCTGTTGCTGTAAACAAAAGCAGAAGGCAAGCATTAGAATGGAAGCTTTACAGTCCATAACATTACAGTCTATAACAGGGTATTCATGGTTTCACTTCTGTATTATATCAGATACATTTGAGGTTATGAAGTCATATCACATATCTATCCATGTAGCACAAAGATTATCATGTAAAAGAGAGCCTTCAATGCTTTCTGTATGCTGCACTTTAATTAGCAAAGGAGACAATTTGGCTTTTGGTACAAAAAGGGGACCATGTTATGTCTACCTTTGTAAATAACATCTGGATGTGTAAATTTTTTGCACTGGACTTTAACTTGTTTTAATAAAAAAAACTTTAAGTACAATGCTAATCAAGTGACTAGTTTCATTGAGTCAGGAAATATTTTTTTCCCATTGGAAGCAAATAGGTTACAGTTTCAGATTTTTGCCTTCCATTGGATAAACTGGATTAAGTTCGGTAGGATTTACTTTGAAAACATAAAAAGTGAAAAAGGATATATTAGGAGCAGTGAACAATCATATAGATGTTTTACAGTATACAGATGAAGCCACTTGGATTTGTGAGTTAAATGCGTCATGACTCAGGGGTAATTGAAGAAACTGTGTTATCTTAAGTCATCTTAACTCATTTAATGCATTTAACCTTTTCATTAGCATACCAAAGCTCCATTGTTCACAATGGTGAATGCTTTAATTAGATGGGTTGTTGTGACACAGTTTTCTGTGTTAAATGAGATAAATGGGATATCTGTGTTTAGTTATTCTGTGTCAAACAGACAAACCAAAGTGGCTGCATCTGTATGCGTACTCGCACTGTCCAGTCATTGCAGCCTACTAGCATTATCACCTCATCACCAGTAGCAACCATTTTTATAGAGTAACATAATAAGGAATGGCAGCTGACTATAATGTGCATGGGATATACGATTGATGGATGGCTACAGTCCATTGTCACTGCCTAATCCTTTTAATAAATTAAACTGCAAATTCTAATTATAACAAAATGCTGTCTACATTATAATTGTTTTACTGGAAGCCTGAAACACATTGTACTGATTCGCCATATGATAACGGTCAGATTACCAGGTGCTAAGTTATAATTATAATCCTGTGGTTAGAAATCATAATCACATGGTAGTAAAGTCATCCCTTTGATAAATATGCACTTGCAAAGTCGCTCTCCTGGGAAAGATAGTTTGGTTTAAAATCAAATTGAATTTTGTATTATTTTATATAACTTTTTAACCTTGCATGACTTTTGAAAGAAATTGGTCATAGAGTTAAAGCATACTTATGAATTGAGACAGTGTACAGTCACATGAAAAAAGACGGAATAACATGTTATGTTTAAGTGAAGTTAAACCACCAGTGGAAAAATTTAATAAATTCTGACCCCAAATGGGGTAATCTGTTATAATGTCAGGATCAATGCTCAATAATAAATTTGTCAGTTTGTAAGAATGCATTGCACTTCTTTACATTTAATGCATTGGAAATAAATGGGGTGAGGTTTAAAAATTCCAAAAGTGAGTAAGAGAGCTTTGTAAATTTTAAATCTCTCAGTATTTTTTCCAAGTCATTAACTTAAATACCACCAAGTTTCCTAAACCTGTCCCTAAATGTACCTTAATTTGTATTATTTTTTCTGTTATGAAGGCAATGGATATTTTACGGGAAAAAATTGACTGTTACTATTAAATTAACATATTGTTTACTAGTAAAAAAAAACAACAACACAGAGGTAGATAAATTTGCCAGGCCGTGATTTTCCTTTTTTTTCTGCAGTTTTACAATATTGCCTCCAATCAGCCTGACAGCCCATTAGAGCAATGTATATAAAAATACTGAAAATTTCCCAAAGTTCTACTTTTAAACAAAAACATTGATTGTAAAGTATATATTTTTGAATCAAATGGCATTCCACAAGGAGTTTTATTTTGTGTATGAGCAAGACAGCATTCTTATAATGAGACTGTGCAAACACTGCAGTCTGACATTCTATAATTTTGTTTTTTCAGATCTAGATGATCCCATTGTGACTGTGCATCAAAGTATTGGGGAAGCAAAGGAGCAATTTTACTATGAAAGAACTGTTTTCTTACGATGTATTGCTAACTCCAACCCACCAGTTCGATATAGCTGGAAACGTGGTGAAGAGATATTGCTTCAGGGATCTGATAAAGGGGTAGAAATTTATGAGCCATTCTTCACCCAGGTAGGAATTAAGGTATCAATTGTTCTTTTACCTATTGTGTTTGTTAAGTATTCATTTATGTGTTCTTACTCTAATCTTCACACAGAGTGGAAGTCAGTAGTTGATGGAAGCCTATGTTTGCTGCAATAGTTGATGAAAACCATTTGCAGTATTGAAGTATAAACAGATTCAAAGGCCAGTGGAGAAACTAAAAGCCATGTGTTCCATTACATGATAACAGTCTGCAGGTTTACAGAAAAAAAACATGTTTTTCTTTAATATTATTATTAAAAACAGCAATTTGCTTGTGTTTTTGTAATGACTGAAGAACAAATAATTTGATTATATTATTACCGCAACATTGATACTGTATTATTGTTTGGTTGCCAATTAAATTAGCAGAATAAACAAATATGATACAAAACAACATTATTTACATCCTTGATTGCCTGGATACACAGCTGATTGGTGCGAGAAACCTCCCCTTATTTATGACCTGAGCAATTAGAAATCTTTTTCATTACGTAAACCCAATTTATCTCCGTTTTTATTAAAACAAAGTCAACCAAACTCCCATCCACAAATTTAACTCATGTATCAATAATTCTTCTTGAAAAAGTCAGAGGGAAAAACACTGTGACAAAATCGAGCATCAAATCAAATAGTACAATTAATGCTCCTAAAACTCAGCTTTAAAAACTTGACCAGATAAATTCAAGGTTTAATAAATGGGCCCCTAAGAGATGAGTTCTGTAGGGTCAGTAGAAACTTGAATACAAATTAGAATACAAAGATTTTTATTACTTTTCTTTGTATGTATTTTAATATCACCAAAGCAACAATCAACAAGTAAACAGTGTGATTTTGTGCTCATGTTACCTATAGTATTTCAAGACTTTCACTACTTTTATATCATTTTTAGTTAGCCAGTATTTGTCTGCTAGCTAAATACATTAGACATACTGCTGACAGATGTTAGGGAGCAAATGCTAGTAGCCACATGGTATTAAAAAACTTGCCAAGTAAAGGCTACAGAATGTTCACTAGCAACTTTATTTATTTATATTCTGAGTTTATGAAAACATTTTTTTAGTGTCATCGAAAACAATGTGATTCTCACTGGCATGTTACTTTTTTACATGGAAAAACACCAATGCTACTATTCGGTTTGAGGATTTTAATGAAAAAGCTTACATTTCAGAACAGTTGCATGAAAAGTCGAAAAAGTTTTTGTCACTTTTTTTCCCAAGCCCGTGTTTTTTTTCTAGACTTTGAAAATTAGTAAATGGGCCTTCCAATCCAAAAAAAAAACATTTTTTCTCACAATCTTTTTTGGGTATTTCAGACTGCATTTTGTTGTGTGAATTTATATTGGATATGCAGTGCATACAATACTAAAATAATATCTGTTAGTTATGAGCAAAATGGGCCTATTTTACTTCGCCAAAAATTTCCACTAACTGGGTGTCAGGTATTGCTGGGAGTCGAGCCTGGGACCTTTGGGTTTCTGGCTCGATACCCTAACCATTTGGCCAGGTGAGCAGCCTGTAGGGTTGCTCACTGTGTGTAACCTGGCCTCTGCAGTCCCAGCCCAGCTGCCGCCTGATTGGCCTCTCCAGCCCCAGCTCAGCTGCTGCCTATCTTAATCTACCAATCAGGGCTGCCTCTTCCCTATTTAAGGGCAGCTCTCAGACCACTCCTTGCCAGAGCATTGCATGGTTTTCTAGTACTGCGGCATCGCCCCTAACTAGGTTTCTAGCTCTTGCCCCTTCTCCCTTGTTAGTCTGCCTTGTCTTGTCCTGCTTACCTTTCCTATCTTGTACCTTTCTAGCCTCGACCTTGTTCCAACCCTACCTTGTACTCCTCTCTTGCTATCCAGCTTCCAGCTCTCTAGCTATCCTGCTTCCAGTATCCCTCTCTTGCTATCCTGCTCCAGTCTCCCTCTCTTGCTATCCTGCTCCAGTCTCCCTCTCTTGCTATCCTGCTCCAGTCTCCCTCTCTTGCTATCCTGCTCCAGTCTCCCTCTCTTGCTATCCTGCTCCAGTCTCCCTCTCTTGCTATCCTGCTCCAGTCTCCCTCTCTTGCTATCCTGCTCCAGTCTCCCTCTCTTGCTATCCTGCTCCAGTCTCCCTCTCTTGCTATCCTGCTCCAGTCTCCCTCTCTTGCTATCCTGCTCCAGTCTCCCTCTCTTGCTATCCTGCTCCAGTCTCCCTCTCTTGCTATCCTGCTCCAGTCTCCCTCTCTTGCTATCCTGCTCCAGTCTCCCTCTCTTGCTATCCTGCTCCAGTCTCCCTCTCTTGCTATCCTGCTCCAGTCTCCCTCTCTTGCTATCCTGCTCCAGTCTCCCTCTCTTGCTATCCTGCTCCAGTCTCCCTCTCTTGCTATCCTGCTCCAGTCTCCCTCTCTTGCTATCCTGCTCCAGTCCTGTCTTGCTATCCGCTCCTGTCTCCCTCTGCACTCTATCCCCCAGTTTGATCTACGCCCGCACCGTCCTGTCCCATCCAAGCCGTTCCACTCCTGCCAGGTCCAGTCGTTTCCTGTTGAGTCGTCGCCCTCTTCTTCCTGTCTTGTCCAGTCCTGATCGTCGTCCTATCCGTCCTGTTCCAGTCTGACTCTTCGCCCTCATCTACCTGTTCCTGTTTCCCTTCAAGTTTCCCCTTGGCACATACAGCCCCTGCCTCAAGGACTCGCCCTTTCCCTTCAGACTCTACAGCGCCCCCTACCTAATCCTTGACACTGGGGAAAGATTCATGAAATCATGTAATTGAACCAAAATTTTGCCTTGGAATTTATCAACTTTTTTTCTTCCAAATGCGGTGAAAATGGGTGGAAACATTTCTCACCTCTTTTATCTATCTCTATGTGAATCTGTTTATCTTTGTGCAGATGGACCAGTTTCAGGATCTCATTTAACATTTCATCGATTTTGTAAAGAGGCAGTTCCCTGAACAGGGTTGGACTGGGCTTGCACCCTTTCCTTGCTGCCCCCAACCACCCACTCCAGCCATAGCAAAAGAAGGTACACGCATGAGTTCTAGGGTGGCTGAAGGGGGATGCAGATATGTCAGGGGTCTAGAGGGGCTTTGTGGCAGGGGCAGGGGGACCCTGAGAAAGCAGCCCTGGTGGGCCCCGAGTCTGACCCTGGCCCTAAAGTTCTTTTCAACTATTGCTAGATACTGTAGCAATTTAAACCATTGAACTGAATTTGTCATATTTTCATTTGATGAAATTATAGGGCCTTCACTAAACTAACAGAGAAAATGTGCTTTCTTGGGACATATTAAAATTAAAATAGGAGAAAAAAGGGCAAAACATAAGAAATTGCAGCTAACTTAAAAGTGCCTGTAAGAGTTGCATTATTCATCTGCACTACTGTACTTCAGTGATTCAGAAATACCACAAACCTCTTTCTTCAAAAGACCATTCTATAATCTTGAGACATAGTGTTAACGGTTTGGTTTGTTTGTTTTTACAAAATCATTTCTGAAACCAGGAATTGCTGAATTTTGCAACACTAACTAGAAATCAGAATTAATTTTAAATTAACTTGAGCCTAATACCTTTATTACAGAATTTTTTGGGAAATGAGGAGAGCACTCAGCAAGCATATCAATGCTATGGTTTTCCTTTTATTGGCCGACTACTCGTACACCAATACAAGGAAAACCATAGCATTGATATGCTTGCTGAGTGCTCTCCTCATTTCCCAAAAAAATCTGTAACAAAGGTATTAGGCTCAAGTGCTCTCCTTGTTTCCCAAAAAATTGAGTTACATATATCAGGATACTGGTGACCTGATTGAGGAAAGTTACACTTATTTTTAATCAAGCTGGCAGTGCATTTTAGGATAACGTATTTCTTTGGTATTACCTTTGTTACAGACACTGAAGGCCACCCATGGGTGTTGTTTAATACTCTTCTGCTTCCGGTCGAGCAAGATAAGAATTTCCTTCTTTAATGCCTGAAGGCAGTGAATGTAGACTCTCAAAGCACAGAGTAGATCTGAGTAAATAATTTCCCCTTTTTCTATTAAATGTAGATTTTACTACAATTAATCTAACAGAATACCCTGGAGCTTTAACTCCCTCACACAGCAGCAGCTCATGTTTTAACATGTGAACAGGTAGGGTAAGGTCAAAAGTAAGGCTATTAACATGAAAACCACACAAACAAATATCCTGTTATGTTTTTATGTTCTTAAAATCCTTAACAGTATATTTATATAAAGTAAACATCAACAAACCACTAAATATAGAATGTATCTACTTATATTTTTATTAGCCTTGAATAAAAACACTGCTTTGTATTTTACAAACACTTGCCATACAGATGAAGCCACTTGGATTTGTGAGTTAAATGCGTCATGACTCAGGGGTAATTGAAGAAACTGTGTTATCTTAAGTCATCTTAACTCATTTAATGCATTTAACCTTTTCATTAGCATACCAAAGCTCCATTGTTCACAATGGTGAATGCTTTAATTAGATGGGTTGTTGTGACACAGTTTTCTGTGTTAAATGAGATAAATGGGATATCTGTGTTTAGTTATTCTGTGTCAAACAGACAAACCAAAGTGGCTGCATCTGTATATCATCTGCTGGCTTTAACATTTAGGGGGTTATTTATCAAGGTTGAGTTGTTTTTTCACAAAAATAGTTTTGAGTTGATTTCTTTGGCCACATTTTTCGAGTGTTTTTTAAAGACTTGAATTTATTATTCTGACCCTGGAAATAGCTTAAATCCAAAAATACACCATCTAAAACCTGTCAAGGTCATGTAGGAGTCAATGGCAGAGGTCCCTTGAGCCATTTGTAGATGTTTTTTTTAATTTTATTTATGGGGGTTTTTTCAAAAAAAAAAAAAAAAGCAGGGTTACAGAAAGAAAAAATGAGGGAGGACGGGGGGATCACAGGCAAACCAAAAATTGCCAATAATTTACATTTCTTATTAAGGAAAAGTCATACAATGATTACGAAACTAAGTTATGGACTGATACAATTTATAAGGTGCAACAAGGTGAGAAGAGATAAAAGGTGGATCTAAGAGTGCCCTCGAGTAAAAAGAGAGGGCTTACATATTGCCCATGACTTTTATGAAGTCTAACCAAGGAGACCATGTTTTCCAATATTCTGGGCTATTATTTTCCAAAATAAAGGTCAGTTCTTCAAGTCGTCTAATCTCTTCAACTTTGGCAAACCATTCGAAAAAAGTAGTTAATTGCGTTGATTTCCATTTTATTGGTATCAGGGATTTTGCTGCTTGCAAGAGATGTAAAGTTAATGCATTTGTGATCATATTATTTGACTCTTGATTAATATTTAAAATGATTAATGCTTGGTTATATTTTTGTAAAACACTCTTGGTAATTCTATTAATTGTATTTAATATCTCTTCCCAATAACGGTTAAGACAAGGGTAGAAAAGTCAAATATGGGTATAAATCCCCTCTTCTTTGTTGCACCCCCAACATTTGTTTGAAGAAATGGTGTACATTTTTTTCAATTTTGCGGGAGTTTAGTACCATCTTGTAGTGAGTTTATATATAATGCTTCAGTTGCCTTTATCTCTGGGATGAGAGCCCTGGCGATACTGAATTTCTGTTAGGGAAATCAACTTATTATCTTTGATAAAATCATTAACTCTATTGCCTCTATTATCCCAAATATCCCATCTAGTAAATGCTGCTTTCTCCAGCCTGGGAATTCAGGGTTATTTGTTAATATTTGAAGGAGAGAGGGGGAACTCGTTAGGTTATAGGCACCCTTACCAGTAATGTAAATAGAGGGGGACGGGCCCCTGGCGCGGAACGCGCAGCCGCCCCCTCCGTACACCCGGAACTGCACGGAATTCATTGCGCGCGAGCTGCCTGAGGGGGCTGAGGGGGTGCGGGCCCTGGCCCAATGGCACCCCCTGCTCCCCCGGTAGTTATGCCACTGACCCTTAGGGGCCGATTCACTAACTTCGAGTGAAGGATTCGAAGTAAAAAAACTTCGAATTTTTGTGTGCCTCGACTATCGAATTGGCGTAAATTTGCCTGAGTAGAATTATTCGAATAGATTGAGCTCAAAAACGCTGCGACTATTCACCATTCGATAGTCGAAGTACTGGATCGAGCACAAAAACGCTGCGACTAATCGCCCATTCGATAGTCGAAGTACTGTCTCTTTTAAAAATACTTTGACTGCCTACTTCGCCACCTAAAACCTACCGAATTGCTTTAAAAGCCTATGGGAAAGTCCCATAGGCTTGTTTTCCAAATTTTTGATTGAATAAAAAGGCATTCAATCGAATGAAAATCCTTCGCCAATTCGACTATTCGCCAGCGCGTAAATTCGCCCGAATTGCCTATTCGATTCTATTCCCCAGTCGAATTTCGAGGGATTTAACCCCTCGAAATTCGACCCTTGATGAATTTGCCCCTTACTATTGCCATATCTATAAAGATATGGCATATCTTTAAAGTGGCTCTTATCAGTGGGTGTTTTACAGCATCTTTAAGATAGTTATGATCTTCTACCCACAGTAGGTTCTCAATTGGTAGAGGTGAGGAGGAGTTCTGTTCTAATACAATCCAATCCTTCTTCCCCTTTTCAGAGACCCAGTTTTATATCCTGGACAGGTGGGTGGATAGATAGTATAAATAAATAAATATCAGGCAGACTTAGTCCTCCTTTTACCTTGGGAAGGACCATGAGGTTGTACTTGAGTCTTGGATTTTTCCCATTCCATATCATGATATCATAGATTTAATAGATATAATGAAAGATTGGGGTATAAGAATAGGGAAAACCTGAAAAAGATATAATAATTTTGGTAAAAAAGACAGTTTAAAGGCTTGGATTCTCCCAAACCATGATAATTTTAATGGTCCCCAGTTCTTAAGTCATTTTTTAAATGAGTTCATGAGTGGGATATAATTATCCTCATAGGATTTTCCCAAATTTGCTTGAATTTTTATACCTAGATATTTCAGGCAAGGAATGAAATGAAATTGCAAAACTTTTTTGAATGAAAAGTTCTGTCTCAGCTTGCCGTTAGCGGTTTCTGGCATGTTTATGTTTAGTATTACTGATTTTTGAGAGATTGACTTTGAAATCGCATACTTCACCAAAAACTTTTATGAGATTTAGAATGTTACGTAAAGATATAAAGGGATTGGTGACATACAGTAATAAATCATCAGCAAAAGCCACACACTTATGTTCTTTGCCTGCCACTGTAAAATCAGTTATGTTAGGGTTTCTTCTAATCTTTATATGGTATGGATAAAAGCTACTCAGTCCCTATTTATTTTAGTTTGTACAGAGTGTTAATTAAATCAACAAAATGCTCACCCTGTGAACACTGTGACCTAGGTGTAAAAACCCCAGGTACCACACTTTGGCATAGACCAACTTTATGCTGAAAACTTGAATTAGGAAAAGCACTCACCCAATGTATCGAGTTGCCCTGGTGCGTCGCCCCGAAACCATAGCAGGAGGTGTCTGTGCAAATTGTTGAGAAAATCGGCAAGCACTCTGGACTCCACTCATAAAGTAAAACAACTTTTATTTCAGCAGTTTAAAAACATCAAATCCTGACGTGTTTCATATCAAAAGATTTCTTCTAATCTTTGCCAAGAAAATTCCCTCACAAAAATAAAAAGGATTGGAGATAATTAATAGCCTGCATGATGTTCAAGGTTTTTTTGGAGTGTTTTGCCCGAAAACTCAAATAATTCAAGCTATTAGATTTGTTTCCCAAGGAAACTTGATTAGTTTTTGGGTTTCACAACTCAAACTCACAGAATCGAGTTTTTTCTTATGTAAGATACCATTCGAGTTGTGAGTTCATTTGACTTCATTCGAGGTATTAAAAGCTAACATTCAATCTTTGATAAATAACCCCCTTTATGTTGATTATGATTAAAAATCTCTTTACCATCTTTACTTTTAAATATTGATTAAAGGAAACTGTTGAAAATGACTGAACTGGTTAAATGATGTGGTAAATGCAAAAAATAACCCACTGAAAATAATTATAAATACAATACTACTGGGCTGGTGGTTTTAGCTTGAAAACTCGATCAATTCAAGTGATCCAAGTTTTTTTTTTTTTTGCTGAAATTGGATCATTTGAGTACTCGAGTTTTTCCCCCCGATTACACTGATTCAAGTTTTTTCATAAATTAGGAAACTGAGTTGCGAATTTATTCAAGGTATAAAAAAACCTCACACTATAAATGCTTGTATCTGGTCCTACAATGCTAAAGATACAACTTTGAAAGATCTACTTTCTACTTCCCAGCTAACTTTGAAAGTTTGGGACAAATTGAAATACAAAATGGAACTGATGTCACATTACCCCTTAACCATGAGCTACCTTCATAACCCAAATTTTTTTCCAGGCATAAATTATTTGTTTATTAAACGCTGGCGTAAGACAGTCCTCTATTTAGTGGGGGAACTTATTGACCCTCTAACCAAGGAGCTGAGACACAAGGCACCCCTGACTACTCTTTATCAATTTGAGTATTTACAACTTTGCCACTTTTTAAACCCCTATGTCACCACTGTAAAATCAAATCTGGGCACAAGCTTTGAGAAATTAGCCAGACAAGGTCTGCCTCAAAAAGTCTTATCTCTAAGATATATACACTTCTTACTGAATCCTTAACTATAGGTGCAGGACAACATTCTTATATGAACAAATGGAATGATATGTCCCAAAGTGAACTATCTCACACTGACTGGTCTGATATATGGAGAAACGCTAGTCAAAAAAGTTATCTGTATTAGGCAGAAAGAACATATTTACAAAATATTAATGTTTTGGTATTATACCCCGGGTAGACTGCATACACTTTTCCCAGAAATCTCACCCCATTGTTGGAGAAATTGTGAAGAACGAGGTATACTTTTACATATTTTTTGGGAATGTCCAATCATCCAGCCATTGTGGCAAGCAGTTAATGAGATACTAAATCAGGTACTGATAACACATGTATCGAGTTCTATCCCTACCTTTTTAATTGGAAAGCCATTTGCTACAATCTCAAAATCTATTCAAAAGTTGGCTAAATCTTATCAGCAGTGCGAATAGCAATATCGGCCAACTGGAAATCCTTGCATTGCCCAACGATTCAAGAAATAATTAAAAGGGTAAATGCTAATAGCATTTTTGAAGAAAACACTGAGTAGAATCATAAGGCAGCTATTATTTTTATTGAAGAATAACCATGCGATAGAATTTATGCATACATTTACCTAATATTTTGTAATTCGATTGTCTTCTGATGCTGGACTACAAACAAGAACATGCTTTGTACAACATGCAATATAACTGATTTAACTCTGTATAGAATGTTTAATTAAAAGTACTTTTTTACTGTCTCTATGAGCAATAATCGCTTATGTTGGGGGGGGGGGTTTGTGTGTGTTTTTTATTTTTGTTTCCTTCTCTTCCTTTCTCAGTTCATACTGTTTTGTGTGAATATATTTCTGAAAAATTGCTTAATAAAAATATGTTACAAAAAACCTTTGATAAATAACCCCCTGAGTATAGGAGGTTTGTTGTACTGTGCAGCATACTGTACCTAGGTACCCTGAGAAATTTATATAGGCATACATTGCCCATATTATAATACTGCGCAGTATTATCACTTCTTTTAAAGAAATATATACTGTAGGTGTATGCTGCCTCCCTCCCAATCCTGTAGTTACTAATGCAGCTTCTTAGGAAATGTTTGTGGGGGGGGGGGGGTCAGAGCAAAGTCCCAATGGTTCACAACAACACTGTTTTCATTTGCCCTCCAGCTAGTTGGGATTTTGCCTCAGCACCAAGCCTGATGTCACTCCTAACACTTTGTTAAAGGTCTTTCAATGATCCATACAGGTCAGTAGCTAGGAGCTGGGAAATACATTATTTTACAGACATAGTGACATATTCCTTTTAGAATATAAAATGTCACTATCACTTTTAGGGGTGAAATCAGAAATTAAAAAAAATAATTCTTTTCACCTCTCAAACTCTTAGGGCAATGGATCACAAGGTTGTTTTCTGCTGTCTGTGCTGTTTCCAGCTTGTTGTGCAAGTAGCAAAATCTCTGGGAATGCTGCTATGTTTCTGAATGATAATTGTTGAACACATGCACTAGTGCAATAATCCCAAGCATTTTTCCTGCTGAGCTGAAAAGCACAGTTGTGGTAACATTGTGAAAATTGTCCCTTGTGCCATTGCCCTTTATAAGTGGATTGATGTAAGAGGATTACGATGACTGAAAAACAGCAGCAATAAAATATAATTACGTAAATGTTACTGTGACATATGGAGCATAAAGATAACTTATTTAGAAGATAAAATAGGACCTTGAATACTTCTCACATGAATTTGATGCTATGGGACAATAAGGTTCATTTAGCCATACAAAGATGTGAAGGGTATTCCTTTATGTCAAGTGTAATTCTTGGATGTGAGAAGATCTCCTCTCCCCTTTTAGCTTCTTTGTATATTGTTGAATTAGTTATCTATATATAAAGGTAACACGCTATAAAAAAGAAAAACGAATGATAATAGGATACAATAAACTAATAGTCATGATTTATCAAAGAGAAAAAAATGTGAAAAGTCACCATAAAATGCTCTGCAAGTAAAAGATACCGAGTTTTATGGAAGTCAATGGAAATTGTCTCTAACAACTCCATTTCCCAGTTCATTAAAACATTCCAAATTTTCAGTGAAGAATGTGATTTCTTTACTTTAAAAAATGTTCAAAAAAGTTTTTCATTCAGAATGCCGAACTGTAAAATACTCAACAATGATAATAATAATAATACGTAATACAAATATGATATATATGATTTAAAAAATTAGCTGTGAAAGCCGTCTTATTGAGCATTCGCTACAGTTTTTATACAACAGACCACACTCCAGCTTAGCTAATCTTTTCTTATAGTATAGTACAGCTTTCATAGTAAATCCATGGGTACTGTTGTAATATTATTTCTTATTGGTGCAGAGGTAGGGTTAAAACATCTGCTCATGTTTTTATGTTATGTTTATTTTTTTTATTTTTTTTCCTTTTCTGTTTTTTTTTAATTCTTTGCTTTTTCTTAATTCCACCATGTGGTCAGAAGACACTATGGGGCAAATTCACTAAGCGCCGAAGCGCCGAACGCTAGCGTTAATTCGCTAGCGTTTGGCATTTTCGTTACTGCGCAAATTCACTAACGAACGCTGGCATAGTTTCGCTAGTGTTACTTCGCACCCTTACGCCAGGCGAATTTTCGCTAGCGATGTAACTACGCAAATTCACTAACTTGCGCAGTGTACTGAACGCTACCTTTTACGCTAGACTAGAAGCGCAATAGAGTAGATAGGGATTGTTTGAAAAAAAGTCAAAATTTTTTCTAAGTCCCAAAAAACGCTGGCGTGTTTTCTACATTATGGGTGATAGGCTGAAAAAGATCGAAATTTTTTTTGGGGCTCCCCTCCTTCCCCCCTACATTTCCTGACTCATGGCAACTTACCTAGACAGTGGGCACATGTGTAGGGCAAAATAAAAATTTTATTTGCTGATTTAAAGGTTTTCTAGGCATTTGTAGTGCTGATACGTATTCCTCCATTGAAATTTGAATTTCGCGCCGTATGCAAATTAGCCGTAACTTCGCTTTACATAGCGAATCAACGCTAGCGCAACTTCGCAACCTTACGCTACCCCTGAGCGCAACTTCGGATTTTAGTAAATTTGCGGAACGCTGGCAAAACTACGCCTGGCGAAGTGCGGCGAAGTTGCGCCTGTCGCAACTTTGCATCTTAGTGAATTTGCCCCTATGTTATATGCTTTGCTAGCTCAAAAGACATGCACAAAGACTCTTGCAAACATTTGCGACCATGTTTGCATCCTTTTTGACTGATTACAGACCTCAACGACTTCATCTCAAAGTTTGAGACCAAATGGCTTTTACAGACATCCGCAGTATATGTAATACAATTTTGCAATTGCAAAATATTTAACGAGATTCCAGAGCAGGTGTTAACACTAAACCTTTGCTTAGCGATAATGCACTATGTAATATTTGTCAGCCAATGATTTAACATTGCTAACAGTGCTAAACATTCACAAAGACACCATGTTAAAGAATGCTTGAGACTTTTAATTACCCTTTGATGTTTCTACTGTAAGACCTTTCATGGTCACTTGTTACGATAAAATTATCTTTTGTCCTCTAAACTGTGTATTCAGCCCTTATTGGCCACTACTGTGTATGCATGTTTAGTTATTAAAATGGATACAACTTTAAATAAAGAGTTAAAAAAACCCAACTGTTGTTTCTACTGCTGTCCACATGAGACTATAAAATAGGGATGCACCGAATCCAGGATTCGGCCAGGATTTAGCCATTTTCAGCAGGATTCGACCAAATCCTTGTGCCCTGCTGAACCGAATCCAAATCCTTTAAATCATGTGACTTTTCAATACAAAACAAGCAAGTAAAAATTTTTTTTAAAAAAATCTCTATTTTTCCCTCCCCCTCACCTATTTGCATATGGCTGTCAAAGAAAGACCTTATAGAGCAACTCACAGAGCTAGATCATGCACAATTTATTACACCCAGGTTTTCTTTGCACATGTTGCTGTTTGGTGATCAGCAGCAGAGACATGGAAAGCAAAAGTGATAAATACAAACTTCATGAATTCCAAACCTTCTGTACAGCTCTACTTTAGGAGGTCAAGTATGGAGAAGTAGGACTGTCTTCAGGAACATACAGTATATATGTTGTGTTTTGAGAACGGGTATGGGGGTCTGTACAGGAGCACCCATACAGTGAGTTGAGTTGAACAGCTCTTAGCCGTTGAAAAAAAAAGATTGTTAAAAGGTATAAGCAACTGAATGGGAGAAATGAAAGAAATTACTTTTTACCATTTTTAACAATTTACTTGAAGCAGAACACAAAATAATGAAAGAGAAATCCTGTATTACTTTGGAGAATGTACTCATGTTTTTCTTATTTAGCTCTTTTATTACTGTCATTTGGGTTTGTCATCTTGGATTCAGTTCTTATATGCTGAAATAAAATGTGTTATTTTGCAATGTAAAAACTCTTGACAAAAGTAGTAAATAACAATCATCTGGGACCTTGCAAGAGTAAGGTACTGTATCATGCCTATAAACAGCTTGTGAATAGCCTGCATTATGTAAACTCGGGCAACATGATACTGTATGCAGCCATGAAAAGCTAAAAATAAAGAATCTTATCCATTTATCATACATTTTATCAAAAAGGAACAATTTGTGTTTATAAATTATTTTGCAATACCAAATTTACTTTACAAAATTATAAATTAAGTTTATTGATAATTCCAGATAGGAAAGAAGAACAATTATTTTTTTTGCACAAAGATTTCTATCATAAATAAATGGACCTGGTGGCAAAATGTTGTCACCATCTGTGATATTAGTAATTGACTTTAAATCCTATCAATTCGGTTTCATTGGGTAAAGCTCACTGATGGCTTATGCCTATTTATTTATGCCAAATTCTAACACTTCCTTTACAAATCCTTGATAGTAGCCTGTAGAAGTGGCATGGGCAGTAAAGACAAGTGGGTCAAAGAGGCACAGCAAGATCTATAACAGATGGTATGTCAAATTTCTTTTTTAAATACTGTATATCTAGACAATAATCACTTCCACTCTTTAGAGTATCGCTAAAGATTTTCCATTAAAACATAACTGAAAATACCTGCAACAAAAAGTAAATAGTTTCAGTTACAGTACACTTTAAAATAACAGTCTTTCCTGCACATTTAAGAAATTATTTTTGCCCAAAGATACTTCCTAGTAACACTTATGTTTTTTTGCTTATGAAATAACACTATTTAGATATGTTATTTTCTGTGACCAGTTGGGAAGAAGGTCATTAGTGACTCTGTATAGCGTGAAAAGCTGATGGTGCTGTTGCAAAGAAACATTTTATTTATAGGTACTAAATAAAATATAAGAATATGTAAATGTATACAAAAGTCACTTTACTTTAATGTCAACAGAAGTTACTCTCTTAGGTACTAAATATAGATATTTTGGGATAATGTAATAAATGAAGGAATGTGTAAAAATGGGGAAAAAGTTTTGAAATGCAGAATGCATACTGAAAAGTTTTTATCTTATAGTGCCATTCCGTGTTTGCCCAAGAAATAATTCATTTAAAAATGCAATTCAAAGTTAAAAGCACTGGTTTAAAAAAAATAAAAAAACATGTTAATTTTTTTACAGCTGATATACACAAATTAGGGTTCTAATTAGATGTCATTTGTTAAAATAAGAGTCAAATTAATTCACAAAATATATTGGAAAAATTACTCTTTTCTGCTTCATAACAAGAAACACAAGGCATATGGCCCAGAGAAACACATTGCCAAAATAGGTCTTGTTGATTAAACAGTTTTCTAAAATTGTCAGAAATCTGCCATTCTGATAGTTCATATCTAATTAGACATATGTAATTATTCAGAATGATTTATAGATTCTCCAAAATTAGGCTGTGGCCCAAAACATTTCACAAGTTTGGAATTGGAAACATACAGAGTAATTTTGTCTTCTGTTTTTCCTCCACAATTCTAACATTAAAAGAACTTTAGTTATTCTAGCTTTCTAATAATTTTATTTATGAACAGTTCATTTTGTTGTGAGGCCTCTGGGCAAACACCTCGTTATCCCCTTGATTCCTGCATTAGCTGAATCTAATATTGTAACTGAACAAATATTATGAGAAAAAAAAGACACTTTCCTTTAAGATTCTACAAATTCATCCTCTCAAAAAAGAAATATATGCAAAAATGTTGCAGGCACAGAAAGGTCAGAATTGAACACTTTAAACTGAAAGTGACCCCTGTTGTAAAGCTGAGAAGAAAGTGCCTGTTAGGTAGTATGTAGAGTTCTCTGCAGAGTAAACTGATGAACACTGTAACTGCTTTGTATATTTTGTGTTGCTGGGGTAAAATTCATTACAGGGTCCATAACTAAGTTTGAAATCGTTCATTCCCTCAAACAGTTGTATTTCTACATTTCTAAAACTCTAGTCTTAATATGTTAGCTGTCTTACTTCCTGAAGTTCATTTATTCATCTGTTTACAGCAATTGTTATAGAATGATTTGGGGGCACTTGATCTGACCATAAACTGCACACTTGCAGTTTAAATATGATAGACCAGTAGATCGTTTACTTATTTATCACAGTTCTGCAACTCCCACAGAGGGATAGCTGTTAAAAAATGTTGCCATCTTTGAGTTATTTTTCCTTGCAAGAATTTACAACACTCACACTTTGCAAGCAATCCATTCTTTGTCATATTAGATTGTGTGAATTACCACACAGCAATAAAAGAAAATTAGGGTATATTTATGTAGAATTCTGATGCAGAGGGTACTTTTATGTGGAGTTATGACATTTCAAATGGTAAAACTTTTCCAAGCCCACACCAGTTCTACAATAAGTTGAAAATCAAAATATATAAAGAAAGGCTAATGAAGAAGCACATAAAGGAGAAGGAAGGCTACCAAAGCAGTTTATTGTCAATAGATTAGTCACAATAGTGCAAATTATAACTCTATATTTATTCTGTAGAATGCTTTACCATACCTGAGTAAACAGCTCTAGAACCTCTCTCTTTTTGTTTAGGATAGAAGCTGCCATATTAGCTTGGTGTGACGTCAATTCCTGCCTAAGAATCCGCGCTCACTCATAGTTCTGGCTTCATATTAAAGCAGGGGGGGAGGATGGAGGCAGGAAAAGGGAGGGGGAGAGAGGATCATACTGAGCATGCTCAAGCCCTAGCCCCGGAGGTTTATGCTAAAAACAGGAAGTCTAATATAGAAGCCCATGCATACACAATAGAAGGATAGAAATGCTATGTTTCTTTTGACAGAGGACTCAGAGCAGCATTACTTTGAGGGTTTATTGGTGTATTTAAATAGACCTTTCTGATAAAGCTTACTTAGCTTTAACCTTTCCTTATCTTTTAAGTGCAAAATTGCCCTAGCCCTAGGGTCTACTGTATTCTATTGCATGACTTTCCAGCTAAAATAACAAACTCTATCCTATAAAATGTAACCATGAAACCTAGTTATAGCCTTTTAATGTACGATACATTTTTCACACATAAAAAACACTTCTTAATACAGATTCAATATATTTTAATAACAAATGTTAAAGTGCTGTTTTTTCTCTAGAACTGTTATAGATAGAAGGCTGAGCTATTTCTTGCTTTGTCTACTTATCTCAGTATTGTTTCTCACACACAGGCAGGAAATTACCCAAAAAAATAGCCTGTCAGATAAGTGCATCACATCTCAAAAACCCCAAAATAGATAGCATGGAACAGACAAAAGACACAGCTATGATATTATAGAAACCATTATAGGAGCTACCAAAGATCAAGAATGAAGTATCTTTCAAAGAAAAATAAAATAAGGTTTTATAATGCTCTGATGAAAGGAAATTAAGTAAAGTTTAATGTATTTTTAGAGATGGTATAGAATTCCCCTCAAATGCTCCCTCTAATAATGCTATTTGCTGTGGTTCCCTTAAAGAATTCCTTGTTTTTTATTGAATGAATTACCCCCTCCCCAAAAACACCAAAATAATAATTTTCTAATAAAAACAATTTGAATTTTGAGCTATTTTTTGTGTACTTGACTAGGGAATAGTCCAAATTTCATTCAAATTTGAAAAAAATATGAAAATTCGAATATCGAAATCTATCATGTACTGTCTCTATAAAAATTCGACTTCGACTATTCGACATCTAAAACCTGCCAAATTGCTGTTTTAGCATCCTAGAACCTATTTGGATTCAATTGGTGGGAAAAACTTTGAATCGAATTTGATAGAATGTGCTATTCCTTCAATTCGTACAATTCAAATTCGGACGAATACAGACCTATTCAATCAAAAACGGACCTATTCGACCTAAAAAAAACCTTCAACTTAATTTCGGTTAGTCTTTTTGAATTCGAATTTCAAAGTTTTTTCATTTCAGTTCGAAATTCGACCCTTGATAAATATGCCCATATATATTTTTTTTCTACCTTTTCAAAATGTAATAAAATTATAAAGAGTCAAATATAAAATTTGTATAAAAAAATTTTTTCTCCATAACTGATTTGCTCTTCATTGTTTTACTAATTTTTGCTGAAAAGTACATAAATCCATGGAATTTAGTAAGCTGTGCTTTCGCTACCTTTAAGTAGTTGTTGCTTCATCAGTGATCCCAGTGATCCCTAACCATTGGCTCACGAGCAACATGTTGCTTACCAACCTCTTGGATGTTGCTCTCAGTGACCTCAAAGCAGGTGCTTATTTTATAATTCCTGGTTTGGAAGCAACTGTTGCGTAAAAAGCATGTCTACTGCCGGAGAGAACCTCCTGTAGCCTGCTAGTTCACACAGGGCTACCAAATAACCAATCACAGTACTTACTTGGCACCCCCGGGAACCTTTTCATGTGTTGCTCCTCAACTTTATTTACTTTGAATGTGGCTCACATGTAACAAAAGGTTGTGAACCCCTCAATCTAAGCTATTCTGGTATACTTGATCAACCTTATCAACAAAACAATCCTATGCAGTATATATTAGCCACTCCCCATCTTTCTATTAGTAGGGATTAAAATACACATGAGAAGGGCATGCATATAATATAATTTCAAAGTTATGTACATGATTGTTATTGCTTGGAAGGAACAAATGTTCAATAACTAATAAGTTACAAAAAAATTACACGTGAAGTGTATCTTTTGAAAAAGTGCAAAATGTCTGAACATTTCATTTGGAGACTATTTAGAAAACACATGATCATAGATAAACATCATATAAATATCATGGTTAGCTGGTTATCTGAGGGCAGCTAACTAGAGGTTTTTATTATGCACTTTATATTATAGCCAATTACATAGGGAGTTATTAGTCAAGGTCCGAATGTATCTCAAAATCGGCTGCTACAAACTCCGATTTAACCAGCTCGGGTTTTTAATGCTTATTTATTATTACATTTTCCTGAAAGTTTGCTTTGTGGGAAAAGCTCAGATTTTCATGATTTTTTCGTGAATTTTTCGGAGTTTTCACCCGAAAGCTCAGAAAACATTATGAAATTGCCCAAAACCCCAGACACAACCAAAAATAGGACTGTTCCCATTGACCTTTATGCAACCTCGACAGGTTTGAGATGCTGTCTTTCTATATTCTGGCTTTTTAGCCCTCGGGGTTTAATAAATTCCGAAAAATTTGTGATTTTTTTTAAAAGTCCGATTTTATAAAAAAAAATCACAAATCGGGAATTTCGGGTATTCGGAGCTTAGAAAATAACAACTGAAAAGTAGATGTCTGTTACCAATTAAAATGTGTAAAGTATATTTCATTGTATTTTCAATTTTATTGATTTCAAGTAATATAACAAAACTTTCAATCTGAAGTTCTTCAGCTAGGGGTTGCCTCAAAAAGCCTTAATTTTTACTATTTGCTGTTTGACATATATTGACATTGACTTAAGTGTGGTCAAATGAGGTGTCTTCGTGGAAATAGGCAAATGCTGTTACTGTTGTTTTCTACAGAGAATATATATGGTTAGCTCTTTCGGCAGAAGAATCTCATTCATTAGAGCTAAAAGTTGTACCTGCAAAGTAAAGTCTTGCAGGATTAATTCTGCAATGTCTGCTGTGAATACTGCATTTGGCAATATAGAGAAGACCTAATTATTTGATCCAAAAATAGGAATTTCCATTGACTAGATAGAAGCAAACTGGTTTTTGAGAAAAATAAAGTTTCAACAAAGTGTAGTTCAGCTTACAGTAGTTTAGGAATATGGGTTTTTAGAAGATTGACCATCTTACATTAGATCTAGTGTTGCTTATTAGGACTGGCCTATCCATGGTTCTTCAGTAATTGCAAAATGATACTGCAAATGGTTGCTGTATAGCTGCTATTACAGCACTAAATTACCAACACGGTACATACAGTATATTACTATGACTAAAATCATTTCTACCTCTTAAACTACATGTGTATTCTGACAAGACTTTGTCATGTTTTTCACCATCTTTTCTCATTTATATAGGGTGAAACAAAGATTTTGAAGCTCAAAAATCTTCGGCCTCAGGATTATGCCAATTACAGCTGTATTGCTTCAGTGAGAAATGTTTGCAATATACCTGACAAAATGGTGTCGTTTAAGCTTTCCAACAGAACAGGTATATTAAAAATTGAGCTGTTTCAAGTTTAACCTGCTAATACGCTATGTTCTCGTGTGCACTCACACAAATGGGGCCAGCACACAAAACAAATTGTGGTGGTCACAAAGAATTTTGTGTGAAAACACATTTTATATTAATTCTGACACAAGCACATAGTTTTTAAAAACTGCACACACAAGTTTAAAATGTGCATGCACACAGCCGAGAAGGAATTAGAGAGAACATTGCACAGTACCTTTTTTTCTACAACAAGTATAACCTATCATCAGTTTATGTTCACTTAAGCAGATGATAACATGTGATGGGTTACCTCAAGGGCAGATTTATCAGTATCTAGAATTATGTTGTTTTTTATTGTGATTTATCAAATCAAGTTCATAAAAAATAAATCTGGTCACCTAAAACTTGCTGTGATGCCTTAAGACATATGGGGAAATGTAATAAGATCATTGGGAATGTTAGCAACCAAAATGTTCATTGCTTGTGTCCTTTCTGACTGATATCAGACCTCAACGACAAAACTTGCAAACATGCATAGCGAGGTAACAGTCATCAACTGATGATTTTACATTGCAAGCAGTGCTAAACATTCAGCATGAAGAACAAGGAGCACTCGTGGAATGTACTTTATGTGCAAAAAATGTAATGGTATAAGTCAATGTAATCACCTCTGTGTAGAACCTAAACGTCAACTTACACCATTAAATTTTCACACATATAATAAATCCCATGAGTGTTCCACGTAGAATTTTTGCCTTTTTTAGTGGTGAATGTGATGCCTCTCTCTCTCAAATATTTGTGTCCAATGTTTCAGACCACCTTAGGGCCTTTCTCAAGGATTTATATATATATATATATATATATATATATATATATATATATATATATATATATATATATATATATATATATATATAGTCAACTACAAGAGGTCCTCTGCACTCAACCCATTATCAATATATTTAAGACAGAGACATTTTGTGCATACTGCTACTAAAAAATGCCTTACCCTTTAAACAACACAGGGATTGTTTGTCCATATATTGCAATATATTTAAGCTGGCCAACTACGTCAACGTCATCCCATATCTGGCCAGTCCTACGCTCAATTTTCATCTGATTCATTAAGAATTCAATTGCTTAATTATACATTTTACAAAGGGACTAAGTTTTACCTGCAACTTACTAGCTGCTTTCAAAGTAAAACTCCCAAACTTGGCTTCCCTATAGATATATATTTATAGATATATCCAAATATGGATTTGCGGCGAATTGTCCATTGACTTTAATGCATTTGGACAAAATAGTTACGCGTCAAAATTGTTGCATGTCAACATTTTTATATATTATTTAAACATATATAAAGTACAGTATATATACCACAATGTATTAATAAATATGGTTTTATAAATGAATTGAGCTTGAGTTTGCAGGACCCAATGCATCACAGACCACCTTAGTTAACTCTATTAGTATTGAAAAAAATTCTTAAGGTTGTCAGTTTACCTTTTTTTCTCTACTATTTGGTTTTAAGTGTTGTTGAATATCCAACGGAGCACACCCATTCTATATTAGCTTATTGATGGGGTAATTGTTCATATTAGATCAGCGGAGCAGTGCCTTTTCTACAATGGTTTGGAATATGATTAATGCTACATAATGCCACTGGTATTCTGGACAAAAAAGATAGTAGGCCGGACTAATGGTAATCTTTATTCCAATTCATAAATTAAACTTCATTTTCCTACATCTGATGGAATGCCTATTCATAAATGAGGTCCACCACCTATTTAGAGCTAAACAGATTATAAATCATTCTTTTAGCTTAGAGCTACAAGCTCTCTTGGTAATAAATTCTCTGTAACAGGCCATCATAACCTATAGGCCATAAAAGGTATGTTAATCAGGCAAAGGAACCTTGAAATTAGAGATATCATTTTCAAAATCTTTATCTGAAAGGGTTATATGTAATTTAAAACATATATCTTTTTTTAATGCATCACTTTTTTGCGCAGAAAAAAACTCTTCATATATATATATATAGTACATACACAGCTATATATGTATAGTAAGGCTTTTCCTGTTTTATAACAGTAATATGTTTTCGATTAATCATGATCCGGCATTGGGATTATGTTTCTTTTGATCAGCAAGAAACACCTTGCAGGTATATACCTTCACTTTTAGGGTCAAATTTACTTAAGGTCGAATATCGAGGGTTAATTAACCCTCGATATTCGACTGTGGAAGTTAAATCCTTCAACTTCGAATATAGAAGTCGATGGATTTAGCGATATTCACTTGATCGAAGGATCGAACTAAAAATTGTTCGATCGAACCTATCAAATTTCAATCCATCGATCGAACGATTTTTGTCCGGCCAAAAAAAGCTAGCAAAGCCTAAGGGGACCTTCCCCATAGGCTAACATTGACTTTGGTAGCTTTTAGGGGGGTCAAAGTTTTTTCTTAAAGAGACAGGACTATCGAATGGAATAGTTGATCGATTTTTAGTTTGAATCGTTCGAGTCGAAGTAGAAGGTCAAAGTAGCCCATTCGATAGTCGAAGTAGCCAAAAAAAACGAAATTTTGAGTTTTTTTCCTCTATTCCTTCACTCGAGCTAAGTAAATGGGCCCCTAAATCTCTTATCAGATATTCTGCTTTAACTGACAGTTTACAGAATGTTCCAGCAATACATCCATGGCTCTTCTTTATTAATACATTATTAATAAATGAACGATGAAGAAAATTCACAGTTTTCTTACATAGTTATTCCATGTTCACATAAATATAGTATTTTTGTTTTGCACAAAAGTCCCGGTTTTGCTGGTCTTCCTGGATAAAACAATGTTTTACCTTGGCATTAAATGGAAGCAGTGTGCCATCCTCCAGTTGGGACAGATGGGACACCATTTCAATTCATCACCTGAGTGCACGGTAAAATTCCATAAAGCATTGCAAAAGACCAGAAACTCCAGGATTTTAGTGCAAAGTAAAAAATCTCGTGATGTTTCGGTCCACTCTGGGACCTTTCTCAAGGCAACCACACTCCAGACTATGAGATTGATTTTTAGAATAATGTATATTGCACAAGTCCCTTTTATAATGGTCACTCTTTTAATTACTTGATTATCATTGGTTATTTATACTTGAGTTGTGGTTGCCTTGAGAAATGTCCCAGAGTGGACCAAAATGTCACATAAATACAAGATTTTTTTACTTTGCACTAAAATCCTGGAGTTGCCGGTCTTTTGAAATGCTATATATATACATATATATATAGACAAATACAAGATTCCTCTGCACTCAACCCATTATCAATATATTTAAGACAGAGACATTTTATGCATACTGCTACTGAAAAATGCCTTACCCTTTAAACAAAACAGGGATTGTTTGTCCATATATTGCAATATATTTAAGCTGGCCAACTACGTCAAAGTCATCCCATATCTGGCCAGTCCTATGCTCAATTTTCATTTGATTCATTAAGAATTCTATGGTTTCATTATACATTTTATAAAAGGGACGAATACGTTTTACCTGCAACTTACTAGCTGCTTTCAAAGTAAAACTCCCAAACTTGGCTGCCCTTTTATTAGACACCAGTGGGATCACCTGACTATAGTTGGAGGGGGTGGGAGCTACAACATGGAGCTGGTCACTGCTCTTGTAGAACTATAACAAACAAGGAAGAGTTGTGCTCACCACTAGTTTTTAAAATCATTAGGCGGGGGTGCAATGAGGGTGTGACCACAAAATACATATAGACAAATACAAGATTCCTCTGCACTCAACCCATTATCAATATATTTAAGACAGAGACATTTTGTGCATACTGCTACTGAAAAATGCCTTACCCTTTAAACAAAACAGGGATTGTTTGTCCATATATTGCAATATATTTAAGCTGGCCAACTACGTCAAAGTCATCCCATATCTGGCCAGTCCTATGCTCAATTTTCATTTGATTCATTAAGAATTCTATGGTTTCATTATACATTTTATAAAAGGGACGAATACGTTTTACCTGCAACTTACTAGCTGCTTTCAAAGTAAAACTCCCAAACTTGGCTGCCCTTTTATTAGACACCAGTGGGATCACCTGACTATAGTTGGAGGGGGTGGGAGCTACAACATGTTATATATGTTATATACGTTATATATGTAACGTAAAGCAGGATGCGGCACTCACAGGGACTTGATGCTAAAACAAAAAATCTTTATTGGACACAACGTTTCGATCTCCCACAGGGATCTTCGTCAAGAGAAATACAGCAAATATATGTGTGTGTATATATATATATATATATATTTATAAACGGTGAGTTCTGATGTCATCAGTTATAAATGGTGAGTTCTGATGTCATTTCTGTCACATGGCTCACTGAAATTTGTGTATTATAATAAATAAAGTAACCCCAGTTGCAAAATATGAGGATATTAGAAGTCACCTCGGAGTTCCATGACCTTTATAAAAACACGAGGCCTTCAAAAACCAATTGACTTCATATTGGTTCTAAAAGGTCCCCCCATTGGCTAAAACAGCAATTTGGCAGGTTTTAGATGGCAAATGGTGGAAGTCGAATTTTTAAAGAGACAGTACATGATAAATTTCAATATCCGAATTTTCGAATTTATTTCAAATTCAAATCGAATTTGGACTATTCCCTAGTCGAAGTACACAAAAAACAGCTCAAAATTTGATTTTTTTTAATTCAAAAATTCAACTCGACCTTTGATAAATCTGCCCCATAATGTAAACTCACAATGACAAAAAATAACACCAATATAATTTACAGAAATGACACAAAACCATATAAGTTATGATCACGATTCATCTCTGGGGGCTCTAATGTCCTCAAGGCATGAATCCAAAATGCTTCACGTTTTTAAATATAACTATCTATTACCTCCACGTCCAAGTATCAGAGTTTATTTTATGACAGAATATCGCAATTGAGAGACACTGGGGTTCATTTATAAACTTTGGGCAGCGCAGAATGATTCGGACAGTGAAAATATTTGCCCTGCGCATGGTTATATTTATAATGCTGGATAAGAGTGGTGTATTTAATATGCAAACAGAATTGCAATCTTTTTTTTCCGGACTGCAAATGTCCATAAGCTTTTTTTTTTTTTTTTAAACTATGAGATAAATTCGGATTTTAGTAAATAAACCCCTAAATGTCCATATGGACTAATGTACATAGGAGAGACAATACAACCAATTAGGGACCATATTTCCCAGCATCGCTCCACAATTAGGAATGAAGTAGTTAAATTGCCAGTCCCACACCATTTTAAACAAGCAGGACACAGTTTCTCTCAATTGCGTTATGCTGTCATAGAATAGTAATATAGTTGGAGAGTTATATTTGAAAAAACTTGAAGCATTTTGGATTCCCACTCTGTGGACATTAGAGCCCGAGGGATAAATCAAGATTACAATTTATATGGTTTTGTGTAATTTCTGTAAATTATATTGGTATATCTAGGAGTGCTGGGAGATTTTGTTTTGTATATATATATATATATATATATATATATATATATATATATATATATATATATATATATAATTATTTTTTTGGTGTATATATATATATATATATATATATATATATATATAGAGGATGAAATGAAGATCGCACTCGCAGGTCTTAGAAACGATAAGTAGCAATTTATTCAGTGGACAATCGCTGACGTTTCGGCTGATACAACAGCCTTTCTCAAAACAAAAAAGTCAAACACTCCAGTTGCAAGTAAAAAAAGTCCTTTATGTGCAAAAATTGCTGCAACATTTCCGCTTCTTTGTCAAGCATCACATATATATATATATATATATATATATATATATATATATATATATATAGATATATATATATAGATATATATATATATATATATATATATATATATATATATATATATATATATATATATATATATATATATATATATATATATATATATATATAGTATCAGGCAGTGCCCGCACTCAGTCAATGACGAAGCCAGAGGTGCACGATCACGTTTGTAGTAATGATGAATAGAAGATCAGCACACTCTGTGAAGGTGAAAACAAATATTGGTTTATTTACACATTTTAGGATCCTTGAGAAAGGTCCCCATGTGGGACCGAAACGTCGGATAAAATGTGTGAATAAACCAACATTTGTTTTCACCTAAACTTCACAGAGTGTGCTGATCTTCTATTCATCATATTTATATATATATATATATATATATATATATATATATATATATATATATATATATTTTACAGGATTTTCATGGCTTGTGTATTGTATATATATCTAGGGGAGGGGAAAATAGAGAAATCTTTTTGGCCATGACCAATGCAAGTTTATGTAGATTACAATGGATCTAAAGTAGATTTTTAAAAATGTAATTGTAGGCTCTTTGCAATAAACCTAGCAACTTTGTAATGTTTGTCTGTTAAATTCCTGCCTTGTGTGTATATAAATATATATATATATATATATATATATATATATATATATATATATATATATATATATATATATTAGGCCCTGTTTGGTTTCCATTGCAAGCATACTACCAAGAACATCATTCACTGCCATGCTGAGTGATGAAAGTGTTCAGTTATTTAAAGCAGTTAAAACCTGCAGTGATGTTTCTGCTTCATGCTGTTTAAGAGTTAAGTCAATGCTTCGTGTTATGGTGCCTAAGCATCTGATTGCTAGTTAAATGCTATGATCTTACTGTACATTTTTGACATGGAAAAACCTGAAAGGGAAAACAGTCTCTAGTTGTAATACACCTACAGTACTCAGGAACAGAAGCAGGAACCAAAAAAAGTTAATTTCAGTTCACTTGTATAGACAGACATCAAGAAGTATCTCTTACTATAATTTGTAAATTTTAATGAGTGAAACATACACGAGATGATCTGAAACTGATAAATGATCAGAGATTAGCCAGCATACAAAGGAATTATGAGATACAGTGTGCATTCCTAATTTATATTCAAAGGCTTATAGTGAAGTATTGATTGACACCCTCTGATATATTCACAAAGAGCTCTTATCTTCTCTTTGCAGCTATAATTCTGCCATTTTTTATCACTTTTGTAACACTCATTACAAACTCTCATAAAAGAAAGCATAGAAGCAATGGATCTCACTTATAATTTAAATCTGTCTACTATTTGTTATCAGGAACAAGCTTTGAAAATTGATATGAACATGCCTTCATCACAGAAAATAGAAGCTTGGGGATGTAGCATGGTACCTAAAGTGATATACATTATTGTGGACCCTTTGTATATTAGTTTAATGACAGGTTTAGTTCTCTTTAAAAAAAAACTTCGACCCCCTAGTTCGCCACCTAAAAGCTACCGAAGTCAATGTTAGCCTATGGGGAAGTTCCCCATAGGCTTTGCTGTCTTTTTTAGCTCGAAGAAAAATCGTTCGATCGATGGATTAAAATTCGAAACGATTCGAAGAATTTAATCGTTCGATCGAACAAATTGCGGTAAATCCTTCGACTCCGATATTCGAAGTCGAAGGATTTCAATTCGGCAGTCGAATATCGAGGGTTAATTAACCCTCGATATTCGACCTTAAGTAAATTTGCCCCACAGTGTCTCTTGTAACCCATATTGACACAAGAATAAAACAAAGATAGTTCCTCTGCTTCTGAGCCTTCTATTTGTTCTGAAGATAGAACCCACAGAAGGTCAGCTGGCCTGTGCATTTATTGTGGCTTGAAGGGACACCAAATCAAATCCTGTCTGAATAAGCCCAGCAGGGAAATACTTAAGTCTGATGCGGGAGCCTAGCGTAGGCAAAGTTATTTCACTCCAAAATAATTTCCATATCCAAATCTGGAAGTTTTTTCCATGATGGCTTTTTCTATTAGTAAATAGACTTTTGTAATGTATTTGGGGTTTATCTGTAAACATCCAGGAATGTGGAGTAGAATAGCAAGTTTACATGAATTATACTGTTCACCCTTGAGATGCCAGTGGTAACTTACATATAGTCTGATAATATCACTTTAAAGGACAGTGGGTGTGAATGCTGAAGGGGGTTTTGGGTTTTCGATTTGTGCAACTAGCAATAAATCATTTTCCCAATGCATGCTTCTTTTTTATCTGAGCTGTTTCCTCTATTGCATAAATCAGTGGGTTGGAAGAGACAAGAAAGATGGAAAGTAAAGCAGGATTTTAATACAATTTTAAGCTTATTTTAATACTGGGCAAAAAGAAAATATTTAATTAAACTGCTTCATAGTTAACTATGAATTATTTTGAACCTCTTAACCTCCTAAATATCCAAAATATCAAGCACAATGCTAACCACAGCAGTTGGGAGTCTTTAAATTCACTTTGGGAAACATGAATCCCAGGAGCATTTGAATAATTCCATTATGCATTAAAATAAAAATTAAATGTTGCTGAATATTCTAAAATCTTCTGTAAACAATAATATTTGATCTTTGTGGTTATTAAATTCAAATGTAGGCATGGCAACTGATGATAAAATCTGTTAATTTATTTTAAATCTGTTTAGTAGCTGCTTGGAGAAATTATTTCTATTTAAATGTATTTAGATTACCATTATCATTGTCTTTTCCTGATGCTTCCTTTATCTTCTGGCTCTTCTTAATACATTTGAATGTTTTTAAAAATCACGTGGAAAAACTGTAAATGGTAACTAAATACTCTGTTATATTAACTGTGCATTGCACTGAGTTGGTTAATGTTTTTTCATACATTAGTTCTTGTGAACTCTAATTTCAGGAGTTGGAATTACATTCTTCCTGTATTTTACGTCAAGTCCCATCTGCTAGCCATTCTTGCTGAAACTACCCAAAGTACAAGAACAAAGGACAAAAAGCTATATATGCTCAAAAGTGTTTTGCAACTTACAAGGGTGGGTGGTGGTAATGTCTAATTACTGAAAGCTTTATTGGTTAAAAAAGCTCAAAAGAGCAGTATAAAGCTGATTCATATGTATCTGCACTGACTGCAATGGAGGCATACTCTATTCAATTTATAGTTTATATAAAGGGTAGTAGTTTAGTTTTCCTTTTCACATAAATCATGTGTTCAGTTCCTTCATACTATATGTTATCCTTAATAAAGACTGCTGCCTGTAATGATTTTTAGAATATTTATAATAATATTGTCTGTAAAATGCCCTATAAATAGGACTTTACTCAAGTTTGTATGATGCTTTAAGCAGATTATATAGTATAAAGTGCAACGTTTGCCACAGTTCACCTATAGCAACCAATCAATAGGGATCCATCTGTTTAAAAGCAAACATCTCATTGGTTGCCATGGGTTAATGCTCCTGGGCAAAGTTTGTGACTTTTATTTAATATGGTGGTAAGAGTTCTAAAATGAGTATAGTTATTCCTCATTCTGATGTATAATTGTATTCAATATTCATGGAGACAGAATGTTTTACTGATTTTTGTTAAAATGATAAATATACTTTGTCCTGAATTGCTCCAGTATTTTTGATACTAAATACCCACAGAACATGTTTGTTCTCCAGATCAAATTGTGATATGATTTCTAAATGCTAATCACATAAGTCTATAAATGCTGCATTCTCTACTGCATAGATCTGCAACTTGAATGTAAATCCTTGTCTACCACTTTCCAGCTTCCCCATCGATCAAACTCTTGGTGGATGATCCTATAGTTGTGAATCCTGGTGAAGCAATCACATTAGTATGTGTTACAACTGGTGGTGAACCAACTCCAACACTCTTGTGGGTTAGATCGACTGGTACACTTCCTGAAAAGACTGTTCTTAAAGGTGGAACTCTAACCATACCAGCCATTACTTCAGAGGATGCTGGCACATACAGCTGCATTGCTAATAATAATGTTGGAAACCCAGCAAAAAAGTCTACCAGTATTATCGTTAGAGGTAAGCATATTCAATGTATTCAGTTAAACAGAATGAATAAAATAATTAGGCATCATTGACAAAAGGTCAAGTGCTAAACATGTATGGGTTGTCCAACCACACCATAAGTATTATGCCTAGTATGCTTCATTACTAGCCTAATACTTAAACAGGCAAATGTAATACAAGGAGTAAAGTTTGCTACTGGTCTAAGCACCTATAGCAACAAATCAGCAGGAAGTGTTTATTTGTAATCTATTTAAAAGCATATGTGGATTTATGTGTTTTTGTCCTTTATGAGTCTAAACCATGAGCACTTCAACTCACCTCAAGTGACCCTTTTTCTAGAGGTGCTCCATCACTAGGGATGTAGCGAACTGCCGATTTGGTATTCGCGAACGCCGTTCGCGAACACCGGCAAAAAATGCGAACGTTCGCGAACAGTTCGCGAACTTCGAACACCCGCTAAAATCGTTCGATTCGAACGATCGAAGGATTTTAATCGTTCGATCGAAGGATTTTCATTCGAATCGAACGATCGAAGCCATTCGATCGAATGCTTACAATCGTTCGAACGAATGGAAATCGTTCGATTTTTAGCGGTCGAAGGAATTCGAATGGTCGAACGATCGAACGATCGAACGCGAACTCAAAATGCGAACGTTCCCAAACGTTCGCGAACATTCAGCGGACGCGAACGGTTGAAGTTCGCGCGAACTAGTTCGCGGGCGAACAGTTCGCTACATCCCTATCCATCACACCAAATGCATATAATGTTTGTTAAAAATTAATGTTTAAAATATGTTTTCATTATCTTCTACTTTTATAGTATATTTGGACAATACCTATAACATTTGCAAAGTTATAATGCACAGCTACAATTTTTTTTAAAGGAGAGGTTAACATAATATCTACATACTGTTTTTTTTTTTTTATTTTGATCTAAGTGCTATTGAAATAATGTAACATTTGGTTAGTATATATGCTATTAAAATAAGTGTTTAATGAAGCATTGTTCCCCAGTCAATTGATCATCTCGTTTTGGCACAGCAATTGCACCTTTGTGGGGAAGATAATATAGATGTTTCCTGAAATCTATGTTGAAAGGGGTAATATATGCAGTGAACACTCCAACATATGTTCAGACCGGTGATTTTCAGCAACTTTACTTCAGGCTAATGAAGAAAATCCCCATTTACAATATGTTTACATTTCAGAGTACCTGACTAACATACGAACAGATGTTGGTAAACAGACTTCTGTACAAATCTGTGTTTTGATAATTATCATATTAAAGAGTATAGTAACACATTCCTCAGTAAGTATATGAATGCAATTTCTTGCTGAAACACACAGTTTAAAGCATGTGTAAAATACAAAAGAAGTATAACAGGAATACTTTTCATTTTTCTATTTTGTTTATTGGAAATAATAGATAAACGGTGAATCATATTCTACCTGAAGCGCTTTTGCTTATTTAAAAAAAAAAAATAGTGAAATTGCTTGAATTCTTTCATTGATTTTGGCTTCAACAAAATTTCATTGTTTAGCCTGATATCCCTCCTACTCTCTTGCCAAAAAGTATTTTATTAATAGAGCTATACTGTACATTAATGTTTTTTCTGCTGTTAATATTAATAAAGTAGATTATTATTTGCATTTAGGATCCCATGGAATTGTCAATGCATTAAGGGCATGTGCCATATACTTAGAGGGTTATTAACTAAAACTCAAATTAATCTCAGTTTTTTTATGAGAACAAAGTCAACCAAACTCCATTCCACAAATTGAACTAATTTATCAATAATTTTTCTCTAAAAAATCTGAGCGACCAAATTTCATGTCAAAATCAAGTGTCAATTTGTATCATACGATTTCTGCGGAAACTATTTTTTTAAAAAAAAAAACCCTGACTTTGTTGAATTATCCAGAGCAAATTGTGATGTCAAGAAATAACTTCAGGGACATCTGCCATTGACTTCTACATGACCTAGACCAGTTTGAGATGGAATATTTTCTGATTTTTTAGCAGCGTTGTGGTAAAAAAATATCTCTAAAAATTTGAGTTTCCCCTTAAAAATCTCTACCAGATAAATTTGATGTTTAATTAAAGGACCCAGAGTTGATACATTTCTCAGCAGCATTTGTGGAATGTTAGCAACTATTGTATCAGTTATAAGAGCTGCCTTTAATTAAACAGGGATTCTGCTCAGCAGGGCTAAAGATAAAGAATGTATCAACTTATGTATCAATTTAGTTGGTAACCCCCCCTCCCTTAAATTTTAACTTCATTATCAGAAAAACAATCATAAATAGAACAGTATCTGAAAACAACTGTACTGAAAAAGTGTTGGAAGGTAAACAATCCCTTAAAGCATAAAAATACTTGAACAATTTGAATTTAAAAATTCACCATCTAAAAGCTGCCAAGTTCATGTAAAAGAGAATGTGAGTAGTCCTATGCAAAGCTTAAATGATATTTAATCAAGTTTTTATACTCATATTTTTTAAAATCTGAGTTTAATCAAAGAAGAAAAAAACTTAAAAATTACACATATTCAAATTCTATTAAATAGACCTCTAAACAAACAGGTATTTTTTGTAAATCCTGCCCTCTGTGCACAACCTATACATTAGTGCATCTCTTTTGTATTAGCATTTTATGGACCACTAATGTGGGGAAAACAACAAGTTACTTGTTTAGTGCTAGCTGATCAGCTATAAACCCAATATGGTTATTGAATAGTAAAAGCTGGCAAGGGTCACTAGAGTCTAAAATAATTGGCAATGTTAAAAGATAATTCATAAGTACTCCAGCAAATAATAATTAAATAGTTCTAAAATGAATAGGCAGAGACTAGTTAGAGGTAAAGGAGGCTTAAAAGAGATCAGACACTGCATATTAATTTATAAATATTAGGTTTTACATGGAAACATTTTATTGGTAGCCCCCCAAACCAAAATACTGCACTCCTCCTGTATACCTTCTGATTTCTCCTCTTAAGCTTACAGAGGTCTAAACTCACTAGGTGACCCTCCAGCTGTTGTCCTACTATAATCAGTATTTATTTCTAAGCCATGGGTATCTTAACATATTTTTAACAATAAGTAGCTGCAATCCTGTGCTATTTGTTTCACCTAGTGCAGTAAATAATTGTGTAATGACAAGAAATGTTAAGGAACTCAGACACAAATTGTCTGGGTATTGATAAAAAAAATGTTTACTTAGCTTATATGAAGTGAAAAACTGCTTACAACCAAACAACAAATGCTGACTCACTTCAGATCATCCAAGAGGGAACCCATGATATAAGAATCTTTTGGTGAAGCAAGGGATTCATGTTCTGTCTTCTGAGCACATGGACTGTCCACAGATTCTAAATTATGGCTTTGTTCAGTCCTTTTTAAATAGCTTATCACCTAGGTCTGCCATAATTACAGGTCATACTGTATTATAAAAATAATAATAATAATAGAATATTATATATTATATAATAACATGTAAAACATAAGTGAGCTAGATAAAGATAATTATGATTCAATAATTATGCTGAGCATTTGTGATTTCACAGTTTTGCATATGTCAGTGATATTTTTGCATATAACATGATGTAACAATGCTTAAAAATTACTGTTTGCATTCACATTCCATTCTTGTGCAAAGCGTCATTCTCACTGGTGGGTGGGTGCTCCACGTCAACATTGGTGATAGTCCTGGCCACTGTATCACTTCTGATCACTCCTTTTATCTAGGTCTCCAATAGCTATGTTGTGACACAGTGAGCATGATATAATTGTAGTGCATCTCAGTGCAAAATCCAAAATAGAAGTATGTCCACTTGTAGGTCTTTCTTGTAAAGATCCTGATTTTCTTGCATGATTATTCTGTTTTCTGGCAGCCCCAACAACTGCCTATGAGATTGCTATCTCTCAGGATTAGTGATGTGCAAAACGCATTGAAGTTAAAGTGATACTGACACTAAAAAATGAATTTTAGCATATGAATGTACATTAAATGTTACCTATAGGTCATGTTGATCATTTTTTGCTTGAGAGATTTGTTTTTGTATATAATTGTTAGTTGAAGTTCCTAAACCTGACTCTCTGACACTCTGACTTTGCCAACCTGACTGTCCCATCTCAGCCTGTTAGTTACAGTTTCTAATGCTAACGGACTCCTGCTGCACAAATATGGCAGCCCCCTCATACAGGAACATGGGGGATCAGACAGGTAATGTAAAAGCATCATGCAAATACTTTATGGCAAAGTTAGAAGTAGCTTGCAAAGCCAATATTATAATAGATGTAAAAAAAAGTTTAATTTCAGGTGTCAGTATCTCTTTAATGGGCATCAAAATTATTTTGACGCACGACAATTTTTTCACAAGCGACAATTTTTACATGCGTGACTTTTTTGTCCAAATGCATTAAAGTCAATGGGCAACATTTTTACATGAGCGACTGTTTTGTCGCAGAAAATTTTTGCTGCCAAATTTTCACAGCGGTTTCATAAAACAATTTGCAGGTGGTGAAATATAGAAATTCGCTGAGAATCCATGCCTGCCAAATAATTTCGTCCATCATTACTCAAGATACCTCTGTTGGGTTTTGGCATCTTCTCTCTGTACCTAGCATCCTCCTTGGTCCTGGATTTACCCCAAAAATACCAAGAGGCCCTGACACGGAGATGTTTGATTGAGTAAGGGTTAGTATACAACAGAACAATGGGAAGGTAACCAGATAACAGCTCAATGGTAAAAAAAAACAACACTCAATGGTAAAAATCTATGTCCCACTGAGACTCCTTCAGACTCCAAAGCAGTTCCATAGTGCAGCACTGGTTCTTCCTGAAAGCACATGACTAGGCAAAATGACCTGAGATGACTGCCTGAGATGACTGCCCAGTATTACAACTAAAAAAATACACTTGTTGGGTTAGGATTGAAATTTTACATGGAACAGTGTAAATGTGTAATTTAGAAATAAAAACGACACTATAAAAATCATGACAGAATCCCTTTAGAGGAGAATGAAAAGTTAAAAATAAAAAGAGATAAAATAATTGACCTTTCTATTTAGATGTCCTTACCAGAAGTGTTTTCCACTTAGATATTATGTGTTTTTGCATCATTAACTGTATCTTTTCCAAAAGAACTGAGAAGCTGCTGATAAATGTATGCTTTTCTTTGCTAGCAGATTTGCTCTAATTCAGGGCACATGCATGCGCAGTAAATCATCCTAGTTCCCTATCTTTTTCTCTGTCTGTTAATAATGCTCGGTCATGTGACCCACCCAACAGTCATTTGACCTCTCTGTCTCCTTTGTTTAACTAATAAGAATTATGGTGTCATGTTTCCATTTGTGGGCAGATTTATCAAATGTATGTGTTTTTTTACTCAAATAAAAAAAGATTCAAATATACTCACAACTTGAATGGGAGGTTATTTAAGAAAAATTTTGAACGTCTAATAATCCCAACCCAAAAATTCAAATCGAGTTTTCCCTTCCAAAAAACCTCAAGTGTCAGGAAGGCAAGTAACATATTCCAATGGTTTAATGGACCTCTGCCATTGACTTGTAAAGGAACTCGGCAGGTTTTAGGTGGGAAAATTAGAATTAGAACTGTCTGAATGGTTGAGGTGTGATAAATCTCCCATTTAAATTTACATTCGATTTGGGGGATTAAAATTCAAATGTGTGAATTTTGACAACAAAAACATTTTGAAAATTCAAATTTACTAATCGACCCTTAATAAATCTGCCCCTTGATTTGCTCTCCTTGCTAACATTCCTAGTAGTGCAACAGGAAGAAGAGAAGCAGGAGATAATATAAAGATTGGGGAAGTAACATGTCATAAATAAAATGATGCTGGTGTAGGGATGTGTAGAATAGCCACCCCTAGTATTTTGTGCAGGCAGTCCCTCCATGTTATGGACACCTAAATGGGTCCTAAAATACAGTTGGGAGGGGTACTATTGACTCTTTGTGTTGCCCCTAGTGACCAGCAGAGGGCTGGGCTAGAGTATAAAAGGCTCTTAAGGCAGAATTCAGTGTCCATCTTGTGCTGGCTCTAGCCTGTGCAGGAGGCAGAGCTCGAGTTGGAACCTAGACAGGTCAGGTCTAGTAAGAATAGGTTACTCACACTTATAGATCACTCTAGGAGTGATAGTCAGTCAGTTTATGTAGCTGAGCAGTCTGAGGCTCCTACGAGGATTGTAGTGGGATTAAGATCCCAGGGTACTCATTGCCCAGAAGTAGGGACTAAGTGTACAGACCTAGGGTAGATAGATTCCCCTCAGGTTCCACTTAGGGAAAAGGCTGAAAACTGGGTGTACCTCCTCAAAGCTGCATGTATTGTTCCTATCTCTGAGGAGAATCATACTGACCAAAGGTGTTGTGAGTACTGCCTATTCAATGTACTGTATGAACCTGCATGGCTCTGATTTATGTACACTCCACTGAGGATTGTATACTGTGCTCAATAAATCTGTTATTTGGTTAAGTTATAAGAACCACTGGCGCCCAATTCTTTGCACCTTGATTACAGTTACAGTTGCACTACACCCTGCTTCCACCTCGATGCGAAGGCTCACTCCCTAAGATTTAAGGTCTCATCCGGAGCATATGTAATAGGAGTGAAGCCCATAGTAGAGTTAGGTGCACTCAATTTACTATAGCGCTACATTTTGGCGCCTAGCACGTGGGGCTCGAGAAGGGTTAAACTGTAACACCGCACTGCAGCCTAGTGTGACAGGCGCTGCAGGTGCGGACTCAATAGGAAAAAGGCCAGGAAACGGCGGGAGACTTCTGTGGTTCTTCTCTCCCGCTCAAATATTCTGGCGCAGTCACAGTATAGTATTGAGCCATAGTGAAAATGCCTACTATACTGCCCAAAGAAATGGAGGGTCATTTCCCCTCAGTTATCCCAGGCTTGATAACTTCTGACGCAGTGTATGCCTGGGCTATTGAGGAAGGTGTAAACCCTCGGCGAGCGGTGGTGATAGATGGAGTTCACCCACTCGCTCCTGTTTACTTAGCTGCATGGCCTTTAAGTATGTTCCCAAGATTTGTGGGGTACCGATTCATAGCCCGTGCCCCTTCAGAGATTCAGGACACTGTGCGGCTATTGTGGCAAGTAGAAAATGAGCTCCCTAATGATGGTGAAGGGCCCTCTATGATTTTCCCTCATGGATTGCCGGATGGTTGTCCCTGTGTTTATGCAAGCCTGCCAGCACAGTCTCACAAAAATGAGAAAACGGTGATAACCCCTTCTGCTGTGTATCTGTGGGCTCTTTTAGAGAAAGTGGAGCCGTGTCAGGCCGTTGTGGTTGATGGCATACCTGAGTGTTGCCCTCCAGATAGTGTGCATCACGCTCTTATGGATAAGCCGTTATTCGACGGGCTTGAATATGTTACTAAAGGGCCTTCCATGGAAAAAGGAAAGGTCAGGTTCTTATACTGGGTCCCTGATGAGCCTTACCAGGAAACTTGGCCCTCCAGAGTGTATCCCATAGGTGCCCCTGCAGAAGGTTGCCCGTGTGTTTATCAGGACTATTTTGCACCGCACATCCTTAGTGGGGCCCGTGCTGCTGCCCTTTGTAACCCGCATTCTGAAGATGAAGAGAGTGTCAGGGTTACTGAGTCCCTTGACAGAGTAGATTACCCGGAGGAGCCTGGGGTCCCCACTGACGTACTACCGCCTGAGCCGGAGGGCCCGGTAGAATCAAGGGAGTGTACGGGACTAATTGAATCTACTCATAGAGGGGACTGTTCAACTGAGGAGGCCTTTGCTACTGAGCAATCGTGTGAGCCAGAGAGCCCAGTAGTGTTGTTGTTAGAAGAAAGCCCTCCAATAATTGCAATTTCCCTCGCTCTCAGTGATAAGGGAGATGCGAGTGATGTAGTGGCCGTGCCCCAGGAAGAGTCTGGGCCTAGTGCTAATGTGTCCCCAATTTTGGAAGTGGATTCAAATATTACTTTATTAACGACGGAGATGTGTGCCGTGAATTTGGATAACTCTTCTGCTATAGAAGTGGCCTGTGTCAATGTGATGCCCGAATGTGCCCCTGCTGGGAATGATCCACCAGGGGGAGCTTTCGAAGAAGTTACTGCTGTGGAAATTTGTACTGCGTCACATTCCCCCTCAATACCCTGCTCAGTGAGGGTTAAGTTGAGGAGCGCACGAAAGAGACAAAGGAGGCATGTCAGACCAAGCAGAGGAGGTGCCTCTAGGGTCATGGCGTGGCGTCCCAGTGTAGAAGACAGTACCGCAGCCATTTTGTATCTTGCTTCAACCCTGCTGGAGTTAGCGGATGCGAAAAAGCAGATGGCGGAGCCTGTTGCTGAACCAGAGGTTCGAGTGCTTGAAGAAAAGCCAGTGCTGTGCGCTCCTACTCTTGCGGAGCATGAGCGGCAGTATGTGTATCAAGGGACTTTCTCACCCAGTGCCCGGGGAATGGTTCCAGTATGCGGCCTATGTGACCTGGAAGCACCAAACGCCCTAGAGGATCCCGGTGGAGCCTGCGTGCAATGCGGCTCTCAACTATGGATGGGACCTTTTGTTCGGGCAGATCTGCCTCCATTGGTGGGGATGACCAAGGATGAGGTGAGCGGCAACTCTATACTAAATTATGAAGAGATAGAGGAGGCCCCGGGGGTGTCAGCGGCTGCGGCTCCCGCACCGGAATCCCCTGTACCTATTCCCCATAGTGAGGCCTGCTGTAACGAGGAATGTGCATTCCCCTCCAAAGTGGCTTCGATTGAAGGTGAGGCCCTAGAGACCGCGGCTGCGGTTAGTGAGATGACCCCGTCCGGCTGGACAGATGATACGGGCGTTGCCCCTGTCCCAGAAGAGCCCGAGAGTGGGGGTGAAGTTATGGCGTCGCCAATGCTCATGCCTTCAGTGGAGACGGTGCCGATTGCACCAGGGGGAGACGCAAATGGCGAAAATGTGTCAGAGCCTACTGCAGACTTCAGGCTTGAAGCTAATGCTGTAGTTCTCGAGGTGGAAACCCTGCCGCCTGAAGTGCCTGCTGCAGTTGATGTGGATAGAGTCCCAGAGGAGAAAAGCCCCGAGGATGACCGGGAAGATATCTCCATGATAGGGCCCAAAGAGAGCCTTTCAACCAGTGAGTTGCGGTTGAGGAATTCGGGACCTTGGGTGGATGTAACCCTTACCACGTACACTGCTCTTAACACACCGACCTGTGCTCCCGTCTTAACTCAAGCTATTGATTGGCGAAAGTTCTCATTTGGGCGAATTGGGTCCGTGTTGCCAGTGACCCCAACATTCAGAGATCCTCCACTGTCTGAGAGTCAAGTGGAGAAAGAGCTGACTTCCCTCCAAGATGAGGATGATGACTGGAAGTCAGTGTCAGAGAATGCTGCACAAATTCGGAGTAAGTGTCAAAGATCAGTGGTTAGTGAACCAGTACAGTCATGTAACCCCAAAGTGATGGTGCATGTAACCCCTAGTGAGCCAGGGGAAAGCACTCATGTATCTGAGCTTTATCACCTTGAGTGGGGAAAGATATCGTTGGCCGGTGAAAAAGACTGGGTGGCGAATATTCCTAGACCTAAAGTGGATCCCACCATGGCGACTGCTCCAGGATGGGAGGAATATGATGAGGAAGGGCCAGAGTTGGATGATCAACCTGCGCCCAAAGAGTTTATGTCTCGCAGCTTCATTGCACCTCCCAGGATAGGCCCAGAGGAAGAGAAAGATTTCTGGGTTCTGCCTGGGCGAGCCGACCCCAATGTTTTTAGGTCTGTTTCCCGAGTGCAACGCGTGATAAACTTTCGAGTTTACCGAAAATGGGGCTATTTTATGCCTTATGCTCCTATGTGGGTGTATGAGAAAGTGGCTGCTTCCTATGAGGATTGGCTCATCGACGAAATCCTGAGGAAAGAGAAAATGCACCACAGTTGTCTCACCAACCCAAATGAAGTGCGGCGAAAGCAGGATTGGGAGTACCTGCGTTCTATTGAGAGAGAGTGGTGGTACGGCCGTACCATTTTGAAAAATGCTGTGAAGAGTTGTGGGAAATACAATCCCACCAAATATTTCTCCTTGGAGGTCTATGAGGGAGATGGCCAATGGGTGGACAAACCCCATCCCAAATACTACATTCCCTATGAAGACACCAAGGCCAGGTTTCTTCACATGATTTGAGTCTACTGGTGGGTGGTGGTTTGTTTTCCACTGATAATACTCCACTGAGAGTGATTTGCAGTTTGATTGAACTGTCCACACCTGTCCCTTTAAAGTGACTTGACTTTCTCAAGGGAAGGATTTTTCTTCTTTTGCTCCTCTTGGAGTTAGGTCCAAGGACTGTTTTAGTTAACACCTACATGTTTGTAGGTTCATTCCATTTCCCCTTTACCCTCCTAAGTGCATATACAAAAGGACTATGGGTTCAGGTTCTTATATGGACTGGAATGCTAAAGTATTTGAGGGAAAACAGTATGTCTAACTTGTGCCTTTCTTTTCAGAGAGTTATTGACCCAGGGTACCTGGATAGTACTCAAGAGTGGTTATATGATAAGTTGAATGCTATGGTGTTGCGACAATGATATGAGATGTGACAGTAATAAAGGCACAGTCCAATGTTTTTCTATGCTGCTGTTCTCTTTCAGATATGCCATTGTTACTTGGGTATACTCAGGAGAGTTACCCCGAAGAGGTTATAAGGTAATGGCTAAGTATCACTTTTTGGTAAAGTGTTTGATATGAATGTACTAAGTCTCCAGTAGTGAGAAGACTTAGTCCACTGTCCTATGATAGAGATATATTTCTCAAAATGGTTTCTAGCAAGATGTGCCTTAACTGCTTATTTTTCGTAATGGGCTCCTAGCATGATATGCCTAAACTGCTTTCTTTTCAGGTTGACCATGGTTCCCAGTAGGCCTATGGAGAGGCTACTATGGAAATGTTAACCGTACAGTAAATGCAATACATGTGTTATTGTTGTAATGTATTCTTGCCTTGTGATTGAATATGTTCCTTGCCGGGACGTAAGGAATTCACCAGGGGGAGAATGTAGGGATGTGTAGAATAGCCACCCCTAGTATTTTGTGCAGGCAGTCCCTCCATGTTATGGACACCTAAATGGGTCCTAAAATACAGTTGGGAGGGGTACTATTGACTCTTTGTGTTGCCCCTAGTGACCAGCAGAGGGCTGGGCTAGAGTATAAAAGGCTCTTAAGGCAGAATTCAGTGTCCATCTTGTGCTGGCTCTAGCCTGTGCAGGAGGCAGAGCTCGAGTTGGAACCTAGACAGGTCAGGTCTAGTAAGAATAGGTTACTCACACTTATAGATCACTCTAGGAGTGATAGTCAGTCAGTTTATGTAGCTGAGCAGTCTGAGGCTCCTACGAGGATTGTAGTGGGATTAAGATCCCAGGGTACTCATTGCCCAGAAGTAGGGACTAAGTGTACAGACCTAGGGTAGATAGATTCCCCTCAGGTTCCACTTAGGGAAAAGGCTGAAAACTGGGTGTACCTCCTCAAAGCTGCATGTATTGTTCCTATCTCTGAGGAGAATCATACTGACCAAAGGTGTTGTGAGTACTGCCTATTCAATGTACTGTATGAACCTGCATGGCTCTGATTTATGTACACTCCACTGAGGATTGTATACTGTGCTCAATAAATCTGTTATTTGGTTAAGTTATAAGAACCACTGGCGCCCAATTCTTTGCACCTTGATTACAGTTACAGTTGCACTACACCCTGCTTCCACCTTGATGCGAAGGCTCACTCCCTAAGATTTAAGGTCTCATCCGGAGCATATGTAATAGGAGTGAAGCCCATAGTAGAGTTAGGTGCACTCAATTTACTATAGCGCTACACTGGTATACTGTAGTTATCTTGTGATAAAATATTTAACACTCAAATCCGAACAAAACGTGGGCAATATGCAATTTCAAGAGGAGGGATAATGAGGAGCACTGAAATTAAGTTTGATTACAATAGGTTTAATTATTCTTTAAATAATTGATTTACATTGTAGGTCACCACAAGGATACTTAGCTTTTTGTGCTTTATATAGCCAATACTCCTTATGTACTGACCCTAAAGGTTAACTGCTTATGGAACATGCCATATAAGTACATAGCTGACCAGAAAAATGTGATAGGAGCTAAGTAATAAATAACATTCATGAAAACATTCAAAAGATAGGAAGGTCTTTCAGTGTGAGTAAACATGTGCAACAAAGTGGTGAGTACTAGCATTTTAGTGTTCTTTATCTATCGATTATAATTGGCATGTGAGTTAACTGTTAATTTAAAAGTAGATATGTAATAAAAAGGATCCAGACCACAAAGCAGTCACACTCACAATGAAGCCATTATCCAGGCAAACTGTTCCTTGGCCTCTGCATATGCTATAATTGTAAAGTGTCCATATTTTATATCATACTAAAGCAGTGAAATGCCAGATGTGTTTCAGTTTAGAGAGAAGAAGGAATGGGGAGACAGACAGACTGAAGGGAGACCTGATTGATTAAGGGAACTAATGATTCGCGTTAAAGAACAAAGCTTTACAAATTGGATGTGTTTACCTCAGAAAAGAGACACTAACAAGATACATGATCAATATGTACTACTATATATTTAAGGATTTGTCTGATGAACTTTTCATTCATAAGACATTGCGGCTGACAAATAATATATTTTCTTTTTACTGTGTATATTTATGAGAATGAAATTGTAATTTTGTAGTGGAAAATTACATAGTGCCAAAGTACACACATTGAGGCTATGGAACCATATCATGGCTCTGGATGTGGTGGTTAGAGATGGCGCGAACTGTTCGCCGGCGAACTTGTTCGCGCGAACATCGGGTGTTCGCGCTCGCCGGAAGTTCGCGAACGTCGCGCGACGTTCGCCATTTTGGGTTCGCCATTGTTGGCGCTTTTTTTTGCCCTCTCACCCAGACCAGCAGGTACATGGCAGCCAATCAGGAAGCTCTCCCCTGGACCACTCCCCTTCCCTATAAAAACCGAAGCCCTGCAGCGTTTTTTCACTCTGCCTGTGTGTGCTGAAGAGATAGTGTAGGGAGAGAGCTGCTGCCTGTTAGTGATTTCAGGGACAGTTGAAAGTTTGCTGGCTAGTAATCGTTTTGATACTGCTCTGTTATTGGAGGGACAGAAGTCTGCAGGGGTTTGAGGGACATTTAAGCTTAGGTAGCTTTGCTGGCTAGTAATCTACCTTCTACTGCAGTGCTCTGTATGTAGCTGCAGTGGGCAGCTGTCCTGCTTCTGATCTCATCTGCTGACTGCTGCAATAACAGTAGTCCTTGTAAGGACTGCTTTTATTTATTTTTTGTTGTTTTACTACTACTACTACTACTACTATAAGAGCCCAGTGCTATTAGTCTAGCAGTGTTGGGGAGTGGGACTGGTGTGCTAATCTGCTGCTCCTAGTAGTTCAGCAGCACCAACTTTAATTTTTTTTTTTAATATTCATTTTTTTTTTATTTTACTTTTTTTATTTTACTACCGCTGTAGTAGTGTATAAGTTGACCTTTTAGGCATTGTTTGCCCAGTTTTTTTGGCCGCAGCCACTGAAGCACAGAGGCCAGAAAAAATATGCCATATAAATGCTGAAAATAGTCATTTTTTGCCATACGTTGACTCAACGTATATGGCAAAAAATTACTATTTTCAGCATTTATATGGCATATTTTTTCTGGCCTCTGTGCTTCAGTGGCTGCGGCCAAAAAACTGGGCAAACAATGCCTACAAGGTCAACGTATGGCAAAAAATGACTATTTTCAGCATTTATATGGCATATTTTTTCTGGCAACTGTGCTTCAGTGGCTGCAACCAAAAAAACTGGGCAAACAATGTCTACAAGGTCAACGTATGGCGAAAAATTACTATTTTCAGCATTTATATGGCATATTTTTTCTGGCAACTGTGCTTCAGTGGCTGCGTCCAAAAAAACTGGGCAAACAATGCCTACAAGGTCAACGTATGGCAGTTGTTTAAAGAGAACAGTAGATTACTAGCCAGCAAAGCTACCTAAGCTAAAATGTCCCTCAAATCCCTGCAGACTTCTGTCCCTCCAATACAGAGCAGTATCAAGCAGATTACTAGCCAGCAAACTTACTATCATCTGTCCCTGAAATCACTAACAGCTCTCCCCCTACACTATCTCTTCCAAGCACACACAGGCAGATTTTTCAGATACATTTTTGCCCTTGATCCCCCTCTGGCATGCCACTGTCCAGGTCGTTGCACCCTTTAAACAACTTTAAAATCATTTTTCTGGCCAGAAATGTCTTTTTTAGATGTTAAAGTTCGCCTTCCCATTGAAGTCTATGGGGTTCGCGAACCGTTCGCGAACCGCTCGCATTTTTGCGCAAGTTCGCGAATATGTTCGCGAACTTTTCTTCCGACGTTCGCTACATCCCTAGTGGTGGTAGTGTCAGTGTTTTACTAGTGGTTTACATCATTTGCCACTACTAATTTGTAGGAAGCAAATTGCAAAAACACTGTAACCATTGGTGCAGTAGAAGTATATTCATAAACATACTAAAGGACGCTTGGGTACATCCATTTTTAATTGGCTGAAACTATAAGGTGAAAAAAATGCTTTGCAAAATTAATACAATTTTAACTAGATTCAGAGACAAATTAAGTGTCAACAGCCATACTGCCACATAATTGCTTAACATACAGTAAGTATACACAGCCCATGCACAGCATACTGGGACTATTGCTAATGGCTCAGATGTGATTTAAGTTCCAATGTCCACACTGCCCCATATCCCTACACCCTTGTGCTAATTGCTATGGATGCCTACAACACCATCAATAACTCAGCACGCCATACTAAGAACTGCCTAAGGATCACAAATTTAAATAAAGCAGATGTGTTTCACTCCCACTTTTTTAAGTCTTTTAAACAGGGAATAGCCACTTTGGGTTTTAAAAGTCCTGGTATACCCGTGGCTAATCAATCAGCTTTGGTAATGTCACAACCAGTCGGAAAGTGTAATTCAAAATTTTAGGCAATCAGAGTCCAGTGCTAATCAGTATTAAGGGGGAGTACTTAATAATTCTGGCACATGGATTTACTGTCACATAAAAATAAAAGCAACTGAGGATCTTTTTCTTGCTTCAGTGAGGCTGAAAAATTACTTTGGTGTTTTTATCAGAATGAACTGGGTATTAATAACAAAAAAATATTTGATTCTAGTATTAAAAATTGGTTATAGTAAACCTCTAAAATGAAGCGAAATATGTATTCAAGCATACAATTATAAAGATAGAGTGGTCAAATTAAACATTTTCAAGATTGTTTTTTAAAAGATATGTTTATGTGTGGGGGGGATGGAATCAACTGCACACCTGAGTGACTAATTTTGCTTTATTATTCTTTGGAAAAATGAACATTTGTTACCATCCCTGCCACATGTTCATGATGCCTTATGAATCATGGTTATTACATTTTATCTACACTTTAAATTTGATTTTATACATCCTTACTTTTGGATCTCAATTTGTATCATTATATTTAAGATAATTGTCCTTAGTTCTAATATTTTGTTGTATATTTCCAACAAATATACACCAAACTGGCTGTGTGGCTTCATGTACAGTGCCACGGAAGTATAATGCAAATTAATGCTCTTTATTTATATCACATATTGCTGGAGATGTGTGTATTATTATGTGTAGATGTGCATATATTCACATACATACAACATCAACAATCATGCAGAGCAGGTGTGTGAAACTTCTAAATTAAGAAGTAAAGGAAGCTCTGCATGGATTATGGAGATAATTAAGGCAGTGGAAATATGAAGAACCTGGGAGAATAACAAGGAATAAATAAAGCTGATTTACTTCAAGTTATTCTGAAAGAACTGTAGGTCACCGTTGTTCTCCTAGGAATTTTATATTCATGGCATGATGGTACGGTTTCAAATTCAAACTGTAATGATGTCGAAATTGTATGAATGCTAACAATGCAAGTTTGGAAGCTGCATCTTACAAAATAAATATATAACATAACTGAGAAATGTATAAACCGTGAGATAAATAATTCATTTGGGATGAAGATGAAAAGATATTCATTGTTAGTAAAGCTAAATCAATATTCATACATAACTAAAATATTGTGAGACCCCAATCTCATTAGTGTAAGCAAGAATGATAAACAATTGTATTGGTATATTCTTAGTAAAATGATGCATTTAAAAAAATCTTTTTCAATAAAAAAACAAGAGAATAAGAAATGTCTTTGGTAGCAAGAAGGAACCCAATGTACATAAGGCAATAGTCTTATAATGTGAGCTATAAACAGTTGCAATTAAAGATGCTTTTTAATAAACACAGTATTAATGCATTTAAAGGATAGTTTGTAAAAGACTTGCATAGGTAATGTGTTCTAGAAATTGTTATTTGGGAATGTAATCTGTAGATGTGAAAATGTTTACCTTTTATAGTTTTTTCCATCCCATTAGCTTGTGGGGTAACTGTGGGAAGTAAAAATATTATTTAGTATAATTCTCTCTACTTGTTCAGTGCCAGTCTAGTTTATTTTCAAGTCAGGTAATTGGGAACTCAATTTACAGGAAGATGATCTTCACTGAGTGTGCCCTTACTGAAGCAAGATCCCGTGGATATGTATAAATCCAAATGTGCATAGAAGAAATAACCACCATAAGACTTATTGTGGAATGTAAAATCACTACTAATTCTAAGGACATTTTTTGTAAAGTAGATGCAATGAGATGTTGTAATGCTTTTGGTAGTGGGAGCAGAACTTGGTCAGGGGTGTTGTACTGTAAGCATTTACTCATATGTCTGGCAGCTCATTGGCTGCAGGAGCAAACTTGCATGCATGTAATGGTGTATTGTGTTTTCAGGATGCTTCTTGACTCATCTGTCTTTTACTTCATACAAGCATTTTGTCTGTAGCCTCAAGGGAGTTGCCAATGGATATAGATGCATATCTTGCTGTCTCTTAATTGTAATTTTCCACTATTTATGCAGCTGTCTATGAACTTTTAAAACAAAGTCAGCTAACTCCCAACCCAAAAATGTAACTCATTTATCAAGAATTCTTCTTGAAAAAGTCTGAGCAAGAAAATGTTGCGACAAATCCATATTTATTGGATTATTGCACTAAAATCAGTGTGGATCACAATGTCAAGAAACATCTTCATGGACAGCTGCCCTTGACTTCTACACCACCTTCACAGGTTTGAGAAGGATTTTTTCGGATTCTTTTCGAGTTTATTGCCTCAAAAGATTCAAGTTTCCCCCTTTAAAAACTCGACCAGAAAAAATTGAGGTTTAATTAATGGGCCCCCTAGTGTTTCTATAGCTTAAGAGTCCTAAGGCTCTCTCTGAAAGTGGAAGGTGGATGGTGAGATTTGTTATCTATATATTATTCACCCTGTCTTTTCTTTTTAACAATCTCCAAAACAATGGATTTGGAAAGCCTAAACAAGTAGCAAGATGGGTGTATCAGTAGAAAACACAATTTTGCATTCACTGGACAAAATATATAGTGCAAAATATATTGTAGTTTGGGCTTCAATAAAAGGTGCTTGTACTTATTTTTTCTACAGCATAATAAGTGATTTACAAGTTCCCTAACCAATTAATTGCTGGATTGCATGTGCACAGTATGACTGCAATATATTTTAAGAGGAAACAATTTGTGATGCAATTACTGGTACAACTGTTCTCTAAAAATAAAACAAAGCTCCTGCTTCACCACATTTTACAACATTCCTTTCAACAAACTATGTTTAGAACAGTCATATGGAGATAAAGAAAATGTTTCAAGAGTTATAATGCTGGTTTTATGAGAGGCACAAGCATAATGCAATAATGGTCCTTCATATCCTTTTCTCATCACAAAGATCCACTAGAGGCAAATAAATGGTTTGGTGAATGGTATTTTTATGTTGGTGCATTTGCAAATTTATCAGTCATTTGTTCCATTTGCCTGCTAAATATTCCCTGAAGCATTTTCATTGAGGACGTATAGTATCCATCCAGATGCTTATTCAGCCATTTTTAGACTTTAGGTACAATTATTCTAAAGCTGGGCCTCAGCAGAAACTAAACGCCATAGCACAAATTTGTTTCCAGGAAAATGAATACATGCACTTTTATTCTACCGCAAACTATTTTCAAATATAAGTTATACATACAAAAAAAAAAAATATATATATATATATATATATATAGTGAATAAAGTACCCCCTCTTGTAAAATATAAGGATATTATAAGTCACAAGGAGTTTCATGACCATATAAAAACACGAGGCCGAAGGCCGAATGTTTTTATACAGGTCATGGAACTCCGAGGTAAATTATAATATCCTCATATTTTACAACTGGGGGTACTTTATTAATTATAATACACAAATTTTAGTGAGTCATGTGACAGAAATTACATCACTACTCACTGTTTATAACTGATGACATCAGAACTCACCGTTTATAAGGATATAATTTACAAGATATTCATGGCTTTTGTGTATTATATATATATATATATATATATATATATATATATATATATATATATATATATATATATATATATATATATATATATATATATATATATATATATGACAACTCAGTATGACCATGGCCCTTTCATTATTTTCTTCTCCCCCTTTTTTACTTCTACTTTTCTTCTTTCTACTTTTTTTCCCCCTTTGATTCTTTCTTCTCTACTCGTTCTCCCACTTATGACCTCACTGTTTACCCTGGCCATAACACATCACCCTAGTCTCAGATTGCCTACTTCGGTGGTGTCAAACTACTCCCTTTACACTATCAACTCACTATTATTCCTTACTTGGCAGCTCATATGACCATGATATGCCTCCAATAATAGGCTAACTTACTCATTTACTGTTTTTATTTCTCTGTGAAACAGTTGCTTTTTTTATTGTATTCTCTACTAATGTGCTGGGGCATTGCTGCCCATCTGAGCCATGAATATGAAAAGTATACAGTCCTGCGACACCAGGTATAGTGCCATTCTTTGCCCTTATCTCTTTTAAGGAGGCTAATCAAATATTTGGGTTCGAGGATATCTGCATTACACTGCGATGGTACAAAGGCAGCCACTCTGCTAACATATGGCGGTGCTGAAGGCTCTGTATGTGGTGGTCACTCAACTCTTCCTCTCATTTCTTCTTATCTATATTTATTTGATTTCATTCTACTCTGTTTCCCTTTTCTTTTCCATGGCTACGTGTTTTATGATTTTACATACCACTTTGACATTCTATATTGCTGCACTTTAAATACTCTCCTTTGTATATACACATTGTTACTTTACCAACTTGAATTTGCCTTTGATTATCAACTTAATTACCTACACACGGTGATGTAATCTACATTGTATACCTCACACCAGTGGTGTCAAGGGGGTTGGATTTAGGTGACAATTTTCACTCACTACTAACTATTTCAGCTGGTTTGGGGAACTGTTTGTGATGTCTTGGTAAAGGTCCTCTGTGCAGGACCAAAACATTGACTTTGACACCATTAAAACTTTGCACATAAATTAAGTCCCATGGCTCCATGTTCTTTATGCTGATATTACTTTTTGCGCAGAACCTGGCCCTTTTTTCTTTTTTCTAGGGGTTAGTGCGCTGCTCTTCAGTTTCTGTATGTATATATGCATACATCTGACCATGCTGTAAGTCACTGACATGGTTGTTCAAGTGGATCTTTCCTCCAATTCAGTCCTTTGACCTGACCTGTATTCTGATGATCAGATTTATCAACCATCAGCCATCTTAGATCCTGTGTTATAATCCTGACAATAACATACCTATAGAAGGCATACTATAAACAGGCAAAAATCAATTGACATTTTTATGGGTATAGTTGAAACTAAAAACCCTACAAACTTGATTTTATGACAGCTATTAATTATTTTCCATCATATTAAATAATACTTGCTAATGACTCCAGTGATTCCTGAAATTTTTATGTTAAATGCATTGCAGAGTTGTTCTAGGATACTATAGAATGTCAAAATCTGAATGGTCAGGTAGGCAGGAATGAGATGTCAGAGGACACAGAGTAAAGTAAAGTTGATTTGGTAAGAATGGCACGTTATTGTGGGCAGAGTTTGAGTCCAAAAGTAGTTGACCCTCTCCCAGATAAGAAGATGGTCCAAAAATTGATGTTGCAATCCATGTCCAAATAAATTATTTGTGGTAACTTGAAATAAAACATTAGAGGTAGTCACAGGATATGCAGGACCTCTGCTCACAGGGGCCTAATATTTTTGAATAAAAAATACTTGCTAATGTCCCCATGGATAGTGATAGAATAGTAACAGATTGTTGCATTTCATATGGTGCCCAAATCCATAAAAAACACAAATTAACAAACTTTCTTCTTTATACAGTTACATATATATCGATAACAGACACATGATATAATAATATAATATGTAATATTTTGTTTGATAGTCATGGTCTGTAGAATTATCAAAGGAAGGAGTTTTTATCTAGACTGGAGTTATAATGACATCTCTTGAAAGATTCCCTCTGACCTTCATTTGCATGTTTCATATTCTCGTTTTTTAAAAATAAATTGGCTCTTATATGCCCTAAATGGCATGTGTAGTATGCCCATACGCCCAGAAAAGATGCCCATTAACTTTAATGTTTTGGTGAAAAAAAGCCACCCATTGACTGTAATGCATTAGGACATAAAAAGTCACCATAAGAAAAACGCAGTTAGTAAATGCCCCCTAGAGTGACATGAGACTCATACTCACACACTTTCAGGATTCACTTTCAGCAAGGATAGGGGTTAACTTACCTGATGGTTTTCTCTGCTGTGGAAGGAGTCTTTTTATAGATCCGGCACCGGTCAGCTAATTGCTTGAGCAAACAGGTTCTGTAGTTTAGCAGAAGGATGTTCCCAAAATCTATCTTGAGGTAGTAATTCAGTTTGTGTGTTAAGAAATTTGGCCTGCCTGATGTCTAATCTAAATCCTTTGGTGCTGCGTTTGATTCTGTTCCTCCATGTATGATCTGGTTCTTTCTCCTGGTTTCTTCTCCCAACTAAATCCTTGGGACTGTGCACTTCTGATTTCCCATGTATGATTCGGCTCATCTGACTATTGTCTCTGCCTTATTATGCTTCCAATGCTGTTAACCTTGGCTGGACAGTCACTGTAAACACAGGGGCTGTAATTTTATGTGCTCTTAGCCCCTCTCTTGTCCAGGTCTGTTTCGATTTGTGCTGCCACACTAAAGAGGTCATTGAAAGTTATAGTTGCACTGTAGTGTTGTTGTGATAAATTCCAATCATTTGCACATCCTGCCTGCTGTTCTATACTAAAATCCAGTCACTGATAAGTGGGGACTGGGATTTAATAAACATTCTGGTCAGTAAGCCTAATACACACAGCATGCAAGCTCATCTAAAGTGCGAGGTTGTTGGTATAATTTACTGTGATTTATTTTTAGTTCCTATTTACAGTCACGTTGTTCACTATTTATTTAGTTCAGTATTTATTCTCCTTAGCTTGTAAAAAAGTATTAGCTTACAAGAATATGGAGTAGAAGCTCTGTGTCAAGAAAGTAGGGTTCACATCCCCTATCTTTGTGACAATCCCTCAGTTGCTAAGAGCAAGTAAGATAAAAGCATCCAGTGTTGAAATATGTAAATAAGGGTAGTGTTAAAAACAGGAAAGAATCTGTAGCATTGCAACATGCATAACAATAGTAGCACCTTTTTTTTTATCCTGGGCATATAAATTCGCTAGGCGCAAATTCATGGCAAATTTCCATGTTTCACCACCAGCGAATAAATTCGCCTAACTGCAGCTAAAATTTGGACACAATAGGCGCGCATATAAAAAATTTTGTGGGCGTCAAAATTTACGTGTGTCAAAATATGTTTGTGAAAATTCTTATTCATCCAGGGCATGGTATATCTATAGGAATTATACAAACAACAGCTAATTTAATGACATCATTGTGGATTATGATACACAGATTATGCTGATTGGAGCAATATTACAGAGGGTATATAGCGAAGCAAGATCTTATGTACAAGTTATTCTGAATTGAGAAAGCCAGTTGGATGACTGCTGGCCTTCAAGAAAAACACAGCAAGTCCAGTTGATTTGACTTATTTCTATAATTGTGTGTCAAAATAATTTTGACGCCCATTGACTTAAATGCGTTTTGCAAATTTTTTAGCCATTTCACGGTACAAATTCGCCCAACTACCAGAATTAGACAGAGCAGGGGGTACAAGTTTAGATAATATGCAGAGTAATTGCAAAAGAACAGTAGTTGAAGGTTGTTCAAGCACTTTATAATTTACCACTTGTTTTGTATTGTCAGAACTCTCTAATGATGCCAAAAATAGCATCAACTCATGAATCATTTTAAACAAGACATAAATCTATATTTAATAATAGTCCAATAATGAGGGATTTTATTGGAAAAAAGTGTCACTTTCACTTTTGGAAATGTCAGGCATTTTAATTCTCAGAACAGAGATCTTTATAAAAGGAATACAAATGCAATCCTAATTTTGCAGATCAGTTTTTAAATTTGAGTTTCCACTGACAAAAATAAAATGAAAAAGGTTACATTGTCCTAAACAGAACATCGCTACAGTATATACAGTAAATTACTGGCTCTTATAAAGAGTTCAAAGAAAGGGAAGGTTTGAGTTAAATTTTATATATAGAATTTCATATATAGACATATCCAAGTCAACATTTAAGAATACACTGTCCATGACCTAGGCACTGCCAACTCAGTTTGTTTTTACAACACAGTACATTCGGTTCACAAATATTCAACCAAACTAAATAAATGTACAGTCCCACAAGACGGGATCAAAAGGACACAGATTTTTTTCATCTCCAGAAAAAAACATAAACCCTTCATAACCTTTTTATTTAATGTAAAGATACTAAGGGGTCCATTTACTGACAATCGAATCTCGATTTTTTTCCATGAATCACCGAAAATTTGTGGTGTTCTAATTTTTATTTTTAGAAAGCTCTAAAAAATTTGAGACATATTAAGTGTAAAAAACATAAAAACCTCTAATACAAAACTTTGCCAGGTAAAAGTTGTCGAGGTCCTATAGAACTTAATGAGAGCTGCACTGATTCTATTGGACGATTTTAAATTCTGGAAATATTGGCCATGTACTAAATACCCTGAAAATTTGGTTATTGGTGTTAAAGTTGGAATCGAATGATTCAAACTAAAAATCGTTCGACTATTTGACCATTCGATAGCCGAAGTACTGTCTCTTTAAAAAAATCTTCGACTACCTACTTCGGCACTTTAAACCTACTGAGCATCAATATTAGCCTATGGGGACCTTCCCCGTAAGCTTTTTAAGCTTTTTTTGATTGAAGGAAAATCGTTCGATCGATGGATTAAAATCCTTCAAATCGTTCGTTTCGAAGGATTTAAATCCTTCAAATCGTTTGATTCTAAGGATTTAATCGTTCGATCGAAGGTTTTAATTGTTCGATCAAAGGATTTAATTGTTCGATGGAACGATTTTCCCTTCGATCATTCGAGCAAACTAAATGCGGTAAATCCTTCGACTTGGATATTCGAAGTTGAAGGATTTTACTTCGATGGTCGAATATCGAGGGTTAATTGACCATCGATATTCGACCCATAGTAAATGTGCCCCTATGTGTACAGTGTGTATGTGTATATAAATATATATATATATATATATCCATGTTCCATATATATATATATATATATATATATATATATATATATATATATATATATATATATATATATATATATATATATATATATATATATATATATATATATATATATATATATATATATATATATATATATATAGTCCATGTGGAGATGACAATGGGATACCACTTGTTTGTTCTATTTAAAATAAATAAAACAATACATACATCTCTATACATCTGGAACCCAAGGTATAAATTAACAGTGACGCAAAGGTGGATGGATAGTAAATGAAAGTTCATTTGTTCATTCACTGAACTGCTGCATATATATTGAAAACAAACTGGCTTTATGTATTTCTTTTTTCCCTCAACTAAAAACAAAATAAAGGAACCATTAAAAAATATTTGCATTTAAATTGAAAATGTGTGTGCATCAACTCTGAGGATGAAAAAAAAAATTACTTGAAATTGAAAACAGTACACAGTATAGCATATCTAAATATATACTTAGCTTTTTTAAAATTAAGTACATTATGTTTCAGTGTTGAGATTAACTATTTCTTGTTCGCCCCTTTTATGAAATACAATGTGCATTACATAGGGGCAAATTCATTAAACTCTGTTAACGTTTTTTGCAAATTATACCAATGTGTACTGTAAGAAAAAACAAGGAAAATGAGTTTGGATTTAAGAATTTATTTTCCACTCTGTAGTGTTTTGTTCCAGCATGGAAAATAATTGTCAAAATCCTTTTTCCCTGAACACAATTTTCATTGAACAGCAAGAATTCTGTCAGGTCATAGTGCCCAGTGTACTACTACTACTGTGTAATGTCTAGCACTACAAAATACAAGGAAGACAAGGCACTAGAATATAAGGTAGAAAGTCACCAGATTAAAACTGTGGTGTGAGATGCACCAGTCCCAGGCCCCCAGTATAGGGAAGTGGAAAACTGTCAGCAACATAAAATAGATGAGCCCCCATAGAGTCTACAAAGGCCACCAATGTTAAAAGTAGAAATGTGTCTTTATTTATTGATACAACATTTCAAAACCATACACATTTTGTGCCTAGGGGCACCTAATAATAGGCTTAATCATCGGCTTATCCTTGGCATGAAAAGGCTTTGAAATGTTGTTAATATAAAGATTCATACAGTTTGATCTGCCCTAAATAGTAAACACACCAGTTGCTCTGCTCCACCTACAATTGCTTCACCATGCCATTCATACTCCTACACTTATTTCTATCTTTTAAACAGTATGTACTATATTCTTAAACTATTCTGTATTTTCTGTCATGTCCCCCTGCCCTTTTAAGTGCATAGAATGGATTATTAAGGCACTGTTCTGTTGTCATTTTATGCTCCCTTGCTCACAATGATTTTTATTACAATACCTATTATATACGGATGACTCCCAAATGAACATAACCACTTCTACCGTCCTCTAAAGTTCAAGGTAATAAATCAAAATATCACATAATTTATTTGTAGATGGCTATAGGTTACATCTTTGTATCATGTACAGTGAATGGGGCTCTTCAGGCATGTGGTGATTTTATATGTCTACCTACTGCATCTTGCAAGCTTCGTTGCCAGATGACGAATAAAAATGAAAAAACAAAACAAAACAGCAACAAAAAAACAACAAAAGGGGGAGTGCAACAATACATGCAAAAATGCTCACATTTTTAAACAAATAGGTTTTGTAGCTGATAAAAATATTTATTAATCAGGTAAAGTGCATCTTGTTTTAAGTAGGGTATGCAGTCCAACCCTACAAAGGAATATTCAGTAAATACATAATAATATACTATAGTAAGTTAGGTTGATATAAAGACATGTCCATCATGTTCAACCTTTTAAGTCTATATATAACCTACCTAACTGATAGTTGAGCCAGAGGAAGACAAAAAAAATCTGAAGTCTCTGCAATTTGCCTCAGAGGGGGAGAAAATTCCTTCCTGGCTCCAAGATGGCAATTGGACCAGTCCCTGGATCAACTTGTACCATGAGCTATCTTTCATAATCCTGTATTCCTTCATCTGCTAAAAATACATCAAACCCCTTTTTAAAGCTACAGTATCTAATTTATCAACCAGTACTACTGACTCAGGAAGAGAATTCCACATCTTCACAGCTCTCACTCTAAAAAAATCCCTTCCGAGTATTTAGATGGGACCCCCTTTATTCTAATCGGAATGGGTGCCCTCTTGTTAGGTAGAAGGACCTACTGGTAAATAAAGCATTAGAGAGGTTATATTATGATCCCATTATATATTGATACATAGTTATCATATCACCCCTTAAGCACCACTTCTCCAGCGTGAGCAACCCCAACTGGGCCAGCCTTTCCTCATAGCTGAGGTTTTTCATACCTTTTACCAGCTTAATTGACTTTTCTGAATCCTCTCTAATTCAATAATGTCTCATTTGAGCACTGGAGAACAATGAGGCTTTACCAACACTCCATACAGTGGAAGAATAACCCACTTCTCCCACAAATCTATGCCCCTTTTAATACAGTTAATACCTTGTTTGCCTTTGAAGCTGCTGACTGGTATTGCTTGTTACAACCAAGTTTATTATCTCCAAGGTCCTTTTCAATTATGGATTTGCCTAGTGCAGTCCCATTAAGGGTATACGTGGCTTTGAAATTTTAACATCCCAGGTCATCTGCAAACACTGATACATTACTTACAGTACTTACTAGTTCATTAATGAACACGTTAAATAAAAGTGGGCCCAATGCAGAGCCCCGAAGGACTCCAATAAGAACCTTACTCTAATAAATCTGCCCCTAAGTGTAGCCCCTTATAGCCAAACCCAAGAGTTATGTGTGGTTGAGAGTCCCATTTTTGTGGCATCCCCCTTTAACATTGACTGACTTATCCTCACTAGTGATGCTGAGCTAGGTAATATAGCCCCTCCTCCGACCCTGATGCTACAGGGCTCTTGTTATGGCTTGAATGAACTTTGTAACCTGCATGCACATAGTCTTACACACTTACACATGATATCATTATCATGTGAATACAATCTAAAATGATTGTTACCCAATTCTAGTATGTATTATGTTTTAGCAAGCACATCATTTGCTAAGGTTACCTCATAAATACAGAGTATTAAATTCTATGAAAAAGTCAAAAGTTTCCTTTTCCTAGGTTTACTAATTCAAAATGTGTCAAACTTATTTTTATTTATTTTTTTGATTATAAAAAAAGACACCCCAGAGATTTGGAGCCATCTGCTAATCAAGAAACAAAGGCCATAAGGCACTCAGCAGCCATTCATGCCTCATTAAGTCTAAAAGTTCATATTACAGGATGCCAAATGAGCCCTTGTCACTATTTACTGTGTAATGATGGTCTTTGTTTTGAGTTTACTAAACAAGAATTAACTTGTAAGAGTTTTTCTCTTTCACTTCGATAATAGTGGCTTCCATTGTTGAAATAACTATACTGCATATATACAATATAAGGGGGTCATTTATCAACGTCAATTTTTATTGCTGTGATTCAACTTTTTTAGTGCAAAAAATATCGATGATTTTGAATAACGGTTTAAAAAAACATGATTCATCATTTTTTATATTTTAGATAAATATTTTAGATAAATTATTTATAGATAAGCAAAAAGTTGTCTTTTTGAATTGAGTTTTTGCAAAGTAGAAAAAAGACCTCATTAAACAAATTTGAATTTAAAATAAGCCTCTAAGTATAAACATATAACAATAAAATGTATCATTTATAACTCATAGAATAGCTTAATACAGGCTGATTCAAAGCAATAAATACATAGTAACATAGTAAGTTAAGTTGAAAAAAGACACACATCCGTCAAGTTCAGCCTTTTTACTACTTTAACCTGCCTGACTGCTAGTTGATCCAGAGGAAGACAAAATGATTCATATAATTAATTTGCAGAAGGAGAAACACAGGTTAAAGGACCATAACAGAAAATAAGTGTTTATTTATATTTAAATATAAAGTTACCCTACACATAAAAATGTGATGCTCAAAAATAAGAAAAACTTTTATTTAACTTAACTTTTAGACAGTACTAGTATTTTAAAGGAGAATTAAACCCTAAAAATGAATTTGGCTAAAAATGTCATATTTTATATACTATACTTATTGCACTAGCCTAAAGTTTCAGCTTTTCAATAGCAGCAATGATACAGGACTTCAAAATTGTCACAGGGAGTCACCATCTTGGGAAGTGTCTGTGACACTCACATGCTCAGTGGGCTCTGAGCAGCTGTTGACAAGCTAAGCTTAGGGGTCATTGCAAATTATCAAGCAGAAAATGAGGTTGATACAAGGCTGATTATTAAATTTGTATGCTAGTTGCACTGGTTTCTTTGCTGCCATTTAGTAATTATCTGTATTAAGTACTAATCAGCCTTATATTGTGACATTTATATTCTATGTGTACTGTATATTGTGAGTTGGTCCCTAAGCTCAGTAAGTGACAGCAGCACAGAGTATGTGCAGTGAATCAGCAGAAAAGAAAATGGGGAGCTACTGGGGCATCTTTGGGGGCATCTTTGGAGACACAGATCTTCCCTACTGTTATTGCCTTGGGCTGGCACAGAAGCCCAAAATATAATATACATTGCTAGCCAACTTCTTTAGTTAAGCTTTAGTTATTTTTTTATATGCATATGACATATATGCAGAGAATAAGTGCTGAAGGATGAACCAGGAAGACAAAGGAACTACATATAACCCTATTTTGGCTTAAAGTCTCAAAACCAACTAGTAGAGTATAGCATGGGCTAGATTGGACCCTATTTTAGCAGGATGGGCCTTCATTAAACGGAAAAGCATGTGAGAGTGTTGCTGAACTGGAGCTGTACAGTTGTAGCAGATATAGACAGAATGGCACCACTGAAGGAATATCAGGTTGTCATGAGGTTGTCAGTACCTCATGTGGTCCAGATTCCCACTAGATGTGGAACAGGGATAACAATAATCTGTTTCAACTGTCAGTACTGCGGCGCTCCCAGTCTATCCTCCTTGATGAGCTTAAAGCTGCTCTTGCTAACTAAGGCTCACTGTCTCTTATAGAGACAGTAGCTATCCTGCACACTTGCTAACCTAATTCACGGGGTTACTGTTCCCCAAATTGTTAGGGCCTCACACTTCTCGGGCCTTGTTGACTCCAGAGTCAGTGGACATCCACCCAGATCAACTGTTGCAAGACAAAGAGGAAGGATCTCCCTCTGCAAAACACTAGGTTACAGTGATGCAGACTATGATCATCAACCTGAGGGCCAATGAACTGGGGTTGTAAATAAGCACAAGTGGTTACATGGGTTTTGACCCAGTAACAAGGAAATGAGACAGTAGTAGGGGAATTAAGCCATATGGGAAATTAAACCTATGGGTCCCTACATACACTAAGAATGTCCTTTCTGATCCCTGATATACCTGCACAGACCCAAGAGTTCTTGGGGTATGGCATAAGCAGAAAACCAATAGCACAGTTACATGAAATGGTCCTCAGCATTTGCTGCATACAGTTAAAATGTACCTATCACATTGAATATAGCTACCTACATTAACTCACTAAATCTGCTTAACAGGTCAGCACCATGTTTTCTATACGAATGGGTATTGTAGCTGTAACAAAAGCCATTCAATGTGTTTAATGCAAGAAATGTTTGTGTCTAGAAGCAATTGAGAAACTACAATGTGTTAAGAGTCTATTTGCATGAGCCATAGATTGCATCAAACCTTATGGTAAATAACAGGAATAGCATGGCTTTAAGCAGAAGAGAAAGCTTAATTTCAGAGTAAATGCTACAGAACAGCTTTGTCTACTGCTGCCTAATAATTATAGCTTTTTTATTTTTATACCACTGTAAATCTGAACATAAAACAGCCACAGAAACTTATCACTGTCAGAGCTGTTAAAGGAAATATTTATATAAATATGTGCATGGTGTTGTGCACGCATTGTAGACCAGAAGACTGATCCCAGCCTTAATTGAATTAGAAGTGAAAATTTGCCTTCTAAGGTTTCAGGCCACTGCAATATCCAACACACTCTTAAGAAAAAGAAATGGGAGGTTAGATATTGGAAATCATATGAAACTGATCTTGTGAAAAGATTGAGGGTTCTTGATGATGATTTTGATGAATGTGTTTCATTTATTTGTCATATGTTTTTATCTCCTCTTCTGCTCCTTTGTCAAATAAAATTCAGGCACCACATCTCTTTTGTCTTTTTTATATCCTTAACATTTCAAAGAGCTGAAGTATGGTACAAATAACTGGAAACCTTCTACTGTAGGTCTTTTCATGTGACAAAATTGCACAATGCAGTGCCATGTTCAGCTAACTTTGTCTTGACTTTTTTAATTTTAAAGAACATATAAATGTTGAGTCCATCAAAATACAAAGCTTTTCTGTGTTATGCATCATACTGCTATAATGTATGTTTAGGGATACATTCAGCTATGTCATCTCAAATTTTGATGCTATCCTAATTGCTATCCTAAACAAACAGAAATAGTTTCTAGAGCTGTTTACTCAGGTATAGTAAAGCATTCTACAGAATTAATTTAGCATTCTAGTTTGCACTAGTGTGGTTATTTTATTGGCAATCAACTGCCTCAGTAGCTTCCCTTCTCCTTTAAATGTCAGTGATATTTGCTTAGATTTAGACTTCCATTCTCGTATAGCATGTTCAAATGTATCATGGCCTCATTAAGATACTATTTATAACTCAGCTACAAGCCAATGAATGATACATGAAAAAATAATATTGTTTAACCATTTACAACTAGACTTACTAAGCAAAAGCATAAAACAGAAGTGAAAAAGGAATGCAGTAACTTGATTTTCAATATAAACCTGTAGCTCTGCTGTTAATTAATTATTTGGTGAATGTATACAAAATAAAGTAGATATACTTCAAGTATTAAATATCAGAGGCTTCATGTTTTCTGACCTACCTTTCTATGGTTTTCAATCTAAGTGAATGTTCTCAATAAATGCAGCTCCAAAGAAGTGCACAGTGTATGTGTATGTGTTGATGAAATACAATGTCATGCTCTGTTGACTGCATGCATCTGAATATGAGGAGACCAATAGAAGGAAAATACAACTTGTTCTCAATTTCACCCCAGACTGGTCAGTGCATATGACAATGCTTCAGACAAGCATTTGTAAACAATTGATCCAAAGCAAAATAGAAATGATCACCAACTTTTAGAAGATATGTCTTTAGGTTGTGTATTGCAGCTGATAAGAGCACAGTTTTAGAAATATGTATTGTTTTCCTTTTAAGAAGTCAGCAATGTTTTTTTTTTGGTGAATGACATGAAATAACAATTGCACACACACACACATCAAAGTCAATGTGTCTTCACTTGTCTCCAAACGATTTGTTGAGGTGCTTGGTCAGTTAAGTATGCAGGTGTTTGGTAAGGACCATTTGCTTACAACCATATGCTTACTTAACCGACATAACCATGCACCAGGGGACATTGTGTCTTAACCCTTTCCTGTCTGGATGAAAGCTCTTTTGGACAGTCTCTATTTATTCATTATCATAATTATTAGCTATATATATATATATATATATATATATATATATATATATATATATATATATATATATATATATATATATATATATAATTAACAAAAATAATTTGTTTTGAAGATTGAACATTTTAGCAGTGTTTCTGTGCATCACAGCTGCCAACAATTCTTTTTTAAAATTAGTAATTTTAATGAGTCATTTTAAGATGCAAATATATTATTATTATTATTATTAATACTACTACTATGTTAATAATCATAATAATTTGTTTTTAAGATGGAACATGTTAGCAGAGTCATTTTAAAATGTAAGGATTTTTTTTTATCTGACTATGAATTGATAATGCGGCTTCTGCATTTTTAGTTAAATATAATTGTCCTGTGCAATAAGAAAATCTACTGTATTTGTTTATGGAATTCTGTTATCTTTGATCAAACTGTTTGTGTACAGAAATTGGTGGGGCTAATTAACTTGGGGTATAACTTCAACAAAATAGATAATTAAAAATACTAAATGAGACTGTCTGGTGGTGACCAAATGCAGTAAATGAATGGGCTCATCAAATTTTCCAGAAATATCTAAACCAAAAAAAAGAACCTTTTTTTTTTTTTTCTTTTTTGCACTTTTGAATAATTAACTGTTGAGATATCCTTACATTCAATTCCTGAATTGAGAATGAGTTGGTTCTGTTTTTAAATCGTTACCCTCATCAAGCTAGCAAACACTTTAGTAGTGGATAATAAAATTCCAGGCACCACTGAGGTTTGATATTTTTTTAAATATCAAACCTTTAGTTTTTATGTAGGAACTATTTGATTAAGGTTTATAATGATTTCACTCATTTACCTGTGAAATCAGTCTAAAAACTCCAGAGACAAAACTAAGGGGGTTATTTAGAGTTTTAGAGGTTGAGTTTAGAGGTTTGTAAGGTTTTTTTTATACCTCGAATGAACTCACAACTCAAATGTTTTATGATTTAATAGAAAACTCGAATGAAAAAACTCAAATCGGTGAATTCACGTCGAAGAACCCAAAAACTTGAGTTTTCGGTGTAAAATACTCAAATTGCTTGTATTAATCAAGTTTTCGAGTGAAACCCACCAAAAAAAACCTGAACATTATGAAGGCTTACAAACATCTTCAAATGGTTGAAAGGATCTCTGTCATTGACTTCTACATGACCTTGACAGGTTTTAGCTGAAGTATTTTCAGATTTGAACTACTATATTTCCAGGTTCAGGTTTAATAAATCTCAAAAAATTCAAGGTTTGTTTTAACCCAAAAATTAGAGTTTTGACTGAAAAATAACCTCTAAAACTCGATTTTTTTGCATGTAAAAATCAACTCGAAAATGTGTTAAGAATCATTAGAATTAATGCAGTCGCACAGCAATGCTCCTAATTAAGCAGGGGAACCCTGGAGCTACTGCCCCCTTCAGAGACAACTGCTTTAATTTCAGTGCATCAGCTGCATTTGCAGCAGTCACAAATTGGCAACCATGATCAGACTGAATCATGGGGGAAATGTTGTATTGTGGGTAAAAAACCCAAATGTTGTGTCCAAAATTGCACTTTGCACACTGCTCTTGTGGGTTGTAAATGACCCCTTATGTATAAATATTTTGCAAAAGTCATGAGACATTACATAGATCCTGTTGTTTGCATATATTATAAAAAGAATGAAGTTACAGTAAACACATTAAAGAAAATACACAATACACTATGCTGGAAGCAGATATAAAATACTTACTCTCAGTGAACCTTATATTAGTGCACATTCTGGCTCTTTAGCAGTGCTACCTCCCATGCTCAGGGATCATCCAGCTTTCCACTCTTTCATTCGCTAATTTGTACTGCTTCCTGTAAACAATTGGCTGCCTTCCTCAAAAAAAAATAGCCAACATTTGACATTTAAATCACTTCATATTGTTAATAGTAAGTTTAACAAACTAGTACTGCTGTTGATAACAAAATTTGCATCTCTCGGCAGCTTTAGCAGTGTCTGCTAAGGCTAATAAAGTACTCTTTGTATAAAAACCATTGACCCATGGGATGTATGCATAGTATTGCATATTTAGAGATTTTTGGTTGATGTTCATATTAAGCATACAGTGCAGATTTGAACCTCTCTGCTTGGCAAGGATATTAACAAGATGGAAAGAGTTCAGAGATGAGCAACTAAACCAATTGAAAATATCAAACTATGAGAAAAGATGAGTTTGTTTTTACTGGAGAAGAGTTGCTTCAAATGGAACAATTTCAACTGATGAAATGCTAATGCTTCTTCACTGTTAGGTGGGTGAGGTTGTGGAATGTGACTGCAGATTCTCTGAATGCCTATGAGAGAGGTTTGGATGTATGTCATTTTGCAAAATATTCTGGTCTATAGTAATCTCCAGGGCTACCGTTTTGCTGGTTTATATTTGCATGAAGTTTGTAAGTGTGTATATTTTTGTATGTGTCTAACGTATGGGATACGTTATTCTGAAACCCTTTATCCAGAAAGCTCCAAATTACGGGTAGGCCACTCCCCATAGATTCCATTAAATCCACCCGCATAGACTCCATGTAAAGGCAAAAATAAAATCCCATTTTTACTTTACTAAAAAAGAAACATCCCAAATATACTTAAATTTAAAAAATCTGTACCATTTTTATGAAAACTCCAAATATACTGTATGCAGTGAAATTCCCACTTGACTTGACTTGCTGTGACTGCTGCAGATACAAATCTCGACACAGTCGGATACAAATCTCTACACAGTCGCCGGCTGCTCTTCAGGGAAGCAAATAGAGCTGCCCAAGTTTTGCACAGCTGGGAAGGTAGATGTGGCGGTTTAAAGTATCCTATCTGTACCATTCAGGGCAAGTAATTAAAACGAAGGGGGAATTTTACTACATCAGGATTCTTATAAAAATGGTACAAAGTTTTAAATTGAAGTATATTGAAGATAGGATGGATTTTATTTATTTTGCCTTTCCATCACCTTTAATCAAATCATTTTTTTAAAAGATGATTTCCTTTTTCTCTGGAATAATAAAACAGTACCTTCTACTTGATCCTAACATAAATATAAAGGTTTTTTTTTTTCTAAAGTCTGAATTTATCTCATAATTTAAATAAAAAAAGTTCAACCAAACTCCCATACCCAATTTTGCCTTATTTATTAATAAAATAACTCGAAAAATCGGATCAGTAAAAACTCTGATAAAATCTTATGAAAAAACAAATCCTGCACTTTTTTGCCCAAAAACCTAATTTATCGGATGATCTGGCTGAACCCAGTGTAGACCACTATATCTTCCAGTAGGGACATCTCCCATTGATTTATACATGACCATGACAGGTCTGAGATGGCGGATTTCAGAATTGGGATTTTTTCAGCATCAGGGTATAATAAATCTCAAAAGATTTTAGTTTTTTCTCGCAAAAAATTTCAGTTTTTTGCCCCAAAAAGCCCAACCTGAAAAATGTAAGGTTTAGTAATTAACCCCATAAATTATGAAGACCTTGGGGCAGATATACTAAGCTCGAGTGAAAAAAAAAATCGAATTTCGAAGTTTTTTTTGGGTACTTCGACCATCGAATGGGTCAAATTCGATCGAAACGAATGGTTCGAACGATTCAAAGTAAAAATCCTTCAAATATTCGATAGTCGAAGTACTGTCTCTTTAAAAAATACTTCGACTACAACATAAATACCTTGAGAAATTTCTATAAAAGAACTGAAATCACAGCATTTGGATGATGTAATAAGCATAGTTCCATGCAGCAATATGCTTCAGAATCAACATGACTCATCTTACACAGCAACATATCTGCAGGCAAATGTCTGTGGAAAAGTTTCTTATTTTATGTTGTATTAATAAATTATGCATGACTCCAGTTTTTGTTTTGTAACAGACATTAAAAAAAGAATATGCTGAAAATTAGAGTACACTGCATAATTACTTCTGCATATTCTGTTAAATATTGCTTGCATATTATACAGTTATGTAAAGTATAGTCTATAGGGCACGGAGAGCATCAGCATTTCAGGACCAGGACTGTGTTGCTATAAAACATTGATGCCTAGCAATGCAAAAAAAAGTTGAACAAATGAATATAGCTTATACTGCTTAACATATTTTCAGGGGCTAATATATACACGTGTCCAGCATGAGCCAAATGAATAAGGCCTGTAATGATTTTTTATCTGACTATTCTGTTAATTAAGAAATAAAAAAATACATATTGCCTATTGCTTTTGTTTATAGTGGATGATTATTTTGTTTAAAATGTTCGGCACCTCCCAGTGATATTGTTGGTACTCTCACTTGCTACTTTGACAAGGCTTTTAATATACAGAAACAGGTAAAGGAAAGTTCACTCTATTTGCAGTATGTTTTCTTCTACTTTAGGCGACTATTACCTATTTCACCCTTTGTAAATATAAGGATTACATATTTTCTGCTTGGCATTTAATATAGATTTTTTGTTGCATTTTCAGCTTTAAAAAAAGGTCGTTTCTGGATTACACCTGATCCCTATCACAAAGATGACAATATTCAGATTGGCCGTGAGGTGAAGATTTCCTGCCAAGTGGAAGCCGTTCCATCTGAAGAACTGACATTTAGCTGGTTTAAAAATGGCAGACCATTGCGGAGTTCTGAAAGAATGGTGATTACACAAACTGACCCTGATGTCTCACCTGGTACCACTAATCTTGATATTATCGACTTAAAATTCACAGACTTTGGGACATACACGTGTGTGGCATCTCTAAAGGGAGGAGGAATTTCTGACATCAGTATTGATGTTAATATATCCAGCAGTACAGGTAAGATTTTATTTTTTTTAGTCAAGTTGTCAGTGGAACTACTTGTAAGACAAACATGGACATTTCCAGTGAAGATCAAAATATAAAAGTCTATGATAACATTTATTTTGATTTTCTCTAAAATCAACTGGTTCTGCAAACTATCACTTTAGTATTATTTTGGTTAAAAGAGGCACAGCATCTTGTAAACCATAACTTGATTTTCATGAAATATTGTATTGCTTGAAGGAGATTTTTCCATTTTTTGAAGTTGTGAAACTGAGATCAATCAGTAACATCAAAGCAAAGAGACACAAACTCCTCCAGGATAGATGCGTTCTTCTCACAGCTACAAAATGTTATTTTTTAATCTTTGTCATTAACTCTGTTAATGTGTATAGGAATATACAATAGACATTAATGATCCTTTTTTGTACTATATATCAAAGTACAATCCACAATAAATCCAGAGGATTGTTTGTTAAATACTATATACTCAAGAGGTGCTTTAATAGCAGTGTTCTTATCAAGTACAATTTACTTTAAAATAAGGGGCAGATTTATCAAGGGTCTAATTTGAAGTAATGGAAGTTGTTTGAACTCCCATAACTACGAAATTCAAATTAATAAAGACCAATCAATATTTATCAAAAAATCTGAGTTTTTTTTTTGTTTCGGGTGAATCGTACAAATGAAAGTAACAGCTCATTTCCAAAAAAACCCTTTGATTTTTCAAAGTTCACCAATGGACTCTTAGAATGGGTTCTAGGAGGTTCCCCATAGGCTAAAACAGCAATTTGGCAGGTTTTGGATAGCGAATGGTCGAAGTCACATTTTTAAAGAGACAGTACATGATAAATTTCGATATTCAATTTTTTTTCAAATTCAAATTGAATTTGGACTACTCCCTAGTCAAAGTACACAAAAATTAGCTCGAAATTCAAAATTTTTAATACAAATTTTCCCTTCGACCTTAATAAATCTGTCCCTAAATTTAGGAATGGCAGCTAATAGCAAAACCGTTCTGTGAAGCAACTATTCAATTTATCAGACATTTCAGACATTTTCTAGAATGTTATGAAGAAATTACCAACAGCACACTAGTGTAGTGAAGGTTAATTTAACCCCAAGACATACAGAAAAAAGGCACCCTTAATTTAGCCTTAGTATAGGGCCCAGGTGGCCAAAAACATTGCCATTTTGTTACATACGTTTACATTTTGTGTATTTATCTCCTTTACTCCTTTTGAATTAGCCACAGGCATGACAGTGTAGTAAATGTCAGGAGCCATTCAATAATCCTCGCTGTAAAACAACACAGGGTCTTCTGTTATTTTCCAAAAAGGAAATGGAAGTATTACAAAAGGAATCCAACATGCAACCATAAAAGGTGGCATTAACTCTTTAGAAGTTAATGAAAGGGGTTTTTTTTCACAAAAACTTCACAGATTTAGACAACACTGCACATTATTTTGATTTAAAATAGTAATCCTTTAATAACTAAATTAACCACTCATGGTAGTGACTAGCTGATTGGCCAAATTACGAAGCAGGTTGACTATACATGGAATGACGCTCATGCTATATGAATTATGTGTGTGATGATATTAATTTGTCCTACAATACACTGAAATGTTTAGAAATTATCCCTAGGCCTTAACATGTAGCATCTTTTTGGCTTGCAGGTTAATCACTGAGACATGGTTATACTATACTAAACACATTATTTGGTTTAGTGTTTATAAAGTCAGCTTGATTAATTACAGTATAAATGTTGCAATGCATACAGTATGTTCACTGTGCTTCTTATAGCTAACACATAGATTTACTAGCATACAACTTCTTGTTATTAGCTTTTTTTTTAGGATTTGTATGAGATGCAAACTTTTTTTTTGAATACTTGTTGCTTAATATATATGTGTGTGTATGTGCTTATAATTAGATATCAGGTCTCAACAAGTCAGCAATAATTGTCAGAATGATTTTCTGCTATTAATGTCACTATAACTATGTACAGTATTACTGGGGACATACTGATCTCCATGACATCAGCCTAAATTATATGCTTATACTGTATGTATTTAAATAATTATATAACTATATGGCATCTTGTGGTTATAATATACAGTCAGCCACACACAGGTTCCATTTCACTGGGGACTTATATTATATTTCATATTAAGTTAATACTATATTTAGGGGCAAATAAATCATAGATCGAGTTGTGTTTTCAGGATTAAAAAAAATTAAGATTTTTTGAAATGTATTATCCCCGAAACTGCAAATAGCTGGAATCTGAAAATACACGACCTGTCGAGGTCATGTCAAAGTCAATGGCAGAGGTCCCTTGAACCCTTTAAAGATGTTTGTAGCATTTATGACGTTCAAGCTTTTTGCGGTGGTTTTTGCTTGAAAAACTCAATTTGAGCAATTCAAAGGGTTTTTTTGCTGATGAGTCAAACAATTAGAGTATTTTAATTTTTACCCCCGATTGCACTGATTCGAGTTTTTTACATTACATTTTTTTCATAAATAAGCAAACATTCAAGTTGTGAGTTTATTTTTTTTTTTAAAACTTGTTTTTATTAAAGATTCATACATAAGGTATACATTCAGAACTAGTTGTGAGTTTATTTGATGTGTAAATATCCTCACCAACTCGACCTTTAATAAATAACTCTCTCACTCTTGTTTTGAATTGAAAATTTCTTTTACTGGCATGCACATTCAGTCTCTAACTATCCTTCATGTGTAAACACTCCTAACCAACCTTTAAAAAGAGCATTTATGAGCAGTGTTGTTACTTATAGGCAAATGCTGCTGTGTAAATTTGTCCCATTTTGCTTCCAGCAAAATCCACAAAACGGGCAAAAAATTCATGCAACAACGGCAACATTTGATGCACATTAAATTTTTGCGTCGGAACTGTCGCCGGCGTCAAAAAAAATTACACCGGAGAATTTTTGCAGACGAAAGCGTAAATTCACCATGAATTCGTGCTTGGCAAATAAATTCGCCCATCACTACTATTCATCCTTTGCCAAAACTTAAATATTCTTAAGAAGATCTACACATTCTAAGATTTCAATATTTTGCAGTTATTGCTTTGGCACATGCAAATGTCGATTGCAACAAAAATTTTGAAAACATTTTGAAGCAAAAGCATCAATGTCAGAGACAAATATCTATCATTTTTGGCAATTTATAATAAAAAAAAGTTAATTCTGTGCTTTAACATCAGTCCTGTACTTGTGTACTTGTGATGTTCCAACTCTGCAGTAGTATGGGAAAAGAGACAAATAAACCTATTATTGTAAAAGAAATTGATTCTGTACCCATCACTAAAAGCCCATTTTATCTCAAGGCAATTTATTCACATGAAAGAAAGATAAATAACAGATTTCTGTAAAAAAATAATAATCTGTCTTGATAGTTATTTTATTCCCTTTTGGAGTGATGTCTTTGCAATCTGTCACTGAGAGTCATTTTTTGAAAAGCCACTTTCTTTTAAAGAATAGCAAAATGTTTATGTCATAAATGTAATAAAAACTTGTTACATTTGGGCCACTGATATTTGTAAAAATGTATATTCCTGCCTAAAATATATATATACCCAAAGTAATATGTGCTCTAAAAAATGACTGATAAAAAGTTACCGTTTCTAAAAAAAAAAAAAAATTTTTTGTGTAAAATGTATTATTTGAAGTTATTTTTGGCTTTGCCTTTCTGTAGCCTACAGTTAATTTAGTATAGGTATGTGTATAAATATTTTTACAAATGTAAGTGAATCAATAGGTATGCAGCTGAATGTGTATATATATATATGCTGGGAGTCATTTGGAAGGGTTGATCTTGATGTCTGTTGTCCATTAGTGATGAGCTAAGAAAAAATGCCTCTAGACTTCAATGTATCATAAAAAAAAGAAGTTGTATGACTTGGGAAATGTTTCAGCGACACAACGCCCATTGACTCGTTTCACAAATTTACGCTGTTTTGCAAATTTTAAGAGAGACAAATGGGACAGATTTGCCCATTGCTATTGTCTGTTTTCAATCCAAACTAACTATGTAACTTGAAATGAGTCAGTATTTAGCAAAACGAGAAAGGAAGCTGTCAGGCTTCATATATAAATATGATTATCTGTATAAATATATGTAAATATATATAACAGATTCCATACCATCCATTATAATCCTAGTAAAATTTAAGCAGCAGTATTTTAACCTTTCTTTGTATGGTGCTCTTACAATGTTGGTTGCTTCAGCCTTGCTTGCAGCAGAGATTTTGCAGGACAGTTTCCCTGGATAATACTTCTGTAGTTTAAGATCTGATGGGACTTATTTGTGATTCCCATGACACTTCACAGAGATGGGTGACATAGCACTTGCCTTTCAAACATGTGAAACATGAATCAAGGACATTCAACATTTAAAAAAACATCCTATAGAGAATTTGACCAGTCACACTATGTTTTATGTTCCATAAGTAATCCGGTTTGTCATACCCATATAGCCAACTTGAGAAATGGAGTGCTTATTATACTGTCCTATACTATACTGTGAATGAAAAAACAACAACAAGGGAGTTATTTATCAAAGTCTGAATTTATCTCAATATTTTCTGAAAAAAAAACAAATCCGCACGGGTTTTTTGAGCTTATTTATTAATACACTTTCCCGAAAATTTTGTTTGTGGGAAAAAAATCTGATTTCAAATTATATTAAGCTTGTTTGATGGTAAATAAAAACTTTTTGAGCTTTTTTATCAAAATGCAGGAATAAAAGAGACTTCTTATAGCTGTCATAAATGTAATTAAAGATTAATTGTAATCAGTTAAACAGTTCAGACTCACCCCTACTTCCTTTGTTTGGTATCACAGATGGACTGCAGAGAATTCGACTTGCCTGCATTTTGTGCAGAGCTCCTCAAACTGCAGTTATCCAAGACAAAAAAGAAGTACCTCTTGAAGTAAATTAAAACCACTGCCTATTAGTACATTAAAAAGCACAGGTGGCTGCTGTGAAATGGCCATCTATGTCTAATAAAAGACACTAAGGGGTAGATTTATCAAGGGTCGAATTGAAAATGTACGATTTTTAGTAAATGTCAATGTTTTTTTTTTTTTAGAATTTTGAGTTTATGGGATTTTATTCTTTAGTTCTCATAGACTCCCGTAAACTCTAAATTCAACCCTTGATAAATATGCCCCTAAATTTGCCCATGAGCAGTAACCAATAGCAACCAATCAGCATGTAGAATTTACCAGTCACCTGTTTAAAAGCAAATGTCTTATTTGTTGCTATGGGTACTTTTCCTGGGCAAACTTAGGGCCTTTTATTACATATGTGGGATAATGTTCTATTTTCACATAATCGTTTTAGCTTGAACAGATTAATTGCTATAACTGAGATATATGTAAAAAAAAAATATAGACCAAGCTAAATGCAATATAAACCCACCTATAAATGTAAACTATTACCAGTTTATCTTGCCTACTTTCTCACCATGTATTCTCAGAGTAATTTTTGCTTTGGATTTTCTTTTAATTTTCTCGTCTTCTACATCTATTGTTGTACTAGGCTCCCATGTGGATGTGTTCTAATTAATCAGTTCAGTTATTGTTCAAGAACCACTGGTGCCCAATTATTGTGCATTGTATAGAGTTACACAACAGCCTGCCTCCACACCGTTGCAAGGGCTACCCCCACTTCCATACTTATGAGTATTTATAGTGATTTTTTTTAAATTCTATTGATGCTCTACAAGTACTTTGAATGTTGCAAGTGTAAACACACAATTCTTAATACATTCTGCAATACAAGGATGTTATTAAGTTAGTTTGCTCCTTTTCTTTTTCTTTTATTTACTTTGTGTGAGGCATATTTTTGTGCAATAGATCATTTTTATTTCATGTGTGCTGAGAGTTTATCCATCATGAGATCTAAAATGTGCAGTACCCAGGGAGTTGCTGTGCCTTCACATTTGATGTATGATTCATGTGCACTCTGGTACCATTGCAGTCAGTATTTACTCTTACTAATTTTCAAGTAAGGCAAAACAAGTGATACTGAAGTTAAGGAAGAAGAATGGAAAACAATTCAGTCCTAATTATTACAAAAAATTGTACTTCACATTAAAAAAAAGTATTGAAATGTAATAAAACATCTGCACGTGTGTTTCCTGATATAATATACTTTTCAAAGAGCACGCATCACAGGAATATGCATTATACTGTATACAGGTATGGGACCTGTTATCCAGAATGCTCGGGACCTGGGGTTTTCCGGATAATGGATCTTTCCGTAATGTGGGTCTTCATGCCTTATTTCTACTAGAAATTCATTTAAACATTAAATAAACCCAATAGGCTGGTTTTGCTTACATAAGGATTAATTATATCTTAGTTGGTATCAAGTACAAGCTACTGTTTTATTATTACAGAGAAAAAGGAAATCATTTTTAAAAAAATTTATTATTTGGATAAAATGGAGTCTATGAGAGCCATTCTGTAATTTGGAGCTTTCTGGATATTGGGTTCCGGATAAGGGATCATATATATATATATATATATATATATATATATATATATATATATATATATAAAACAAGGGAAAGTTGTGCTCACCACTAATTTTTAAAACCATTAGGCGGGGTGCAATGAGGCTGTGACCACAAAATACAAATAGTCAAATACAAGAGTCCTCTGCACTCAACCCATTATCAATATATTTAAGACAGCGACATTTTGTGCATACTGCTACTGAAAAATGCCTTACCCTTTAAACAAAACAGGGATTGTTTGTCCATATATTGCAATATATTTAAGCTGGCCAACTACGTCAAAGTCATCCCATATCTGGGCAGTCCTACGCTCAATTTTCATCTGATTCATTAAGAATTCTATTGCTTCATTATACATGTTACAAAGGGACTAAGTTTTACCTGCAACTTACTTGCTGCTTTCAAAGTAAAACTCCCAAACTTGGCTGCCCTTTTTATTAGACACCAGTGGGATCACCTGACTATAGCTGGGAAGGGTGGGAGCTACAACATGGAGCTGGTCACTGCTCCTGTAGAACTATAACAAACAAGGGAAAGTTGTGCTCACCACTAATTTTTAAAACCATTAGGCGGGGGTGCAATGAGGCTGTGACCACAAAATACATATAGTCAAACACAAGAGTCCTCTGCACTCAACCCATTATCAATATATTTAAGACAGAGACAGAGACATTTTGTGCATACTGCTACTGAAATATATATATATATATATGTATGTATATATATACATGGGAGGGATAGATCATTTAATCATCTGTCCTATGTGATGGCACTTAATCTGTCAAACAGATGAAGGAGCCCTTTGATATGTTTTGTCATATGTGAGTCACATCTGGTAATAAATGAGTATTGTAAATGACTCAAAATTGATCACATTTTAAGAAGGTGGTCATTTTGCAATGTCATCCATTATCATTTGTTGAACTTTTAAAAAGTAAAATGAATGATTGGAAAAATATACCAGAAAAGGATGAGAAGACAATGATTCAATCAGACTTGATAAAACATATGGTAAAGGTTAAAGCAGTGAAGCAAAAGAAACAGGATTTTGCATTTGTGAAATATAAAAATAATCTTTATTTCACAATTGCTAAAATGAGACAAAAATAACCGTGTATACATATAATTCTGTTTATAGAGTTCATTATGTTAAGATTATACACTGCTAATTAAAGTACCAAATTGTTCTGTTGCATCATTTATAATGGATGTAAAAATTATACCAAGGTGATGTGTCTCAGTAGGAACCTATAATCAATTTTCACCCACAAGTGATAGTAATGCTCACTTGAACTAAGGTTATCAGTAAATCATATCCTTTTCTTCAACCATAATAAGTAGTACAATAAGTAGTGGCTGGCATAAATCACTATGCTATACTTAAGACAAACATACAGTGTTAAACCCAGGGCTTTATTTTTTATGTTGACATCAGTCCATCTTTGCAATAATATCTTTCATTAAAGGAAAACTATACCCCCCAAACAATGTAGGTCTCTATTCAAAAATACTGAGTAAAACAGCTCATGTGTAAAACCCTGCTTCATGTAAATGAACCATTATCATAATAATATACTTTTATAGTAGTATGTGCCATTGGGCAATCATAATTAGAAAATTGCCATTTTAAAAAATAAGGGCCGCCCCCTGAGATCGTAAGATTCACTGTGCACACATACAAACCACATGTAAGGTCACATGAGCCAATTAACAGACAGAGTTCTGCCTTTTGCTTCCTCACTTCTTCCTGTTACAGTTAGTGTTGTAGTATTTCTGGTCAGGTGATCTCTGAGGCAGCACAGATACAGTCACGAAATGGTGGTTCAAGGCAAGAGATGTAAAAGGGCAATATTCATGTAAATATATATTCCAGTTTGGTAAGATTCTTTAATATGTCATTCAATTTGATATAAACTATCTGTTGCTTAAGTATTCATTTTGGGGGTATAGTTTTCCTTTAACTGCTGATGCAAATGTAAAGGTGACACTCGAATGAGCAAATGTTATTTCTCTGTCGCTCTGTTACAGTGCAACACTACTTATAAAGAAGTTATGCATTTTTGATACACTTTCCCCAACAGGCATTTTATGCACATTTTGCATGCTCTATTTGGCTGTTATTCTATTAAAGGATCAGTAGTCACAGAATGAAAACAGGGCTCTAAAATAAAGCACATCAAATTTCAATCTGAAATATGTTTCATATGAATTTTGTGCAGTTCAGTGGTTGCCATTGCCAATTTGTAAAACATTCTCATTGCAAAACAAATTTCTACATCTACACATTAGGTGACATTTTGAATTGTCTTTTGTTTACAATAAATGAATAAAAGCTGTAACAAATAAATACAGGTATGGGACCTGCTATACAAATAATTAATTAGGATCTCCATACTTTGGGGTCGATTCACTAAAGGTTTATATTCCTTAAGGCACAGTTTTGTGCGTTATTTAAGAAACGATTCATCAAAGTATTCTCACATGCGCTAATAGATATATCGCAAGTGTTAATTCTACATTTCTGCACAGCAGTATTCTAATTGCGTTGCGATACTTATAGAATAGAATTAATCCTTACGCATTATTCACTAACATCTTTTAAGCAATAAAAGCATAAAATAGTGTGAAAATTTCTGTGAAATTTAACACCTCCTAGGAGTAGGCGTTACATCAGACAGTTACATCAGATGGATTAATTGAGGAAGACATAGTGAGGAGTTGTAGGGCAGCAATAGACCTTTATAAGGAACTGGAGCCTTACCTACAGCCACTAACATATTTTCATGATACCTTGGGCAGGTCCAGAATGCACTGCGTTCTGTGTCATGGAATTATATTGTTTCCCAGGGAAAGGAATGACTAGAATACTGTAAAAAGAGACTTCTACTCTGCCAGTAGTATCCCAAATGTCTTAGGTGCTATAGATTGCACTAATAATGTGTGAAAATATCAAATGCCTTAAAAAATATTGCACAAAATAACACACTAAATAACGCATGCTATAAAATACCACAAAAAATAACACACAAATAACGCATGCTGTAAGATACCGCACATAATTCAGCTAAAATGAACGTAAAAATATCACTTCTTCAGTTAGACAAGTAAACTTATAGTGAATCAATCGTTAATTCTGAATATAAGAAGTGATAACATTTTTACGCCATGCTATAAATAACACTCACTTTATCGACCTTTAGTGAATCTGCTCCTTTGTCTACAAAAAAAAATGTAAACACTAAATAAACCCGATAGGATTGTTTTGCCTCCAATAAAGTTTAATTATATCTTAGTTCGTACAAGGTACTATTTTATTATTACAAAGAAAAAGGAAAAGTTTTAAATTCTTTTAATTATTTGATTAAAATGCAGTCTGTGTGAGATGAACTTCTGTAGTGCTAAAGGCACAATTAAGTTTAGAAATTGCAAGGAAACAAACGTCCACACACTATGACTTATAACATACAAACAATTTTACTAAACAAAATGTTGACCGACAAAAAAAATACACACCACAATACTAAGGGGCAGATTCACTAAGGGTCGAATTTCGAAGTAAAACATACTTCGAAATTCGACCCTCGAATTGAAATCCTTCGACTTCGAATATCGAAGTCGAAGGATTTAGCGCTAAACGTTCGTTCGAACGATTCGAAGGATTTTAATCCAACGATCGAAGGAAAATCCTTCGATCAAAAAAAGGTTAGCAAACCTATGGGGACCTTCCCCATAGGCTAACATTGACTTCGGTAGGTTTTACCTGCCGAAGTAGGGAGTCAAAGTTTTTTTTAAAGGGAAAGTACTTCGACTATCGAATGGTCGAATAGTCGAACGATTTTTCGTTCGATTCGTTCGATTTCGTTCGTATTCGAACGAATTTAACCAATTCGATGGTCGAAGTACCCAAAAAATACTTCGAAATTCGAAGTATTTTTCATTTGAATCCTTCACTCGAGCTTAGTGAATGGGCCCCTAAATGTACTTAAAAGAATAAAGTGAACGTGAATGAAACAGTTTTAACAGTTTTCTCGTCCGCGAGATGGGATATTTAAGGCTAGTGCCTGCTCTGACTTCTGGAGGTTCAGTTTGTAGCCTGAATGGTTGCCATATTGGGATAGAAGTTTATGAAGATTTGGTAGAGATACCATGGGATTGGTGATAGATAAAAGGATAAAAGATAAAAGGACATTGTCCGCAAACAGAGATATCCGAATTTCATTATTTCCCAATTTGGGTCCTGTGATGTCTTTATGCTCTCTGATGGCTTTAGCTAATGGCATATTGGAGAGGGGAAAGTGGGCAGCCCTGTTTGGTCCCATTTGAGATATTAATGTGCCTGCTAAAAGCTCCTGGGAGTTTGAGGGTAGCTGTAGGGGTGGAATATAGTGCTTTTATGGCTGTTATAAAAGGGCCTTCAAACCCCATTTGTTGCAGCAAGTTCAACATGAAGCGCCAATCTAAGCGGTCAAACACTTAGTGTCTAAACTGAGTATGACCACTGCAGTTTGAGTTTTATTTATCAGATCTATGGTATTAATGGCTTTTCAGTTGTTATCTCCAGCTTGTCTGCCATAGACGAATCCCACCTGATCAGGGTTGATGAGGCATTATAAAGGCTAACCTGTTGGCTAATATTTTTGTGAATAGCTTAAAGGAAAACTATACCCCCAAAACAATGTAGGTCTCTATAAAAAGATATTGCATAAAGCAGCTCATATGTAAAACCCTGCTTCATGTAAACTAACCATTTTAATAATAATATACTTTTCTAGTAGTATGTGCCATTGGGTAATCATAAATAGAAAATTGCCATTTTAAAAAATAAGGGCCGCCCAGTGGGATCGTACGATTCACTGTGCACACAAACATACCTAACAAACTATACATCTTAGGTCACACAAGCCAAGTAACAGAAAGAGATATGTCTTTTACTTCAACACTTCTTCCTGTTACATTTAGGGGCAGATTTATCAAAGGTCGAATTTCGAAGTTTAGAATTCTTCGAAATTCGACCATCGAATTGAAATCCCTCGACTTCGAATATCGAATGATCTAATAGAAATCGTTAGATCGAACGATTAAATAGTTTAAATCGAACTATTTTTAGTGATCGATCGAAGGATTTTCTATTCAACCAAAAAAAACTTGCTGTGGAAGGTCCCCATAGGCTAACATTGCACTTCGGTAGCTTTAATTTGGCGAAGTATGAAGTTGACGTTTTTTTTAAAGAGATAGTACTTTGATTATCGAATGGTCGAATAGTCATATGATTTTAATTTGAATCTAAGTCGAATGGTCGAATATAGCCTATTCGATGGTCGAAGTACCCAAAAATTTACTTTGAAATTCGAACTTTTTGACATTCTAACCATTCACTCGAGCATAGTAAATCTGCCCCTTAGAGTTGTAGTATTTCTGGTCAGGTGATCACTGAGGCAGCACACAGGAGGTTCAAGGTAAGAGATGTAAAAGGGCAATATTTACTTAAATATATATTACAGTTTGATAAGATTCTTTAATATGTCACGTAATATGATATAAACTATCATGCGCAGGCGTCCGTTTTTTTGGACGCCGTCGCATTTCGCCAGCGTCCAAAAAACAGACGCCAGCATCAAAAACAGACGCCGAGGTAAAAAACAAGACACCAGCATCGTTTCGCCTTTTTTTGCAGTTTTTTGCAAATTTCTCGGAAAATACCCAAATTTTTCAGCGAAACTCCCCAAATTCACCCATGACTATTTACTGTAAATAGACAGGGAGACCAAGAGTCTATAGTCCACTGTTTACAGAAAACAGAAACATCCTGAGGGTCTGTTGATTTATAAATGAAAGTCTGCAGGCTATTATGTGGCTATTGTTAAGTGTAAATATCAGGATTTTATTTTTGGGCCTTAACATGTGTAAAAGCCTACTTTTGCAGTATTTATTTAATTTCCATATTTATCAGTATTTATCATATTTTCCATCGTACTACCCCTTCCTGTAATTTAGAGCTTTCTGGATAGCAGGTTTCCAAATAACAGATTTCCTACCTGTATAGCCTTTAACGGGTTTGTAAACCTTGAAATAAAAAGTTGCCTAATGAAAGAGAATATAATTCTAAGCAACTTTCCTAAATACATTCATTACAAATCTAATTGCCATTAAAAGCAGCACATGTTCCTTGGTATTTTCTTTGCTGTTGGCTTTCAATATTGAAACAGTGCAACACAAGCCAGCTGATAAACAGACCTGTGAAAATGCATGCAAGGTATTGTGGGAAATGGAGTCTTGGTCTAAGCATAGATGGCCTCTGTTGCTTTCCATAGCAATTCCATTTGCAAATATTTAAGAAATAATTAAATATTTTTAATCATGTACATTTGACATTTGCTTATAGTTGTCACTTGGACAATGCAGACTGTATATTCAATTAACATTTTTAATTCTTACTTTATATCATGTTCTTTATCCTCTCTGTGGCTAATTCTGTGCCAGTATAAAAGAAATATAATGGCCTAATTACTAACTAACTAACTTTGTTTGCAAGTGTCCTGAAGTTTACTTAGTTTTATCTAAATAATATTTCCTCTGGGTTTTTCTCTAAAAACGCCAGCTGCTGTAGTATGAAGGCTTATAGCCTATAGCAACATTGTAGTACAATTTTCTCTAGCATTCTATAATAATATACGTAGCTAGACAGCACAATACATTCTTTTATGATGGCTTTTGGAACAGGATATATTTTTATGTGTTTAACTGGAAACTGCCTATAACCAGTAATATTTTCTAAGTATTAAGTAACAGTCACCTTAGTATTTAGAAAAAATAACAATGACTTTTTTGTTCTGAGATTTTACAATTATAACATGTCCCTACACCTCTTTTTACTATCTTATAAAGGATGTTATATATTACAGTGGCACAGTGGCCTTATATGTTTCCTTGACATAAATGATGACAGCTATCTTTGAAAAGATGTAGTAGTGGTATCCCTAGGAGTCTAGGACCTGATGCATACCCATGGCTAGAACAGTCTTTCACTGCAGCCCAAATCTGAGCACTGGAGGTCTTATAATTAGTAATTACTTCAGGTGCTCAGCGAGGTGGCAGGACTATATTTTAGGGTTTTTTTGGCTTTGAGAATATGGTGATTCAGGCAAGAATAATGATCCATCCCGTGACTTTTGGTCCTGGGAATTGTATTACTGCATCGCGTGGGACCAATTAGCAACCAAGCCTTCTCAAATGAGTAAGATAATACAATATAATAAAAAATTTGATGGGTTTCTAGAAATCTATTTATCTATAATCATAGGTTTAAAAAGTGGTTGACCAGCCTAATTTAGTAAAAAAAAAATCACATTGCCCTGTGGATAGCCTAAATCACTCATTAATTAATCCCTAGAATTTTTTTTTAAAACAATTGATCACACATATCGATACATTGTCTTATTAAAAAGTCCCTTAATCAAGAGTGTGGAGAAAAAAATGCAAAAACAATCATCATGAAATTAAGAGGCGCATTTATTAAACGTAGAATTTCAAAGTCATGTGAATTTTTTAACTCTATTAAATTCTAATATACTCGAAATTCGATTGGGGGTTATTTAATAAAAAAAAATCGAATATCTAAAACTCTCAGAGTGTGATAAATCTTGAAAATCTAATTTGAATTAAAATTTGAATCGAGTTTGGATAATTCAAAATTAGAATTTTCAATTTGACCCTTAATAAATCTGCCCCTATGCGAAGAACACCTTTATGAAACCATAGGAGAAAATCAAAACTGTATAAATCAAAGCTTAATGCAATAGTCAATGTTTTTATATAGAAAACAAAGAAACAATAAAGAATACAGTAATTTCAAGGTACCAATTTGGTGGCATTACGGTGTAATGCAGAAAAAGACAAGCACTTTGATACACCCAGCTAGACCCACGTGTTATTGTGTCGAGCAGTGTTGCTGAACTACACCTCTCATGTTACTAAAATTCAGGATACTGGTATCAAGAACAAGGAGAGCATTCTACATGCAGTATAACTGATTTTACTCATTATACTTTATTACAGACTAGCAGACAATTCAGGATAATGAATGCCTGTGGTTCTTAACCATAAAAACAGGTTTATTTAATAACTTAGGTAGTACTTACACAGTACATTGCTGTCATAGCCTTATATGGGTACCACAAACTTGGACTTTGACTCTAAGCTTTCTCCTTGGTCTGGACCTCTCCCGCTGGGAGCCACTAGGCCCCTGACACCGTTTTTAAGTTCACTTTTCAGAGCTACCCTTTAGTGGTCTTGATCCCCTCCAATGGATAACTCAGGGAGACACTTTTAAGCAGAGTCCCTTTCCACGCTGTGGTCCCCTCACTTTCAGGCTGAGTAACACTTGGGAGACATGCCTCCAATCTGTCAATCCTATGTTAGAGTTCAGTGCTGCTATTCCTAGCTGGCCTGTCTGTTAAAGTGTATTATTGCAGGTGCTACAGCCATCAATGCATAAAAAAACCTAATTCATGTGGCCCTTGTTCCCAGACATTCACTAAGGTCTTGGTTCCCTTTTATTTAATCAACAGTATTTATTTACTGAGGCCTTGTATCCCAGGCCCCCCAGCAGCATTCACCCTGGTCAGCAGGTGGAGGCCAAATGTTTTATCAAACATAGAACAGAAATGGTCATTACCCTCCTGGGCTAATAGGGAAATCTATCGCTCACAGAAACATAGGTTACAGGTAGCAGGATCTCCTTAGAGGATTCCCAAGGACCAGTAAGAATTAACCCTAAGGTCCCTATACAAATGTGAGATGTTGCCCAGAATAACTCGTTTTACAGATAAACATGCTGAGTCATGTTTAAATACAGGGCTTCATTGAGAAATGATACATTAAAAAAAAAATTATTTTCTACAGTAGAATAATGCTACTGGTAGAATGCATCTTTGTTTAATTAAATGCATACACACATTTATGATTAGCAAGATTTATATTAAGGGAGATGCTTAAAATATATGTTTCAGTGATGTTCAAGAAACTTGAATGTACAAGTCTGGAATTGAGTTTATATTTAATATGTTACTGTACATGTTAAACTGCTTCTTAAGATGATGAATTAGTTTCCTATTGATCACCAAGAAATGAATTAACTATCACAACATATCTCTGTATGATCTGAACTGAATGCATTTTGTTTAAGGTCAGTTTATCTGATTATGCCTCATGTTTTTGTGCATGAAACTCCTTATGTTGCAGCAGCACCTGCTGGGAGAGGGATGCTGGAACATTTGCTGCAGTTGATTGCCAAGATTATTGCATATTGTTAATTGAATATAGCATAAATTCCTCTGTTAAAAACCTTGCACTTTTATTCCAACTGACCTTGTGGGCAATGACTTTATTTACTGAAAATAGTAATAAAAATATAATTTTCTTTCCAGTACCATGTTTGACCATTTCTTATGTCTGTAATAACCCATTTGCTATTTCTTTAAAATGTTGCCTGCAAACTAATGGGAATGTAATAAAAGTTGGTAATGGAAAAACCATTCCCAATGTGAAACGTCATGCCCTTGCGCAAATAAATTTTGCTTTGTGCGGATTTAATATAGCTTTTGCGAACCCTGAAACCGTTTTTATTCTTTTTGGTGCAAATTGTTTTTGTAGGAGATACAATGGTACCTGTCCCTGCATTAGTTTGCAGATGTAAAATAAAAATGCCTATATTGCTTATGCTTGTAAACATTTTCACATGACAATGATCTACTGTATAAAGGATTTAACCATTTTAGTTCTGTAGAATTTACAGCATCAGCATAAGCTTACCCCAGTGCTGACACTGGTGATTCTATATTTTCAGCATTCACTTTGATCTAAATGTATGTATGTTACTAAATTACTGGTAACACACTGCAATAAGGTCAAAGAATGCAGCAATAAAAGGTTTAAATACCACTAAATTAAGGATAGATGCTTTTAAATGGTATATTGATATTACGATGTGTAAAGATGTACTGTACATGTTATACACCCTTTATCAACTATTTTAAATATACAGTAACTCAACTACTGGTTTAGAGGAACTATCCTAAAATGGTCTGCCTCCAAAGAAACATATCTAGTATATATGCTTTGATAAACAATCCTTTTGTTAAATAAACAAGCACTCTTACAGTACATGTTAAAGTGGGAAAGTGTGCTAGGCTCAGAAGTTTCAAGCGAGGACTGGGACTTACTTTGGAAAGTTCAGTAAGTAAAAGGAGAATATTTACAAAATTCTAATGCATTGGTATCTTACTCCTGTGAAATTACATAAGACATATCCTGAAGTTCTACAAGTATGCTGGAGGTGTTGGGAAACCCCTGGGGATGTAACATTATATTCGGGTATTGCCCTCACATTCAGCCCCTCTGGGATGAGATCCAAAACCTCTTATCATGTCTTATGCACAAAGAGATATTGATGGATATCCTCACTTTCTTGCTTGGTAGGCCCATTGTCGGACTTACCAAAGCGCAGCAAAAATTAACAAATCATGTTTTAACTATACCCGAATTTCCATTGTGGCAAAATGGAACACCAACCCTCCCCTCTCTAAGAGAAATCCATCCAAAAACGTAGCAACGAGAACGTTAAGTACAATAACAGAATTGCTCTTCTTATTAACACGGTCCAAAAATTTGGGCCCGTATAGTGACAACATTAGCAGACATTACAATAATGAGATCCTTGTGAGTAGAAAATCGTTTATTTTATGGTGATTTTTAACATTTATTAAAGCAATATTATACTATATTTTCCTTATATCTTCATTATACCACTTGGTGGATGACTGGAGAAAACTTATAAGGTGAAAAACGAACATTACTATACTGTATGCATCAAAAATCCAAGAAATCTTGTGAGTATATACCCGAAAGGGGGAATCTTGAAGAATATCACACTGGTAGATCTTCTGCAATATAGCTCTCCAGGCACCATTTTCAAACACTCTGTTGCTCTAGGGGCTTAATTGCTTATCTTAATTGAGACAATACTACTCTATGGGGCCGATTCACTAAGCTCGAGTGAAGGATTCGAATGAAAAATACTTCGAATTTCGAAGTATTTTTTTGGTACTTCGACCATCGAATTGGTTAAATTCGTTCGAATTCGAACGAAATCGAACGAATCGAACGAAAAATCGTTCGACTATTCGACCATTCGATAGTCGAAGTACTTGCCCTTTAAAAAAAACTTCGACCCCCTACTTCGGCAGGTAAAACCTACCGAAGTCAATGTTAGCCTATGGGGAAGGTCCCCATAGGTTTGCTAATCTTTTTTTGATCGAAGGATTTTCCTTCGATCGTTGAATTAAAATCGTTCGAATCGTTCGATTCGAACGATTCAATCGTTCGATCGAACGAAAAATCCTTCGATCGATCGATCGCAGGATTAGCGCTAAATCCTTCGACTTCGATATTCGAAGTCGAAGGATTTCAATTCGAGGGTCGAATTTCGAAGTATTTTTAACTTCGAAATTCGACCCTTAGTGAATCTGCCCCTAAGTGTTTCGCTTCCTTTTGCATTCTATTTCAGATTTCCTGTGTCGTTTTAACCTGGTGTGAACGGTGATATTCAAGGAAGCAGCCCCCCCCCTTTTTTTTTTTTTCGTCAATAGTGTATTGGCGCGGTATTGGTATAAATTAATTATACCTCTTTCTATCTAAAAATTTATTACAATAATGAGGTATAAGTCCAAACAGAACTCATGGCTACAACACTTAGGTTAATCTTTATGGTTATTATATAGGTATTATCTATCACTCTTGCCTTTACCTTCACTCCTTTGGTAAATATAACAACAAATGTGTATTTTAATCAGCAATCTTTCATCCAGACAACATTTGTAACAAGATAAACTTGATATACTGTGAGCAATGGAAGTTTACTGAACTGAAGGTACTATGTTTTATCATTTTGAACCGGTCAAACAACATTCCACTGGTACACTGCTTGAAATGTAAATTATGTATTTTTATTTGCAAAGTTTATTTCATAACAATAATAAAAGTATAAGTTACAAAAAAAAGATGTGCATGTTATATAATCTTTTCAATAAAAATTATTCTGCTTTCTATAATGATTCTTTTTCTTTGTTTCTTTCTTAAGTTCCTCCAAATCTTACTGTTCCCAAGGGAAAATCTCCAATGGTTGCCCGGGAAGGAGACACAATTGAACTACAGTGCCAGATTTCGGGCAAGCCCAAGCCAATTATTATGTGGTCCAGAGCAGACAAAGATGTTCCAATGCCAGATGGATCCATGCAGATGGAGAGTTATGATGGCATACTAAGGATTGTAAATGTTTCAAGAGAAATGACAGGAACCTACAGGTGTCAGACAAGTCAATACAATGGATTTAATGTCAAACCAAGAGATGCCTTGGTTCAGCTGATTGTACAATGTAAGTACACAGGGTAATGATCCTTATGTTTTATTGTATTTTTTTCATTTGCTTTTGCTCAACCTCTTTTATATTTTATAATTGTAAGGTGACATTTTTGCAAAATTGGCAAAGAACATAAAAGTCTAAGGGGCAGATTTATCAAGGGTCGAAGTGAAAATTTGAATTTTTAAATTTGAATTTTGAGGTAATTTTTGGGGCACATTTAATAAGGGTCGAAGTGAATTCAAAGTGAATTTTCGAATTCAAAAACTTTGAATTTTGAAGTAATTTTTGGGTACTTCGACTATCGAGTAGGTCAAAATTCGATTTGAATTGAAAAAAACGTATTAACTTACTTTAAAAAAAATATTCGACCATTCGAAAATCGAAGTACTGTCTCTTTAAAAAACGTCAAATTCGACACTTAGCCACCTTAAACCTGCCGAACTGTTATGTTAGCCAATGGGGATCTCCTAGAACCTATAGCCAATATTTGGCTAAGTTTTTAGAAGTCAAAGTTTTTTTTTTGAAAATCGTGCTATCGATTGATTAAATCGTCGATTGAACGATTTTAATTTGATTGAAAATAGCTACATTTAAACAAAAAAAACTTTGACTATCGAATTTTTTCAATTTGATGGTCGAATTTCAAAGTTTTAGCAATTCGAAATTCGACCCTTAGTAAATGTGCCCCTTAGTGTACTTTGACTAGGGAATAGTCCAAATTCGAAATTGAATTGAATTGAATTTAAAGAAAATTGAAAATTTAAATATCTAACTTTATCATGTACTGTCTCTTTAAAAATTCAATGTCTACTATTCGCCGTCTAAAACCTGCCAAATTGCTGTTTTAGGCTATGGGGGACCTTCTAGAATCTATTTGGAGTCATTTGGTGGACTTTGAAATTTTTTATGAAAATACTTCAATTTGAATTTGAATCGAACAATCGAATACAGCCTATTCACCCGAAGTTAAAAAATTAGATTTTTTTATAAATTTCGATTGGTCTTTTTTTATTTGAATTTCGAGGTGATGGGAGTTTAAAAAAAACTCCCCTCACCTCGAAATTCGACCCTTGATAAATCTGCCCCTAACAGTCTAAAATCATGAAATCAATTTGTTTTACGTTTTCATTTTATATTGACTGAATTTATTTAAGTGGGGTTAAAATGAACAGTATGGATCCATTCAGATAGGCATTCGCATAAGGCTCTCCCACTGCTGCTACATCTGGAATATGTAGCTCATCTGGAATACAGTTCCATACAATCTGGAATACAATATGATGAGCTTCTGTAAATAGGGCTCTGTTTAACCTTGCTTTGTCTATATGTGAATTCATGTTTTTAGTTAAGCCATATGTTGAGCAAGTGTCAGACTGGGGGGATATGGGCTCACTGGGGCTGTCAGATCAGGGGCCTGCACCCCTGGACCCCCTCAACCACCCCTATGGGCCCCCACCCCAGCTGCAAATCTCCCTGTGTCCCCCTTTCCCCTCCCCAGTGCATACCTTCTTCACGGGCTGATGGCTGCGATCTGGCATGGGGTGGCTTGGAAGGCGCTTATGTGGCAGCAAGGGTTGGGGGGCCTATTGGGTTTTTTCCTGGTGTCCTGCCAGCCCAGTCTGACCCTGTGTTTAGCCTAGACTTAGGCCTAGACTAATAAAAAACAGTAGGTTTACTGGGAAGCTGCTTTGCCCTTTAGGGTTTTATTGCCCTAAAGAAATCAAATCTTTCTAGTAGCCTTGGCTATATTATCAGCCCGTGGCATTTATCTCTTCAAAAACCCCTGTCAAGAGGGAGATATTTTTAAGGTCCATGCTGATGTCGTTTATTATTTCTAAAAGTATAAATATATATTACAATGGTAAAATATAGATTCAGCTATACTGTAATTAATTCATGGCAAGGAATTCCTCTACCAGTTCTACATACTATATAATGTACAGAATAGAGACTTAGAAATATGAAAAAGAAAGGCCATGCTTTAATAAAGAGATCTTAGCCCACTTCAACAGTTATACAGGTATGGGACCTGTTATACAGAATGCTCGGGACCTGGGGTTTTCCAGATAATGGATCTTTCCGTAATTTGGGTCTTCATGCCTTAAGTCTGCTAGAAATTGATGTAAACATTAAATAAACCGAATGGGCTGGTTTTGCTTCCAATAAGGATTAATTATATCTTAGTGGGATCAAGTACAAGCTACTGTTTTATTATTATAGAGAAAAAGGAAATCATTTTTAAAAATTTGGATTATTTGGATAAAATGGAGTCTATGGGAGACAGCCATTCCGTAATTTGGAGCTTTCTGGATATCGGGTTTCAGGATAAGGGATCCTATACCTGTATAAGGCTTTTAAGTTAAAACCCCTCCTATTTGAATCACATGGGCAAGCTTTATTGTGCCAATTGAATGTAAATACTGTTGCTGTTCCTGTCCTGTATGAAAATCGTTTAAAATAGTTGAGGGATTATGTGCAAACTCAAATAAATGTTTGCCCATTTAGTAACCCACAGCAACCACATGCGTTATTAGTCACATTAGTTGGCCCTTTGTGCACCATGTCCTTTGGTGCTCCTGCCTTGCATGTTTCTTATGTCCCTCAAATCTGTTTTAGAGAAGATGGAAGGTAGAAAGTGTTTTTAGACACCAAACATATCAGGTACATAAAGTATTCTAATGGAACCATCGGTGTCATCGATTACAGTATTACATCTTTCATCTTTCTTTGGCTCATAAACACATGGACTATCTGTGGGACATCTGGGGGGCACTCTAGGTAAATCTTGGCAGTTGGTAAAATGACACAAACATCTTATGCTAATTATGGGGGACAAAAGTATCGTATTGAATTTAGAACTGAGAAACTATTATTTGAATCTCAAAACAATTGCCATAATCCGTGTCCTGTTTCAACCTGCTTGATGCCTGAGTCATCTTTATGTTTTCTGTGGTGCCAGATGTAAAGCAATCAAATCATTATTACTTTCTGTAATTGTTAAGTTACTATAGTGAGAAATAAGCAAGAACATTGGCCAGTTTACAAAATGGATTCATTTTACTGCTTCATAAATGTAATATACAAAATACAAGTTCAGTTCAAGTTCAAGGCAGAAAGAAATCATTTCTACTCTTTTGTTAGTTATCATTTAATTCCAGAAAATCAAACCTGGCATAATCAACCCCTTTTTTATATGTAAAAAAAGTTTGCATTTTAATCAGTTAACCTTAAACACTATGCTCTACAATCTATAAAACAAGGTAAAACAGCCTCAGAACTGATGTATGCAGTGGCCACCCTAGGCAACCCAACAGGCTACCTTGCCCCTCCCCAAGGGCCGTACTAAGGGTTAGAGACAGAAGAGGTATGTGCCTACTTCCCCCCACTATTACATTCTAGGCACATGCCCCTAGTTATGGTCCTATATGTATGCTTGATTTAGTCTTACTATTTATTTTATCATAAGAATGCACTTTCCTTCATCCATGAAAATGTGTTTAGCCTGTGGGAGTGTAACTGATATGGCCCTGCAAATTAATGTTTTATATAAAGTATACTCAGTGTGTCAGAATGAAAGCAGTTCCAATGTGAAGTGTTGGCTCTTTAATAAAAATAACTGTATTGGTTCAAGACTAAAATGTTAAACGGTGGACTGAATTACATGCAATGCACATTTTGTTAAAACTATACCATAAAAATTATGACTGAATCCCTTTAATGTTCATTAATGCTATTTTAATTTGACTTACATACTGAAGCTATCTTACAAACATCTCCTGGTTTGTATAATGACACATTATTTAATTTGTTAACCTGTTTATTAACATCCATGACACTTTTCCCCCTCAGATATTGTATATTGACCAATATCATCTATTTATATTTGTGTTAAGTTGTGTTCAAGCTCAAAGGGTCTTTAGGAAGATGTTGGCGTGTAAAATTATTTAAACAAATCTGTGTGGACCAGTTTCCAGGAAATGTAAATAGTATGCTAATTTTTAAATATCAGGTATTATTTAACATAGTTTGAAACTAGTCATTGTATTTATTGTGCTGTATCCTTGGCAGATCCCTTGACAACAGTACATTATAACCCTTTAATTATTGCAATAGTCTCCATACCCTAAAGTTTATGAGGGATATTTCCTTTTATTATACTCAGACAGTATATAAACTCATTCTGAATAAATAATGGTTACTGCCACCTGAAAAACTCCTTTGGGCAAACTAACTGAACAAATTGAGTTTATTCAGTTAAAAAAGTATTGAATTGTATGTGAGATTGTGACAACACAAAAGGTATTGAGGTGCACTGTAAGGAAATACACTCTTTTTCTCCCATTACTGTTAATGCAATACTAAAGGCTTATGTTATGGCATATTTTTTCTGTATATTGTTATTTATTTATATCAGTGGGAGTGCAATATAAAACATTAAGGGGCAGATTTATCAAGAAGAAGGGTATGAAAACCAGGACAAGGCACAATTTCGTAAAGTTTTACACCCAGTCTAACATTATACTCAAAAATCAATGTATGCTATTTAAATACATTGATTTTGTGAGTATAATGGGACACTGGGTTGGAGTAAAACTTTGCGAAATTGTGCCCATTGAGTCATTTAGAGCATTAAAGACAAACATTACATTTTATATTTATTATGAAAGGTATAACAGGGAAAATTAACAAAAAGTTAGTTACAAAAGAAACATAAATTAAAATATACAGTCACAAACAGGTGTGAAATAAAAGGAAAAAAAACATACAAACCTATACTTTTACCCAAAGATATAGAATTCCTGGTCGTGTAGTTAAGAGGAAACAAACGAGATGCACTTCCAATCTAAATTGGTCCTCCAAAGTAAATCCAAAGCTTAGTCAGAAGAGCTGATTATTTATCATTGATTTCAGGGACAACAGGTAACTGGACACCCCCCTCCCTTAGGAATGCAAGGGGGTATGGCCTAGCAGGACAGAGCTTGAGTTTTTTTATGACCTTATGAACTCCACTCCTAATAGGAACATAGGAGAGAGATGATATTATATTAAGTGGCCCTAGATTATTCAACTGAATATCACTGCTATGTGACCTGCCCCGTGCCAGATATTCCCATCTCATAAACAGAGTACCACTCCTAGTCATTTTTGGACTCATTTGAAAGCTAATATTATAGTGAACCCATCGCCAGTTTTTATACTGTTGGTACAACAGGTATGGGTTCTGTGACGATAAATATGTTTGTGCATATGTTATAGTGTGACTTCCACGCTAAGTTCCCCCTCCTTGGGCTTTCACCCCTCCATATGGAATCGCTGTTAACAGCCAGGGCTTGGAGAAGGGCATCATGGCTATGACCCCTTTCCACATCGCTGATTTCAGACCTTAGTAAAGAGAGGCCTGTTACATATCTGATTAAGGTACTGGCAGGGATGTTTTTTCATGATACCTTGATCTGTTTTATTAATTCACACAGGCCTGTAACATGACACAATTTCTTATACATTTTTTGGTATTCTTTTGTGATAATTTCACTCCATTGTATTCTGGCATAAACCCTCGATATTTTAAACTGTTTTAGAAACATTTTTTATTTTGCACAGCCTATCTATTTACATTTTTATACTGACAGAGACACATGGGCAGACGCCATCCCTGCAAGTGGAAATGCGAGAGGCCTGTGTTCAAAGCGATCCGTCCAAAGCCGCTCTGGCTGCGGAAGCGCAAAGGCATAACAGGTTAGGTTGTATGGACAGCATCAGCAGGCAGGCTCCAGGGAAACCAAACTTGTTGAAAAGCCAAATCTTTATTGTTCAATACTAAAACACACTGTGGGAGCAGGCAGGGGAACAGCTTACAGCTTACATTTTTATACTGAACAGCTACATTTTTATACTGAACAACCTTTAAGTATGCAATAATGGTCCTGTTCTTTTTGTACACTATCAAAAATCTAATTCGTTCAGGCTGTTGACTTTTTGCCAATTATGGGCAAATTCTTTTAATTTATTAGGTAGTTATACACTGGATAGATCAGTTACATTATTTAAACATTTTAAAGTCAAATTAGCAATATTTTATACATTCATATGTAGAATAAAGAATGTAAAAGAATATAGAGTAAAATATAGTTTTACTTATTCTCTAGAGATTTAGTACATTTTTTCTTTCTTAATAAATGTGCAGGCCTTAAACTGTATATTCTCACTCTTCATTTATACATAATGTTGGTTAATTTTACCCAAAATTAAAGGAAGTTTTAAGTTTAACGGTCCCTGGGCATTGTCACAATGTCCAGTTATGAAAAGTATGGTCTCAGGATAGTTGCAAACTTAACCTGAGCTGTTGATCTGCCATAGACTTTTCAGATTGTACTTAAAATTCATTCCATGATTCTGCCTTTGAATGCAGACACATTCACATAACTCTTTTCCTTTTTGTCAATATCAACTGATATTTAAGTGATTAAGTTGAGTCAAAGCATATCACAGTGTCATTAATCAACTGCGCGTATGTCTCACAAATTATCGAAAACAATCTATTTGAGCTATTTATGTCCTGTTTTCTCTAAATCTGGCTTGCATTTTAATTTAGGTTTCATATCAAAGAATGTGATACAATTTACATATCTCTATGCATCAAAAACAACCTGATAGAATGCAAGAGATGATTTCAGAGGTTGGTTGTTTGCTGGAGAGGTTATGCTTTTTAATCTTCAAATGTTTAATATCTCTGCTAGTCAGCAATGTGTGTAAATAGCTAATGTATATAGACTGTGTAGTAGAAGAAATGGTGTAATAGTGTGTTAATAGTACATTATTGTATACTTTTTATGTGATGTTGCATCTCAAACAAAGATTAAAAACAAAAAAAGCAAGTGGAAGGCAGAACACATAGTACAAAAAGCAATGTAATGTGTTGATTTTTGCATTTTGCCCCCTCAAATACAGTACTGTCTGACTACATCAGGGGTAGGCGGGGGGAGGTAAGTACTGTAGGTATACCGTTTACACAGCCTACCCATCCCTTTACCTTGTGCATCAGTTGGCAATGCAAATTATGGAGCACTGGCACTCTACACCTGTGTTTAGCACCTAACAAAGTATTTTAAGCCAGTGTGTGGGGCACAGCCAGATCCTGTGCTTAAGGGCTATCTGCATGAGCTGTAAGGGGCACCCTGTTGCATTCTTGAACTCTTTTGCCTGTGTTGTCATTATCGACCTCTTAATACTTGTAAGGACAATAATCGTTTTCAATCAAAACACATAACAGATTAGAAGTTGCCCTAATGGCCCTATCAATTGCTCAAAAGATCAACATAGTTGGTTAGAATGTTGCCTTAGTAGTAATTAAGTTGCAGTCTTCTGATTGATAGCATTTGGCATGCTAAAGGGCTCCTGGAATCAATACTTGGTTGAAATATTTCTGTGTCGGTGAACTGAGTCAGCTTCTTTAATAACTGATTTGAGTTTTTTCTATTCAAGTTTTTTCTTAAATTAGAAAACATTTGAGTTGTGAGTTCATTCGAGGTATAAAGAACATCACAAACCTCTAAAACTTGACCTTTGATAAATAACCCTATTACCTAAAGGAGACTTGCTTGTGTCATATCTTTATCATATACAATGTGTGTATATTTTACATATGTTGTGTTGTGCATCTGAGAATGTTGTGTCATTTACATATTAGATGGTATCAGAAAATAACAGAGGCAAGATTAAAAAAAAACCCTATTTAGCACACACTTGTTAAATGCCTTCCCATTTGACCAAGGACAGTTGAAAAACCAAACCTCCCTGTCTCCATATTGCCTTTCCCACCGTCCATTGTCTTGATTCTTGGATGGACTGCCTGACTCCATTAGATTAATTTAAGGGTCACTGACCAATCAGAATATGAAATATCTACCTACTGTATGGACAGTCTCTATGGTAAAATAATGGTTTAATTAGTCAGAGAGTTCGTGCTGTGAGGACATAGATGCCAGACCTAATGGAAGGATAAGTATCAGGGAGGCAGTGGATTTAGATGTAAAATATACATATTTGCACAGTAGTTTTCTTTGTAAATATTCTTTATACATTCTATGAAGTATTACTTGTTTTGTATATGCATTATTTCTGTAGATATGTGTATAGCTTTTGTAAATAAATAGATGTTCTGATTGAAGTAGCTCTTTCATTAACAAACTCTTATATGTACATGTGTATGAGATTAAATATATATATATTTGCATAAATATATCCTTGGTCAACAAACCCCCTTAATATTACTGGCATGTGAAACTCTGAAGGTTTTACTGAGTCAAAGCAGAGGTCTCCTGTTGTCAGAAATTAATTCAGAACTTTTATATAAAGTTGTGTCCTGTACTGATGTTTTTATGCCAGCAATTTTGCTTGACAGACTATATATATATATATATATATATATATATATATATATATATATATATATATATATATATATATATATATACGTACGTAAGAATGGCTATATAATCCCAGACAAAATGCATACAATCAGATCTGCTTTCTTGCAGCTAGTCTTGTATGTCTTTCTATTCTGTAATCTTCTTATTTGTTCAGGGTTGCACATTACATTTCCCTTGTTTAGAGTAATTCTTTTTAAATAAGCCATACATAATGATATGTTCAATTCACTCAGCACTCAACTCATTTTGTTTATCTGCTAAACTTTGGCATAGATCTCTTGGAATTAAATAGATTAAAAATAAATTAGAAGCCTCTGAATTTGACTTGAATTAATAATCTCAGGGTGGAAAAAACTTCCTGTGAATGTTTCTATTTCTTAGACATCCAGATGGCTGACTATTAGTATGAAACCCATGTCTGACCAATTATATAATATTGTGAACATTATGTCTCATTTATCATGCTGGTTAAGGTGCATAATAATTATGCAGATCACTATGTTTTTGCATGTTGTACTTTGATTTACCAAATTACCTGTAACAACTCACCTCCCTGGTGGCCTAGTGGTGCGGCGGGGAAGCCCGCCACACCGTTGCTCCATGTCCCCTCAGGTGCCAGTTCCTTAGGGCGCGTACGGTGAACCTCTGTGGGATTTAAAGGCGCAGTCACGCTGGTGTGATGACGCCAGCGCGCATTGGTGCGAAATTCAAACACTATTTAAGGGCATTTCTATGTGTGAGTCCTTGCCTGTTATAGGATCTTGTTCCTGAGTTTCCTGGTGCTTCTGTGCTTTTGAGCTTTTGTGATTTTGATTACCTGGTTTGACCCCTGCTGCTTCTGACGATTCTAACTTCTGAAATCCTTACCCTGCCTGGTAAATGACTCTTTTATTCCGTAACCCTTCTGATTGATCTCCTGGTTTGACCCTCGCTTGTACTCTACCTGCCCCAACCCGGCCTGATCTGACTTCGATTTCTGTCTACGCCTTGTACTACGACCTTCTGCCCAAAAGACTTTGGGGCAAATTCACTAAGCACCGAAGCGCCTAACGCTAGCGTCAATTCGCTAGCGTTGGGCATTTTCGTTACTTCGCAAATTCACTAACAAATGCTGGCGTAACTTCGCTAGTGTTACTTCGCCCTTACGGACGTAACTACGCAAATTCACTAACATGCGCATTGTACTGAACGCTACCTTTTACGCTAGACTTCCTTCGTCACCTCAGACCAGGCGAAGCGCAATAGAGTAGATAGGGATTGCTTCAGAAAAAGTTAAAATTTTTTCTAAGCCCCAAAAAACGCTGGTTTTTTTCTATATTATGGGTGATAGGCTGAAAAAGATCTAAATTTTTTGGGGGGCTCCCCTCCTTCACCCCTACATTTCCTAACTCATGGCAACTTAACTATACAGTGGCCACATGTGTAGGGCAAAATAAACATTTTATTTGATGTTTTGAAGGTTTCCCAGGCATTTGTAGTGCTGCTACATATTCCTCCATTGAAATTTGAATTTGGCACCGTATGCAAATTAACCATCGCTAGCGTAACTTCACTTCGCTTAGCGAATCAACGCTAGCGCAACTTCGCAACCTTACGCTACCCCTGAGCGCAACTTCGGATTTTAGTGAATTAGCGAAACTACGCCTGGCGAAGTGTGGCGAAGTGCGGCGAAGTTACACCTGGCGCAACTACGAATCTTAGTGAATTTGTCCCTAGGAGTGATAGAGAGGTTATTTAGTTGAGCAGCTAAAGGCTCCGCCGAGGATATTAGAGGGATTAAGATCCCAGGGTATTACTGACCCGGAGTAGGGACTAAAGTGTTGAGACTAGGGATGATAGGAATTCCCCTAGACTGCCACTGAAAGAGATCCTGAAAACTGGGCAATACCCCTCACAAGCTGCAACTCTCTCTGCTGTATATTCCCTGGCCTGCAGGGATTCAGCCTATACTGGTTCTGTGAGTATATGCTACCTTTATGCTGTCTGATTGTTCTAAGCTCCATTGTGCATATGTGCTATGTTTAATAAAGACAGTTCATTGTTTAAGCGTTAAAGAACTACTGGCGCCCATCATTTGTGCTATTGCACCTGGTTACAGTTGCACTACACCCTGCCTCCACCTCTCTGTGAGGGCTTACCCCTGAGAGAGAGGGCCTCATATGTGGTATAACTACACACTGATAGTAGCTTAAACTGACTACAGTAAAGTCATTTTATTATAGCGCTACACTAGCAAGATCCAATTTATTTAATGCTGTAGCTATTTTATTACATCTCTGTGTCATAATCTATACAGTAACTGTATTACATTACAGTACAGTACTGAACAAAATTTAGGTGGGATGACCTACTGACAATGGGCCAGTTGAGAATTCTTGATAAAAATAAATGGCCTTCAACTTTAATAACAACTATGCAGTTTTATTTGCAACACAGAGTAGCATGGCACTAGTTGATATCTATACAACATTTCAGGGAGGTTTGAAACTTTTCCCTTCGTGAGTCGCAAGTTGAGGAGTCCCCTTTCCATAATGCCAACTAGTTGCACAGTCTGTTGCATGTCTTATAACTAATCAGCTTTGTAGAAAATGTTTAAAATGTATGTGAACAAAACTGATAAAGCTCTTCAGTATATTCTGGATATTCTGGATGCAGAATTTTTCAGATTTTTAGTTTGCCAGTAGCTTAAGACAATTAGGTTGCATTAGATGCATACAGTCTGTTAAGTAATCAATCATCCTTTCATTTATTTTGTTGGGTGATCAGTGGCTTTATGAATTTCTAAGACCACACATATTTTATCTTTTATTCATTTATTTATTTAGAAAATATTTGATAGGATTTTCAAGTTAAACAAGTGATAACAGTATGACAGCAAATTATGCAGATGAAGAAAGACTTCTTGTAATCGATACAATGGCATGGTATTATTAAAATATCTTTTATTCAGACATCTAACTGTTTCAGACCCATTAACCTAGGTTTGAACAACTCCACCAACTTTTTACCTGGAAAACAAAGATAAAGAGGGTCATTTTAAAATAGCCTGGACGTTCAGTTCCCCTACTGGAGTGAACAAAGTCACCTGAAGATTAATGACCTGTAAAGTCTAAGCTGTTTAAATTAATGCTACTTATTACAAGCATGGCTGTGAGACAAAGAAAAGTCATACACTGGTACACTACCTCCCACTAATAGGTTTGGGAAGTTTAGTTTATTAAGTCTAAGCACTTTCTATCTTTCTTGAAAAGATTTAGAAGCTTTAGACTATGATGTATGTGTGTGAAATACCAAAACCAAGCTAGTGATGATTGCTGCTGGTGGTTCTTGTATAATATTTATGACTATTGCCTATTTTCTAGAAAATGCACTGTTTTGTTTTAAATCACTGGATTTTTAAAGGAGAACTAAAGCCTATAAAAAGTAGGCTACCCATTATATTGTGAGCTTCTTAACTACTCAAAGACAACCACAACCATTTTATGTTTCAGAAGACTCCCAGTATCTTCCCATAATCTGTCCTGCTGATTCACATCACATGATGTAGGCTACTGTCATTTGCTTGTGCTGAGGTGCAGAGTTTAATGCTACCATCTGTTTTCCCAAAAAATTACATGCCTGCCATCTGACCAATTTAAGTACAACATAACATAGTATAGCAGAACTTCTCAGCCGTGAAAATGAAATGCCTCCCATATGATACTATGCCTGCATTGAGACAAAAGAGAAACCCTACACAAGGGATTTTGATCTGTATGCAGAGCTTCAATATGCCATCAATTTACAATAAATCATATGTCTCCTGTTTGACCAATGAAA